>NC_136068.1:114536039-114984815 GCF_964261635.1 Lissotriton helveticus
CGGGGCCCGCCCGGGCCCCTGGACCCAGCCGGGGCTCCCAAGCCCGGAGGCGCATGGGACGCCTCCCCGGTCCCTCCGGACCCCGTCCCGGGCACCCTGCCACGCAGCAGGACCAAGGACAGAGCCCGGGGTGGGGAGGCCGCCCTCCCCGGGCCCTCAGGGGCCCTAGCCACCGCTCCTGAACCCAGCCAAGCAAGGGGAGGCTCCCCGGGCACATCGGAACCCCTTTCCGGGCCCTTGGCAGTGCGGCAGGCTGGGAGACAGGGCCCAGGGCCTGAGCACCCGACCCGGGGCCCGCCCGGGCCCCTGGACCCAGCCGGGGCTCCCAAGCCCGGAGGCGCATGGGACGCCTCCCCGGTCCCTCCGGACCCCGTCCCGGGCACCCTGCCACGCAGCAGGACCAAGGACAGAGCCCGGGGTGGGGAGGCCGCCCTCCCCGGGCCCTCAGGGGCCCTAGCCACTGCTCCTGAACCCAGCCAAGCAAGGGGAGGCTCCCCGGGCACATCGGAACCCCTTCCCGGGCCCTTGGCCGTGCGGCAGGCTGGGAGACAGGGCCCAGGGCCGGAGCACCCGACCCGGGGCCCGCCCGGGCCCCTGGACCCAGCCGGGGCTCCCAAGCCCGGAGGCGCATGGGACGCCTCCCCGGTCCCTCCGGACCCCGTCCCGGGCACCCTGCCACGCAGCAGGACCAAGGACAGAGCCCGGGGTGGGGAGGCCGCCCTCCCCGGGCCCTCAGGGGCCCTAGCCACTGCTCCTGAACCCAGCCAAGCAAGGGGAGGCTCCCCGGGCACATCGGAACCCCTTCCCGGGCCCTTGGCAGTGCGGCAGGCTGGGAGACAGGGCCCAGGGCCGGAGCACCCGACCCGGGGCCCGGCCGGGCCCCTGGACGCAGCCGGGGCTCCCAAGCCCGGAGGTGCATGGGACGCCTCCCCGGTCCCTCCGGACCCCGTCCTGGGCACCCTGCCACGCAGCAGGACCAAGGACAGAGCCCGGGGTGGGGAGGCCGCCCTCCCCGGGCCCTCAGGGGCCCTAGCCACTGCTCCTGAACCCAGCCAAGCAAGGGGAGGCTCCCCGGGCACATCGGAACCCCTTCCCGGGCCCTTGGCAGTGCGGCAGGCTGGGAGACAGGGCCCAGGGCCGTGGCACCCGACCCGGGGCCCGGCCGGGCCCCTGGACGCAGCCGGGGCTCCCAAGCCCGGAGGTGCATGGGACGCCTCCCCGGTCCCTCCGGACCCCGTCCCGGGCACCCTGCCACGCAGCAGGACCAAGGACAGAGCCCGGGGTGGGGAGGCCGCCCTCCCCGGGCCCTCAGGGGCCCTAGCCACTGCTCCTGAACCCAGCCAAGCAAGGGGAGGCTCCCCGGGCCCTTGGCAGTGCGGCAGGCTGGGAGACAGGGCCCAGGGCGTGGCACCCGACCCGGGGCCCGGCCGGGCCCCTGGACCCAGCCTGGGCTCCCAAGCCCGGAGGCGCAGGGGAAGCCTCCCCGGGCCCTCCAGGACCCCGTCCCGGGCACCCTGCCACGCAGCAGGACCAAGGACAGCGCCCGGGATGGGGAGGCCGCCCTCCCCTGGACCTCAGGCCTTCCATGTAAGCCCGGCAATCTGGTCGCCCCATTGGAAAGCATTGCGCGCTACTATTGCAAACACATTATCTACCGGACTTGCTCTAGATGGCGCTCCAACATAAGGAATGTACCAACACCTTCCCTACTGGAATCATGACGAGCTGGAGCCGTCATTAGCACTGAAGGGGTTAACAGAAGATCAAGTCCCAGTTGTGTCCTGAATGGGAGCAGATGGAGCTCACACCAAGCAAAGCTGGAGCCCAACACCTTGCTCCTCAGGGGAACCAGGATACTGCGAGCATGTCCCATCACAAGTTTCCAAGTGAGAAATCAAGATGCGAACAAGTTTTTCAGACATTCAATCCCAAGGACTGTGTGTATGTAAGACAGGGGTGGCTGGTGACATTTGAAAGTGGTAGGGCGTACAATGATTGGCATACTGCGCCGTGAGCCCGAACCACCATAAGAGAAAATTTGGAAAAAAGAGAAGAAAAATGGTGCACTTTCAAGCAAATTTGAGAAAGCAGGAAGGTTAATAAAGCAATTGCCAGCAGACAGTCACTAACTCACTACACGCACCAGCACTAGGTCTAGTGTGACTGTGTGCGCCGGTGACGTGGGCTGTGCTGCGCCTGGGACGTCACCACACACACAGCCATGGCCAATCCCTACTGCATGGCTTCACTGAAGTCACATAGTGATTGGCCATAAATATGTAATGACAGGTACACAGGTATTACTGCACAGTAATTACCACAGTATGTAGAATGGTAATATTTAAAGACTGTAGAAGTGGGTGCCTTAATTCCTCCATCTCTCCCGTCATTCTCTGCTCAACCTGCCCTTCTTTCTGTACTTGGCCTTTCCATCCTACCTTCTCTCTTCCTTCCTCCTTTCCTCTCCTCTCCTCTCCCATCCCCTACCCCTCTTCTCCTCTCCTCCTCTGCCGGTCACCCTCCCCAGCCCAGCCCACCCCTCCTCTCCTTAGCTCCACTTGCTTCATGTACTCTCCTCCCCTTCTCTACCCTTCCCACTACCCTCCTCTCCTCCCCTCAATTCTCCTCTCTCTACTCTTCTCTCTCTTCTCTCCTTCTCCTCCCTCCCTCCCTCCCATCCTGTCCCCTCCCCATCTCAGCTCTTCTCTCCTTCTCTTCCCTTCCTTTCTTCCCGTTTCCAGAAGGGGCCCTGGCACTCGTCTCGCAGGCCTCAGTCAGTTTTCCAGGCCTCCTCCTAATGTTCCGTTTCGCGCTGACACGAGTTTTATCATAAGAGGTGCGAGCCGGCAATTAGTCTGCGCGAGTGTTGCAATGAAGGACAACATAAATAGAACAACTTTAAGTGTGAAGTTTATTGCAAGATAGAAAAGTTGAGGTGGTCACAGTGACGACGGGACGAAGCCAGCCAGCAGTCAGACTCAGCAGACAGTCACTGAACTCACTACACGCACCAGCACAAGGTCTAGCGTGGCTGTGTGCGCCGGTGACGTGGCTGCACTGCGCCTGGGGGGGGGGGCACAGTTAGTATTCGCCCTGATCGCCCATTTAGACCCGGGGGCTGCCGCGGCCCTGGCGGCATGAAGCAGCACTCTTGGGTCCCTTGTAAAGGTGGAAGCCTGTGCTCTGCGCATGCTCGGGCTGGTTATAGCCCTGTGCCAATCAAACAAGCTGCCGCAGCCCATCCGGTGTCGCCCCACCCCCAGGCTTCAGCAGCGTGACGCGTGAGGTGAGGAAGGAGTCGAGGACGGAAGGTCAAGGTAAGGAGCATTGGCAAATACAATTGCATTTTGCCTGCTTAGCGTGCGTGCGTCCATGTGGCTTAGTGGGGCTACGCCCCAACGCCCCAATGGACGTACCGCACCTGATGTAAGATAGGTATGCCTTTGCAGGATCTTGAGAATGTCAGTTTCATCCGTCTGTGTGAGTACGTGTAAGTAAAAATTGAATAACCATAAGGCCTATTACGATGGCAGGTGTTCGGACGACCGACCGCCATCACGGTGGGGATGGGACCGCCCAACAAGGAATCAGAGGTCCCAGCCACCGAATTACAATTGGACCGCCAGCATGGTGGTCGGAAAAGTGCTCAATAACACTGCAGCTTGTGCTGCGGTCCTTGAAACGAGCCGCAGCACAAGCCGCAGTGTTATTGAGCACTGGTGCCTGGCACACGGAGCACGAATGTGCATGGGGGCACTACATATGCCGCCAGGGCCACATTCCAGTGGCCCAGGGGGGCACTGCTTGGGGCCCCCGAAGTCTCTTTCCAACAGCCTTTCCATGGCAGTGGGACTGCCATGAAAAGGCTGTCGGAAAGAGACACCGTAATCCCTACGGCAGTGCATGCGCAGGCACCGCCTTCACTGTAGGGATTTACGGTCCGACCAGCACCCAGATGGGCTTCTTGAGCCTGTCGGAGGCGTCGGTCTGTCCCTCTGACTGTTGGGGTCTGATCGACCGCATTGTAATGCAGCGGTCCAACCACTATCCTGGATGTCGATGGGACCACCACCGAGGGCCTGTCGGTGGCGGTCCCACCGACATCCTAATGAGTGCCCATTCAAACTTATGCCTTGCAGGTTTATTCGTACTGTTTGAAGTGGGCCTATTACAAATTCATCAATATTAATAGGAGTGTAACTCATAGTCTCTGACAGGGCAAGTCTGGGGGAGAAAATGGTGGGTAGCACCCCCAAAATAACCATGTTGGAGTTCGGAAGGTAAATGAGCAATAAAGATGTCTTTAAGTTTTGTTGTTATCGTGTAACACTGAGTACAGCGATAGGTCAAATGTGAGGCTATGGCTTTTGACAATTACTGTTTATTTAATTAACAAGGAGATTGGTGTTTACCTTTCTTTGACTGCAAAGTTAGATGATTTTGTGAAGTGAACTATCTGACAATCTTACAGGGGCAAGGAGGGTCTGAATGGATGTCAGTGTTTTTCTAAAACAACAGCGTTTAAATCCCTGTAAATGATCTGTAGACAAATGAAGCATATTCTTTTGTAATTCTGAAGTGTGATGGAAACAGAAATTTTAATAGGATTAAAACAAACCAAAACACTTGGGGCCAGATGTAGATAAATCTATTTTACCACTTCTTAAATACCGAATCATACCTATTCGGTATTTAAGAAGTGGTAAAATAGAGGGGGGGGGGATGTAGGTAATACAGACTCGGTAAATACCGAATCGTTAAGATTCAGTATTTACCGAATCTGTAAATACCGATTCGGTAATGCCCATTGATTCCTATGGGCATTGAAGCCCATTGGAATCAATGGGCATTACCGAATTGGCATTTACAGATTCGGTAAATACCGATTTCAGCAAGGGTGCAGGGGGTGTCACTTTGACACCCTCTAGCACCCCAAATACAGGCATGTGTGCCATGTGGCACACAGACATGCCCTAAGGGCATGTCTGTCTGTCACATGGCATAGGTGTGCATGCACACATGTGCTTGCACACCTGGATTCGGTATTTTACCACCCAATTGGATTGGGTGGTAAAATACCGATTGTGAAAGGCCTTTGGGACTCAGAAGAGTCCCACCTACATCTGGAAATTACCGAATCAGTAAAAATACCGATTCGGTATTTTACAGATTCGGTAAATTTACCGATTCGGTAAATTTACCGAATCTGTAAAATGATGCCCCTACATCTCAATCACCAAATACCGGTCGGTAACGGCCGAATTCGGCCGTTACCGACCGGTATTTGGGCTCCTACAATTGGCCCCTGGTGTTGTGAATGACAGGGCACTACCACACCATGCTTTAGTAATATATTTGCGACAGTGTGCTCTAGAATGCACCACCGTCTACATATGAGACCAGACCAGATAGCCTGGAATCAAAAGGACTTCCCTGGTCGTCCAAATTGTGTGATCCTAGGAAAACATTTTATTTCAGAGAGCCTCCTTTTACTTTATTAACACACGTGAAGAGAACTTTTGAAAATTTTAGTTCAGGATGTGCACTGTATCAGCACCTCGTATAACTGATTTAATAGACTATAATGTTGCTCCACCTATAATCAGAATCTAGGCCACATTAAGGGTTTACATGACTACTTTAGGGTTTACATGAAGGATCTGAGGTTATTCCCAAACTGCATTTTGCAGTACATTTTGTAGTACTACAATAGCAGTTCAAACAAACTGCAAAATACTATTCTCACCTGCACTTCTAAAGTACCACTGTTTTTTTTGCAGTAGTACTTGAGAGAGGCAATTTGTGAATAGCATTTTGTTGTACATTTGTAGTATTATTGTAATACTACAAAACATACTGCAAAAAGCAGTTTGTAAATAGCCCCAGTCCCTACAGTTTGGTGGAGAGATGTAAGTTACACTTTTGAAGGATATATACACTCGGATTTTGATGAATAGCCAAACAGTAGAAAACGTACTCACTAGTGTAAAATATTCAAAAGTGTTAGTTACCTTTGTGAATCAGGTTCCTATATAGTGACAGGTTAAGCAAAAAGTTGTAAATCTGCACCTACAGAAGTGCCTCTTGAACCAGTGCAAAGGTACTACCATTTGGAATTCACAAAGACAGGCAGTAATAGACTTGGAAAGCTGCACCAGTCTCATGTTTCCAGGCATAGTACTGGCAATCAAACCCCCAAAAGGTGATGGGATGAATACTTGCAAATAGTCTAATCAGTGGCAATCACTCAGGGTAGCCTTCCATCCTATGGCTATTCACTCAGTGGGCCAATCTGGACATAGGACCACCTAATGCAAAAAAGTACGAACCATTGTTGTCATGGAAACAGTCCATCCTGAATCTTGGTTACCTTGCCCATCCACCCTGCAGTCCACTGCTTTTTTAGTTGTGTAATTTCAGATTCACAAACCTGTGACTCTCAATGACTAAGCTACTCTTCTGCCAACAGCACCAGGGACTGGAGACACAAGAGGACCAGGGCCATGAGCACTAATACCAGGAGAAAAGGAGGACCAGCAGCAGGTCAATCAGGACCAAGAGGACCCAAAGGATCAGGACAAAAAGGTGCAGGGGATCCAGGCCAGAGTGATCAAGACCAGAAGAAACATGGTGAGTGGGACCAGGGCGGGAAGAACAGATGGAGCAAGGCTATGTTGGTGAGGAACATGAGAAACTGCAACACATAGAATAGGACAACCAGGACCAGGGTGACTAGTTCAGAGCTAGGAGAAGCAAGGCCATGAGTGTGAGCAGTGGGACAAGGAGGAGAAGTTCCAGGTGGTAGACCAGAAGGATAAGGAACTGGAGCAGGAGGAGAAGGAAGAAAGATGAAGAAGCAGAGAAGCGCAAGGGACAGTAGCGGCCCATGACCAGAGCCACCAGTAGGACCAGGATGATAAGGACCACAAGGAGCCAGGAATAGAAAGGGCTGGGAGGAGGACCAGGAACACACAGAGGACCAGGAGGATCAAGATGAAGACAAATGGACTAGGATAAGCAAGGACACAAGATGACCAACATTAGGAGGAGCAACAGGAGAAAAGCCTAGAGGGAAGGAAGAGGGGGAAGCGGGGGCAGGAGGAGTACCAGAAGGAGTAGGGTAGGACCACTGGGATTACAAGGACCAGAATTCTTTTAATGATGACGACGAGGAGGAAGATACCAGGATGAGGAGGAGGAGGAAGGCAATGAGCAGGGGCAGAGCAGAAGGGCCAGGAGGAAGACAAGACGGAGAAGGAGGAGGATGAAAATCTGGAAGAGAAGGGGGCACTGTCATTCTATGTTCCATGCATAAGATATGCCAAGAGTTACAGAGGCCGCTGATCTTAGTTCCTCCACTTAGGTCACAGTTTCTTTGGAGACCCCACCTTCTAGAAACCACTTAAAGCACTGCTTAAACCCCTCAGCTGTCTAAACATCTTTCTATCACATTATTCCTTGTTTGCAATTTGTTTGATGGCAGAGTTTGCCAAAAATATTGCATTGCCGTCATTGGCTCTGTTCCTCATTACGTGGCCCCTCATGACTGTACCACCTTTGAGTGCACTCAGTGGGATCCCAGAGTAAACATTTTTAATTTCCAGCACAACTCGCACTCCTATTCAAGAGCGATAGCCAGACAGGGAGTTGTGTCCGACTTCATGTGTCTAAGATCAGGGAGGAAATCAGAAGGAGCACTTTGAATCTGTGCTATCGGATGATTGGAACGAGAGAGGTTTGAAGTTTCAATACCATCGCTGGCATGCTCAAACCTTCGGAAAACATTTGGAGCAAATCATGTGCATTGGAGAAGCACTGTCGTCTCTGGTGCCAAGAAGACTGGACGCAGGAGGACTAAAAGGACCAGGAGACCAGGGTCTGAAGGATCAAGATCAGGAAAGTCAAGATCTGAGGGAATAGGACAGATGGACCTGGGCCACTTCGAGGGTCAGATTGAGCAAAAACAGGCAGACCCGAATGTCCTCTTCAGGGAGAGATGCAGCAGGACCAAGAGACTAAGGATTGGTATCAGGAGGAGGAAGACTAGGAGGCAGACCAGGTGGATTAGGAGGAGGTGAGGCGAAAGAATGGTTTTGGTGGGTGTCAGGAAGTTTGGCGCTCTGCGTGTTCCCGGATGTTGACCGATGCAGCCCGCACCTACCCGTGTCCTGCTTGAATTTTAGCTCCACACCCTGGATTTACCCGTCCTGAGCTTCCCCAGCGAGCGTCTTGGCTCACCCCCAACAGTACCCAGGATCGCCCTTTACTATACCGTGCTCTCAGCTGGCGTCCTTTCACACGAGGCCGCCGAACTCCAGCCCTGATGATTCACTACCCGCTCACGGTGTGACGAAACACGTGTCGGCTTTGTGCTCTTGTCTGTACTGATTTTCCACTCAGAACCATTAAAACTTTTTCTTCGAATTCACACTGTTGAATTACTTTACTCCACTTGAAGTATCATTTCATTTTAGTTCTCACCTGAGAACCTTGTACCTTTTGTCATGTGCACAGGACACTTGTTACGGATTAGGAGAAGGTCCTGAACTAGAAGTAAGAGGAGGAAGATGAAGAAAAGGAGAGCTGGGCCCAGAAGGGGCTAGACCAGAAGCAATAGGAACAATCAGAACCAAGAATAACAGGACCAATCCCCAGTGCAGGACCAAAACTATTAAGAAAGACCCGAGGACTAAGACAAAGGGGAGTAGGGCAGGAGAAGGACACAGAAGAGGACCTGACTTGGAGGAGCACCAGTAGGAAAGCCTAAAAGGAGAAGGGGCCTGGAGGTGGAGTACACAGATGAGAAGGAAGATGAGGAGAACAGGACCATGAGAATTAGAAGGACCAGGAGGATGATGATCAGGAGAAGAAGTACTAGGAATATGAGCAAGACCAGAAGGAGAGGAGAAGCAGGAGGTCAGTGCGATTCCGAGTCACGTGTAGAAGGATACTCCCTTAACTATAACATCCAAGCCTCTTAATGACCTTTCTTTGGCCATATCTCCTTGGAAACCTCATATTTTAGAGCCCAGTTATAGTACTTCATAACCCCCTCTGCTATCAAGAAAAGCAGCAGTGACCAATTAAGTAAACATGTAACAGGTTTACTATCATATTTTTCTTTGTTTCCAATTTCTTTTGGGCCGAGTCTGGCAAAAACAATGCATTGGCTCCATTCCTCAGGATGTAGCCGCTCATTACTCTTCCGCCATTTTGTTGCACCGAATGGGGCATATTTACACGCCCCTTGCGACACTTTTGTGCCGCAGTTGCGTCACTTTTGTGATGCAGTGGCGGTGTAAACAATGCAGCCAATTTACAACGTGATGCATCTAGAGAGATGCGTCATGTTGTAAAGCCATGCCTCAAATTATACTTGCGTCAGGTATAATATATGCAGGGTGGGCGTCAGGCAGGGCCGGACTGGCCATAGCGGGCACCGGGCAATCCCCCGGTGAGCCACAAGGATGGGGCCCGGTTTTGGGTCCCTGGGAGCCGTTTTTGTTACAGGACCAAATCTGCCCTGTACCAAAATCGGACGAAAACCAGCCCTGGCAAAGAGCTCGGCTGGGGGGCGGGGGGGGGGGGCTGGCGGCCGAGCACTTTGCCAAGGCCGGTTTTGGTTCCCAGTCCAGCCCTGGCGTCAGGTATAATATATGCAGGTTGGGCGTTCCCATGATATGGTGCGCCGTATTTACTGTATGGCGCATCCATGGTGGTGCAAGGGTATCGCAGGCTGGGGTAGGGAAACTGACGCAACTCTACAGATGCGTGGGTTTCTTGTAAATCTGCCCCAATGTAGGCAATCCCAAAGTAAATCTTTTCCTTTACCAGTATTGCCCACACACTCATTGAAACTTCATGTTCAGCTAGGGGTCTGTGCATGACAACACCTGTCTATAATCAGAGGATGTTAGCAGGAGCACTTTGAATCTATGCTGAATGATGATTGACACCAGGGAGTTTTGAACTTCTGATACTAGGCGCTTGGATGCTCATGCCTGTGGAAATCATTTGGAGCATATGCTAGACATTGGAAAGCAGTGTGTGCCTGTGGGAGACATTTATGGAGACAAACACATGGTGCACATAAAGGTAAGGAGATGTGAGCTGATTTATATGCTGGAATAAGAAGCTGTGACGGGGAACATCCTTTACCCCCGCATGCGTTACTCCTCGTGCCATTACCCCACATGTTTTACACCACAAAATCTTTTACGACACAGGGTTTACACTGCAAACTATTACATCGCATTCCCCAAAATAACCCTCCGGTGGAGTTGGAATAGTTAATTGCGTTGTAATGGGGAATGCGGTGTAATGGATTGCATTGTAAAGCCCTGCGTTGTAAAAGATTTTGAGGTGTAAAAACTGCAGGGTAATAGCACTTGGAGTAAAAGTGTGCAGGATAAAGTGCCCTAGTGGGCTGGGACTGGAGCAACACAAGCAGGATGCAAAATGGCGGTGTTGATCTACTGGAGTTCTGTGAGTTCGCTAGTACTATCTTGGTAGGAGCGTGTGAAGAACCGTGAATGTGTCCCTTGACATGGGCTGTAGAGTGAGACGGCTGTATGGAAACTTCCTGTCTGTGTCTTACAAAAGTGGAAATGGCCCAGAGTGTATTGGCCTTGCATGCAGAATCATCATTCCCTGGGCCTGCCCTGCCTTCCTCGAATTCCTGCTTCATTGCACATTTGCTGTAGGCCCTGAAGGTCAGAAGAATGTAAAAGGCAGGGAATACAATATTTGTACTGGAAAAAAGTACTTTTTTTAAATTTCATGGCAGGTTAAGTGGCCAAATTGACTTGGAGCTTGCAGTTCAAACTCATTCTTCAATACAAGTGTTGACGTTATCCTTCCAGAAAAAGCATCTATGCAGCATCAGGGACGGTGTTAAAAGCCTCAAGCATGTATGAGGCAATGTACCAAGCAGTACTGAAATACAAAATACTTAAAATAGCATTTCAAGTAAATAAATCCCCATGAGTCATAACTAAAATGTAAACCATGAAGGTTTATTGAAATCATTCAAAGTGCAATATAGGGGGTATAAATAGAAATGAATCAAAAATGCAAGAAAAATCTGTTCATTGAGAATTAGCATAAGACAATCAAAAGCAGCAGTAAATGCATGATGTCATGGCAAATTATTCCTAATAATAACAAGTCGAAAGCATAAAACGAACCAACAACGGGTTGTACCTCTAAAATCAGAGGACTAGGGAACCTCCGTATTCCATAACTTTTATAACCAAATTCACCATAAAAGTCAATGGAAATTGCAAAGTCAGCATAAAGTGATCAAATGAATCATTGAATCAACAAAAAAAATACAGATGTATACACCTCCTAATGCCACCAGTCCAACACTAGCCCCCTAACTGCACATTCATTTGTCCTATTCTGACCCAATGTCATTGGATGTGACGGTGCAAACTAGATTCAGAATAATGGAAGTTATGCAAGGGAGTAACTACTTGCAGGAAAAACCAAGCAGTATGTTAATGCAGAACACTGTGGGCCTAATTTATGAGGCTGTGCGTCACTTTTACGCCACCGGTGCGTCACTTTTTGTGACGCACCAGTGGCGTAAAAAATGCACCTTGTTGCGCCATATTTACAAAGGGACGCATCTAGGTAGATGCGTCACTTTGTAAACCCCTGCGCCAGGTATAATGTATGCAAGGGGGGCGTATTGAAACAAGAAAGGGTCGTAGAAGTGAGGCAGTGAAATCTATAAGATTTCACTGCACCACTTCTAGGATGAAAATGCATCAATATCTTACGCCTGCCTCACAGCAGGTATAAGAATGACGCAGGCCCTTTCACATGGGGCTTGCCCCATGTGAAAGGACGCATTGCTGGAGTTGCGTCACTTTTGTGACCCACTCCAGCAATGCGTCACTTTTGCGCCATACAGTTATCTGTAACTCCTTGCGCAATGATGCGTCATACTGTAAATATGACGCATCATTGGTGTCGCAAGGAGGGCACAATGAAAAGTGACGCATCGCTGTTTTCACGCATTGATACGTCACTTTTCATAAATGAGGCCCTGTAAGTGCACAATTTTGGTTACGCGTGCTTGTAATGCTCTGTATTGACATACTGAATGTAAAAATGAAAACACACACAATATGATGGCTGCATTGGAAAAGAAAATGGAGTTGAGGCCTAGTGAGGGCCTACCTGTGTCAAGCACAGAAAAATACCGTTTTGTCGAGTGCAGTCAGTGTGGTATCCTTCCACAGATTCAAACCAGGTACTACTTTTTAATTCTTTTCAAAACCTCGAGGGAATGCATGTTGTCTTGCTGACGCCTACGTGATTTCCCCTCACATCCCCACCCCAATATGCACTCCATATTGCTCACACCTGCCCTCTCTCCCAGCACGCCAATTTTATTTTATTTTATTCAAACCACATCTCTGAACTTCTCTGTTGCTCCCCTGCTCACGCACACTACATACACATTGCTCCCATCTCAGCATTGACTTGCACCGCCCCATTTTCTTCTCCATCATCCCCATCACACCACCCACAGTTTCTTCTTCTTTTTTGTTTGCTTGTTTGTTCATTTTTTGGAGGGCCCGCCTGCTGCAATTTTCCACCGGGGCCATATTGGGACAGTAAATCGTAAGAAAAAGGCCGTCACATCATGACGCATATGTGTGCTTGTTGGGACACATGCTCTTGTATGCCACTACACTACAACAGATTGTGTTTCCTTTTTTGGTGATGCTGGCCCTCATCAGCTAATACGTTTCTTTTTCTATTTTTGCCAATGTGGAACAACATTGACAGTAAACAGTGGCAAAGCTAAAATGTTAGGTAATGCCATTAAACGTGAGACCTACTGGATTTGTCAAAATTTTCTCTGTTTCTTGAGAATCTGTCTCAGGATTTTACCAATAGACCACAGTAGAAGGACCAGTTATAACCAGCACTTAAGGTAAATGCTGATTGGTCACATGTTTTTCTAGGGTTAATTACCAGGCGCATGCGGTTCAGGTAAGAGTGGTGGGGTGGGCGGGGACTGGGCAGAAATCGACAGATGAAGGAGTAGGTACAATAAAATAAAACAAGCATTTGCAATACAATAGGTCTCGCATTTGCGAGAGTTTAAGGTATTTTTCATTGTAAATGGCAATACATTTATTGTATCTGTTTTGATAATTAACACATAAATAAAAGACATTGTCATTTATAATGCCAATAGCTATGCCAGGCTGCAGTGGTCGGTTAACTGAAATTGGCTTGCTGGCCATGGAGATATCTGACTGCACCATTTCCTGGGACTGCAGAACACAGTCAAGCAAAGGCGCAGAGGGACAAAGACCGATAGAGGGTCCATATTTTGGACTGCGGATTGTCCGATGACACAAAGGAAGAAGTAATTCCCGCCAGTCGTGCTCAGCGTTCCCAGCAGACCCAGAGGTGCCTAGGTGTCACATCACTACGTTTTGGGACGACACTCCACCCCAAATTCCAAGGCACAGCATCATGCAAACTTGCGTAAATATGTTCCTTCTTCCTCAATTTTGTATCATAATTTGTCTTTGCTCTTCTTATGTTATTCCACTTTTACTCTTCTCTTCAATTCCTGACGAGGAGTCCAATGCTGCTTGCACCACCCCCTGTCATCGCTGCCAATGATGGTACCAAAAAAACTACTAACCATCTCTCTCGCCTGCAAGTGCGACAGTTCAGATTATTCAAGGCCCCAATGCTAAAGGAATGGTTGGGGAGCAATATTATTTATTTTTAATCTATATTGTATTCAGAAACAACCATTGTTCTGCTCATCTTTAAATGAGATGAGCAGCGCCATGCAGTGTTGACAATTAAGTGCCCGTGCTGAGTACTGGACACCACTGGCTCTAATGAAGCACTGGCAGCAATACACAAATCTCTCCAGGGGGATTTGTTTATTCCTCAAGTTTTCGCTATGCAGGCTTGGGTTTCCCAAAGTTGAACCGAGTGTCCACCATATAATGTCCCATTACAGACACACTAGGGCTCATTCTACAAACTCATCACAATCAATGTCCAGTACTGTACCTCCAAGTACTGTGCCAACCCAAGGGGCACACACATTCAGCACATACATTCACTTTGCACGTACTGCTCAGTACTGTAGCCTTTTTATATTGTGTCCATGGTGTGCTACAGGCAGATAAGCACCCACTACTAGCACACAAGTTCACCATGCGCACTCTTCACCCTTCATATATTGTACTTCTCGCAAGCATACATTTTGCCTATGATCCAAACAACAGTACAATTGGACACTCACTTTTCCATCCCAAAAGGGGCGGAAACTAATTTCTACATCATGAGGTGTACCAAAAGAAAAATTGCACATAAAAAATATTGGATTAAATAAATAAATATACACATAAATAAATAAATAAATAAACACATAGTATATTAGTCACATAGCCCTTTTGCAGAAAGACTTTACCCAGTAAAGAAAAGTAATAACAGCACCATTCAAAATACCCAGATGCCTTTAGAAACACGGTATGACTTAGTGTGGAAACACCCTGGGCGATGGACAATGATTCAAGAAGAAATGAAAGGCCAACAGGGCCGAAGTTGGTAGCCAAAATGAAGCTGTTGGTCCTGATTTAAAGAATTTGTTCTCCGAGCGGAGAAGTACAGTCACCTAGTAGCACGTCTGATACTGTGCGCACTACGCTGCACAATAGGAAGTCACACAAAAATATACAGCTATGCCGAGTAGTAGTCATACACGTCCTTGTGTCCTTTCAAACAAGCACATGAGAGGGAAGAGAAAAAGATGCCTGAAAATATGACCACAATGTTACCAGAGCTAACATTGCAGGTGTATTTTAAACATAAACCACTTACTTTGCATATGCTCTGAAATATGCCTACATCATGTAGAACCTTTAAGGCCACAGAATAGGGAATAGTGTTTTTTCCCTTTGTCAGTATGGCGCTGTTGAGTCGGAGACCTTGCACAGCCTTAAAGATGCAGACCCCCCTACTCAAGAGGAAGAGGAGCTTCACTGAGAAAGAGACATACATCATTGTTAACTATGTAGTTGAACGCTTCAGGGAAATGGAACTGCATGGTTGGTCTGCCTCCCATTAGGGATACAGTGGAGACTTGAAAGAGTCCTGGCGGCAGTGCTTAATTTGAGCCAGTGGTTTCGGGTGCTCAGCACCAGCACTTAATCATCAACACCGGTGCTTTTCATGAACACCAGTTAAGGACACATTAATTTACGGGGAGATTAAGTGATTTTCTACAGAATCACAGGAGCCAAAATCGAAACTCGAACTTGGGACCATATTAACAAGAAAGGGCGATACATTATCGCTGCTTTTATCGGCAGGAAATTGACACTAAAGCGGCGATAATGGACTTGATAATATGCCCTTGTGAATTCCCATAGAAGCTAAGGTTCTGCAGGATTGTGAACATCAAGAAAAAGTGCTTGGAAAAAGGAGGTATTCAAAGTATAGTCTGCCAAGATTAAATCGGCAAGGATAGTGCATGTGGGGCACTTGGACTATTCCTCCATCTCTTCCCCACGGATCAGATCGTCAAAGAAAACCTGCTCCCATGCCAGTTGAAGTCTGAAAGGATTTATTAACAAAAGAAAAAATAACAAATTAGGAACAATATGTCCTTCCAGCAGAGGTAATTCTAGAGAGCTTGGAGAGAAATGTGCCCACTATATGACTCAGGATCACATTTATAGGATCTCACAAATGGTTCTACAATGGGGATGAATGTAGGTGTCTGAAGTCCTAAATCACGAGAAAGGAAGATGACCTTCAGCTGTAACAAGAATGTAAATATTTTTGTGTGAACAGGCCAATCAACACTTTCTAATCTAAGAGGCCAAAATGTGAAAGAGAGGCTCAAAATGTCAGACACTGGAACTTCCTTTAGGTATAAATTAACTTGAGCAAAAAAAAAAAATGACAGAAGCAAGTTAAAGTTACACTCCTGATATCATTATTTTACAATCTTTCCCTTTTGCACCAGTTTTTGGGTTGCAATTCTTACTGCACTTCAATAGACATGAGACCATTCACTTCTTATCCCATGTGTGGTTCATACCATTCCAAAGGTACATAGCTAGACTCTCTGGGCTGATTCACAAAGGGAATCCATATTTGTGGTGGAGGACCTGCATTCATTTTGTAGTGTTCGCACTCGGGACGGAATCTTCGCGATGAGAATTCTCGGTGCAGAGATTCCACCCTGAGTGCAGAGACTCTCCCACAACTGCGGGCCTCCACCATGAGTGTGGAGTCCCTTTGTGAATCAGGCCCATTGTCATCATGATCATCTTTATCAACCCACATCCTTGGAGGGTAAGATGGAGACATTTCTTTGCTTCAAGTAAAAGTCGATATTTATGCAATGCACCCCCAACAAGGATGTACGTCAGCAAAAGATGACTGTTATATATTCAGCAATCTTTACTCTGAACCACTAAAAATTATCTTCTACCATGACCAAACTCCTTTAACTGCATTGGCATCATTTAGGGTATGCAACAATCCCTTCAAATCTTCACGGGTATGTCCCACCTATTTTTGTATGCCTAAAAAGCCATTTAGAATGAAAGTACAACTTTCTGCAACTACATATTGGCTCAAAACCTGCAGGAAAAACTACTCAAAATCATCAGTGGATTTTGGTGGCCAGATTTCTGCAATAGCCGTGGGGCACAGATACGTCAAAGTGTTCATAGTGTACTATAATAAGTGATGGGAAATCAGTTTTCTGTCCCAGCCAACCACCAAATCTGTAATTTTATGGAAAAATAACAATTTGGGAGATCTTTCTTTCCAAAATAGTGTCCTACAGCGGTGTATAGTTTATTTAAGAGAGCCCTCCATTACTTCAGGAGTGTAACGTAAATCCTTGCAGAATTGCGCTGGACCGACTCAAGCAAACTGTTTAGAAGAGCGCATGATGGAATGAATACAATGAACTAAGTTGTACAGGGTGGACATTGACGAAGCTGTGAAAAGCAGCATGTGGTGGGCCAATAACAAAAACCCACTGCCTCTATCATCTCTTAGATGTAGTCCTTTGAGGTCCTTAGTGGTAGGATCCCTCATCAAAGTTGTGACCAGATTTGTTGCGTGTGTGGTATCAAAGGACAGTCGATTTGTAAACTTTGGATAGCGAAATACGTCTGTGCATGGATGTTACCAGGAAAAGGGAGCGAGGAAGAGGTACTACGATAGCAGAGAGAGAACTTCCAGTAAAAAATTAGCATCCAGATAGGAGATTGGGTGAATGTGAAAAATCTTGGTAGACAAATGAAAGGCTTAATGGAGTTTAGATGCCAAGTAAAGTCGAGGCGGTGATGGAAATGCATTTAAGACCATAAGAAAAGAATGGGGAATTTAAAGAAAGTAGTCAAAGTCCAGGGTGGACAAGAAAATTATGGATTAGGGATGGAAACGTGTGGCAAGTGTGATGGAGTGGATGTAAGCAAGATACGAAGAAGCACTGGTGCATGCAAACACCAGAGATTGATATCAGAGCTACCTGTCATTTTGTAAGTTGGCATTTGCACTTTCTTGGGACTGATCTTAGGGGGTTTGTTTTATCCTTGTAGATTAACTTATATTAGGGGTGTTTGTTTTGTTTAGATGGAAGGCAACATTGTGGTACTCATTGCCTGGTGTTATAGACCCAGAGTTTCTTTTTCCATGGACTGCTTTTATTTTGAATTTTCAGATTATACTATTCTCCCTAGCAATGCTGTGATGGGTGACCTCCTATAAGCTTTGTCTGGTCATTCTCATCCAGGTGTCTACTTTCCTATCAACACAATTGTGTTTTGAGAAAAAGAACAAAGAGGAATGGGTAATTTTGTACTTCTGCTAGGTCATTTCCGGTTACTAGTGGTTGGCAGATAACTCCGCCCCCACATGTATGTGGCAAGATTAAAAAAACAGGCAAAGTGTAGGAAGGAGACAACAAACCTTTAGGCTTGGTGGGGGTCCCATGGGGGCAGGCATCATGTGCAGTTGAAATAACCTACTTGGGAATAGAATTTGGGGGAAGAGGATTCAAAATGGAGGGTGGTGTATATTTATGTCAGTTTTGATGTATTTCGCTTCACTTGGAGGGTGGTGGTTTGTGGGCAGAATGCAATGCCATTGACCGTGATTTTCAGACATATGACTTCGATGGTGTTTTTTAGTTGGGTGTCATGTATGGTTCGTTTCAGAGTGAAGTTTGTGGTGTGTGTCAGTAAGTGTATTTCCCGGCTCTATTAATGTCTGTCAGATATTATTGCAGTTCTTGTGAGTGGCCATGGGTGATGTGTGACATACTTCAAAGCTGAGCAGGAGTAGATTTGAGACTAGTTGCCCAGTGGTGCTACTTGAGTCAGTGTGGATCAAACTTTGTGATCTGGGCCTAATGTTGACTTGTGTAGGTTTGACCTCATCTTTGCATGACCTCCCTATGCTACTCCTTCATTTTGACCCAGTTGGGTAGTAGAATATTATAAACAAAATAATAGTTGGACACAAATATTATGCCCTAAATATAGTATACATTTCCAGTCTGAGTTAATAATTGAAAATCTATACCCCATGGGACGATATTTTTGTAAACAATCTTTAGGACTCTTTTTTTGCTAAGGACATTTTATCATATACCCTTTCTGGGAGAAGTTACTTCAGATTTTGAGTGACTCCCCCTATTCATTTACACATTCACTCCTCACTAGTTGATTTATGGATGCAGAAAATGCTGCACAATTGTGCATCATTATGCATGTAATAGTATAAGAGACCACAGTGCACAGATTCACACCCATTCCTTTGTGAACAGTCCTTTATGAGTATGTAAAGTAGTATTACAGGAGTAATAAATACATTTTGAACTGGGCTTGTTCTGTGTTAAACACAACACATGCATTGGGCAGGAAAAAAGCTGCATTCCGTGGGCCTCATTTACAAGAAACTGACGCATTTCCATTGATGCCTCCGTTTCCTTGCGCCCGCGTCAAATGCCATTACGACACCATGGATATGCTATATTTACAATACAGGGCTCTATGGCGCAAGGATTAACAGATGCGTTAGAAATTCTGACACATCTGTTGGTGCAAAAGTGATGCATTGCAAATTTTGGTCGTAAGATTGATGCAACACCAGAAATGCACCAGAACACGTAGGTGAGTCCCATTGTAAAAGGCCTGCGTCAATCCTTACTCCTTGTCTCAGCAGGCGTAGTTATTTTGACGCAGTAAAGTCGTAGAGTGAAATAGTGAAATGTTGTAAATTTCACTGCGCCACTTCTACGTAGCTTTGTGCATGGGAACGCCTACCGTGCGAACATTATACCTGGTGCAGGCATAATGTGATGCAGGGCTCTACACACTGACGCACGCATTGGACCCATTGTGTCAGTTTGTAGATTTGAAGCAGTGTATCGCACTGATTGTATCACCACTGCGTAAAAAAAAAGTGATGCACAGCGGCACAAGAGGTTTGCACATAAGCCCTCAAATCTGTATCATTTATAAAGAGCAACACAGGTTTAGGATGTGCGGCTGCGGCCAGAGTAAAAGTGAAAACTTAGATGGGTGTGTCTACGGGCTAATCACCCAGTCAGTGTGTCCTTCACTAGCCTCATTTCTCAGGAACCTTACGAAGTCTAAATTGCAGCGCTCAGTGCATGGGCCTGCCTATATCCTGTATGGTGTATCAGTGGAATAATGTACTCAATCTAGGGATTTGTGCTTGACCTCATCCACAGAAACCAGATGGGCCCACTCGGCCTTTTATCCTTCCAAGGTCGATAAAATGAGTACAACTGAGTTGGTTAACAATAAACATCTGTCACTTCAGCACCAAGATGCCGTTCAGAGTGAACGTGTGCACAAATACACATTATGTTATGAAACACATCTTGTATGTCTGAATTGCACTGTTGTATTTAGCCTGTACCTCTGTTTACAGTGTCTCAAAGTGCCCCGAAGCAACCGATCGGGGACGTGTGCCGCCTCCACGTGAAACACCCAATGAGAACTCTTGAATAATTTTATAGTTTCGTAACTATTAAAGTAAAACGTAAACTATAAACAAACTTCCCCTTCCTTCCATACGCCCTCCACCCCATACATTTACCCCCGACTTAAAGCAGGTGGTAATTATATGGAGTAAACCATATGAATGGAACATTCCGAGTCTTTTATACATTGAAAAATCGGTCCACCCGGTAGGTCCCCTTCCCATGGGGTTTTACACGTAGATTTTAATATTAGGGAGTTTGTCCTAAACAGAAATAGCACCGAGTGTGAGAAACTAAACTAAATAACAGTAATGGTAAAATCGCCCACTCGTAATTAGGGCCACAGACTGTTATAGCTCGAGCGGTGACCTGAAAACAAAGGTTTCCGATCCAAAGTCCTCCGGAAATAAGCCATTTACTCCTGCCTCTGGGGTCGCGACAGGCCAGCGTGGAACCAATGCCTGCTGGACAGTGGGCACCGTTTGGCATCCTAGCATTATCCGCTCAATTAAGTCAGCTTTTAACAAAAAATGCAAAATTGTCTTGGCACCGAATTATCGCGTGGGTCTGTCCCGCCTCCGCTGTGTCTGGAAGACGCGCGGCACGTCTCGTAAACCCCATTCTGTCTTTTCTTTGTTGTTTAAACCGGGCACCAGTGATAATGCGATGCGACGTGGCTGCCGGCCTCCCGCCCGCAAGAAGGGCCGTTTGGATCCGGCCTTATGCGCTAGACCTCGCATGGCTTCATGACTGTAGCGCCTCTCGTCCGGCATGCGGGGACGGGGTTAGACGAGGCCACACAGCGCGACACGACATGAATGTACCAACTCTCTGTGTGAGCAGACTCGCAGGGGCGGCCTTGGGCATGGGTGAGCTGGGCTCAGGCCCGGGGCGCCAATATTCGGAGGGGCACAGCAGCAGCCGTGCTTAATTTGTAAAATACAAATTGTCAGGGCCCGACCAGGAGGCCACGCAGCTTACACCACCCAGCACTACTAACCCTCTCTCTCGCTTGCAAGTGTGACGTTTTAGGTTATTCGAGGGTCCCAAAGCATGGAGCAATGGCTGGGGAGGCAGGTATTAGTAATTTTTTAATGTATATTGCATTAAACAACCATTGTTCTGCTCATCTCTAAGGGCCATATGTATCAAGCCTTTTGCGAATCGCAAAAGGCCATTTTGCATGTTTTGGGATGTATGAAATATTCGCAAAATAAGGAATAGCAAAGTTTTGCGATTCCTTATTTTGCCATAGCATTTAAGGAATCGCAATTTTGCGATTCCTTAAATGCTAACAGCCTGATTCATCAACGGGACGTTTTGCGTGGCACTAATAGCGAATTATAGCGACTCGCTATAAAGGACACGCAAAACGGTATTCATTAATAATTTAGAGAAAAAAAAGCGATTCGCAAGCGGCCCCTAATACCGGTTGCGACTTTGGAAATTCGCATATAAATCGCTATTTCCGGCAACATCCGTGTCGAAATAGCGATTTCTCTAATAGCGAGATCGTCAATAGCGGGACCTAAAATAGCGCGAGATCGGGAAAACGGGAAGTCGCATGTCGAGCACAGCAATGACATCACAACCAGGAAGCAGCCAGGGCCCACCCCCATACACCACAGTGAGGCAGACCTCGAGTCAGCAACTGGAAGAGCTCCAGCAAATCTGTGAGGAAAGTACTGAGCAAGTACAGTGCAGCAATGTCAGAGGAGCCAGTTCCTGGGCCCAGCAACACCACAGGGCGGAAGAGAAAGCTGAAATTCTCCGAGCAGGAGCTGGAGCATTTAATTGAAGGGGTGGTGGCCAACCACTCCAAACTGTTTGGGAAGGACTCCAGGAGGGTGGCAGAACAGGAAAAACGCAGGATCTGGCAGGGTATAGCGTCAACGGTGAACTCCGTGGGTGTGGCCGACAGGTCACTGGACGAACTGAAAAAACGCTGGTACGACCTCCGGGGTCGTGCCAAGGAGAGGGTGGCAGAGCGCCTTGGAGAATCATCGGGCACAGGAGGGGGAGAACCTACAGTCCCTCCAAACACCCCCATGGAGGACCAGGTAGAGAACACCCTGGAGACAGATGCGGTCATCGGAGTGACTCGTATGGACTCATCCCGCACCACCCAAGACACCCGAGGTAAGTGGCATGCGACTGCGACCCTGTCCCCTATGAATGTCCATGACCAAATAGCCTCCCATATTGTTCCATAGTCATGCCATCGTTGCACATCAGGTAATGCCCTGAAGCATTGTGGGACATGTAGTGTGGCCACAATGTAGTTTTACCACAATGCAGCCAGACAGGTTCCAAAGTACGCAAAGCCATAGCCAGTCAGGGAATGTCACCCAGCATGCATGTAGCAACTGCACGTGTGACAGATACATGCAACTAATGAACGTCCACTTCCCCTCACAGGTGGTGCAGACAGCAGCGACAGCGAGAGGCTGCAAATTGATGAGGAGGCACCGGATGAGGAGGAGGTGCCGCCACATACACAGCCACCAGCCCCAGCCCCAGCAACTACTCCCGCGGCCAGATCCATCACCAGTGTGCCACCAGCCCCTGCCCCAGCAAATACTACCGCAGCCAGATCCACCACCAGTGTGCCTCCTGCGTCTGGCGCAGCAAAAACTACCGCGCCAGATCCACCACCAGTGTGCCACCAGCCCCTGCCCCAGCAAATACTACCGCAGCCAGATCCACCACCAGTGTGCCTCCTGCGTCTGGCGCAGCAAATACTACCGCAGCCAGATCCACCACCAGGGTGCCTCCAGCCCCTGCCGCACCAACGCCTGCCGTGACACCACCAGCAGCTGGTGCTTCTACATCAGGGCCTGCGACAGCGCCAACACAGCGGCCACCCACTGTGTCAGGCCAGCAGAGCAGGCGTGGCACGCCTCGCCTGCAGACCAATGCACCTAGCAGCAGGAGGGGGAATGGACCGGCGCTGCTGAGAGTGAGCGTGGAAAGACGCATGCTCCGTATCCATCCGCTGCAAGCACGGCAGCAAGGTGCCATACAGCTACAGCTGTACAACATTGGGCGCAATGTTGCCGGAGTGGGGGACCGGATGGCCAGCATGACTGCAGCCATGGCAGGTGTGGGTGAGGGAATGGCCAGCATGACTGCAGCCATGGCAGGTGTGGGGGAGGGTATGGCCCGCATGACTGCAGCCATGGAGGCCAGCACTGCTGCAAATACATCGCAGCGCAACGCAGCACGCCGCCGCCACCGGCAGCTATTGACCAGGCTGAGCGCCTACACCAGGTCCAATTATATAATGAGCAATGCCACATCACAGTTGTCGCGGCGGTCCCTTGCGCAGCAGCTGTAGCTCATCCAGTGCTGCGAGGATGTGGCCAGGGTCCTTGAGCACCTGACCAGTGCCGTGACAGCACTACACCGTCCTGATCTACCTGCCACTGTTGGTGGTGATGATGCCAGTGAGGGGACATCTAGTTTGAGCAGCCACTCTGCCTCACACATAGGGACACTCAGGCGCAGCACCAGGCCCACACTAGCAGCACGTGCCATGGAAGACGAGGAGCCACAGAGGCGTTTGGGTGGTACGCGCAGGAGGCGCACATGACTTTCTATGACTCTTACAGGCACAGGCTGAGTATAAGCCTGCCCTGTCCTTTTCGCACAGCAGTATGCAGAAATACTGTTAGCTAAGTCAACATTAATAGTTTTACCATTATTGTGAATGAAACAAATATATTTATTTTAACAGCACACATTGGCGTAGTGTCATTTTTGATTTTTGCATGCATTTGTGATTTGTGGGGTGAGGGTGGAGGGTGCATCAGAAACTGTTCAGTGTGATGTGGTTGCGACGTCTGTGGCCTTCAGCAGGATTCTCCCCGCGTGCAAGGCGCGCATGAGCAGGTGGCCGGTCGTCCTCTTCAGATTCACTGCCAGATATGTCGACTGGTATCCGGCGCTTGGTTGCAATGTTATGCAGTATTGCGCAGACAGCCACAATGCGGCAGCACATTGCAGGACTGTAATACATGGCCCCACCTGTCTTGTGCAGTATGCGGAACCTGCTTTTGAGCAACCCAAATGTCCTTTCTATGCAGTTCCTTGTCCGAATGTGCGCAACATTGTAGCGCCGTTGCTGGGGTGTAGCAGGGTTCAGGTATGGGGTGAGGAGGTAATCACGGAGGGCGTAGCCACTGTCATCTGAATGAGAGGAGCAGAGGGTGAGTGCCTGTGCTGCGCTGCTACTTCATAGCAATGTGACATTGTCGACAAAGTGTACTTAGCAAGTAGGTGTCCTTCCCCAAAGTCTCCCCTGGCAAGTCGTGTGTGTAGGCCGCTGTGCCGGAATATATAGGAGTCATGGGTACTCCCTGGGTACTGGGCCACAATGTCAGTGATGAAAGTCTTGGCATTGCAGACCATCTGTATGTTGAGGGAGTGATAGGACTTCCGATTGCGGAACATATACTCCGTGGCAGCTGGTGGGCAGATGGCGACGTGGGTACAGTCTATGCATCCGAGTACATGAGGAAAATGTGCTACATTGTAGAATTGTAGCTTGGTTAACTGCAATTCCTGTTGGCTGGTGGGAAATTTTATGTATCGGTGTAGCTGGGTCAGCATTGCGTCAACAAAAGTCTTGAGGCAGCGTGACATGGTGGGCTGGGATATCCCCCCAGCAGCCGCTACTATCCCCTGGAAGCTCCCAGAGGCCAGGAGGTGCAGGCTACACAATACCTGCACATGTGTAGGCACCGCATTGGTACGCCTTGTTGGGTGCTGCATCAGGGGGTCAAGGTCGTGTATGAGCTGCATTATCATTTCCCCATTTAGCCTGCATTTAGCATAAATCTGCTCTCTTGTTTGCCCCAGCAAGGTCACCCGCTGGCGGAATATCCTCTCCTGGATCTGGCCTCTCCTCCGTGCTGCTCGCTGTAGCCTTCGGCGCCTCACGACCATGTACATTCCTGGCATTGTGGAACTCCTAATGCAGCTGCTGTATGTCCTTATGTGTGATTGGTCAGCCCTGAACCTGTTTCTGATTGGCCAACTGTTTTTTGAAAAAATTTTTTACATGGCTTTTATGGTTACCACCTGCTTTGAGTTGTCCTTAATTTGCGCCGCGCAAAATGCGATTTTTGGGTTTTTCTCTATTTGCGGCAATTCATGAATACCGATTGCAATTGTTTAGCGAAACCGCTATTTATTTCGCATAATCCGTGGATAGTCGCTTTTTCCGAATCGCTAGTGCTCTCCTACCGGGATTGTGCGATTATTATTGCGTATTCGCTATTTTGTGTTTGCGATTCAATGATGAATGCCGATTACCGACATTGCGCCCGCAATTGCTTTTTCGCAGCTATTGCGGGCGCTATTTAGCTTGATGAATCAGGCTGTATGTATGTAGCATTTTTGGGTTGCGAATTATGGTTAAGAATTCGCAAATTACCACCAACTTGTAGTTGATGGTAACTTGCGAATTCTTCAAAAAATGCACAATTTGGCATTTTTGAAGGTGGCATGTGATGCACACACATGCCCATAGGGCATGTATGTGCGCCATATGCACACACATGTACATTTAAGGGGTGCAGCAGGGTGTCTTTGAGACACCCCTGCACCCTTGAAATAATTCTCAAATTGCGATTGGCAAATTGCGAATTCGCAATTTGAGAATTATTTCGCAATCATTCCTATGGGCCTCCTGGCCCATAGGAATGCATTGGAAATTATTCCTTAATTGCGAATCCGCAAAATGCGAATTCGCAAATAAGGAAGATTAAGGAATCGCTAAAAAATAGCGAATTTCTTCATACATACCATTTTGCTATTCCTAAATAGCGATTCCTTAAAAATCGCTATTTAGGAATCGCAAAAGGGTTTGTTGATACATATGGCCCTAAATGCGATGATCAGCGCCACCATGTGGCAGTGTGTCATAAGAGTGGGGTTGACAATTAAGTGCCCTGTCGAGCACCGGAAACCAATTAAGTGGAAGTGTGATCACCTGAAACTACTGGCTCAAATTAAGCACTGGACATGGAGCAACCTGATTTAAGGTTGTGTAATCCCACTTTGTCTCAATTGGGTCCAGTTGAAGAGTTTGTAATCAGCCCTTAATGTACCTCAGCGTAATTGTTAGCATTCCATCAACCCCTTCCCTCCTCCCCACACCTCCTGCCCTCACACCGCAACGAACCCCCGCCCCCACAACAAACACTAAATCATCTTCCACCCAGGGCGCTGTCCCAGTCAATCCGATTTAGATCCAGCCCCGTAGACTCGTCTTCCAGTTCCAGCCCATCCTGGAATCCCTCCAACTCTGTCCCCGACCCCCGCATCAGTGATCCGTCCAGTATATGACACCAGGTTAAGACCTCCACTCATCATGATATACCCAGAAATTGACCTTGAGTGTCTGCGGTGTCCTGTAGAAGCATCCAATATCAACCATATGAAATGGACATACCCAGTGGTGGTTACTTTCTGGCAGCACGTAATAGCTACAATAAACATATCACTGATCAGACGAAAAATTCTGTCACGTAAGCTGTTTTCGTCTCTCGATTGAAGCAGACAACAATAGCAGACTTCATCGCTCTTACAAATTCACAGCTGTTACAGTGGTATGCTGTGGCTTCACGGGTAAGCTTATTGTCAGTATGTGCTTGCTTACGGGCCCAAAGTCCTCAAGGCACTGATATGCAATATTTTGCTTTGCCCCAGAATACTACAAATACAGGACCAATTCCGCGGTACCAGGTCAATTTAGATATCGGTGACCTGGTCCTGTTCCATGGCATATTAGCGAGAGTTTTGAATAATAAAGAGTTGGAGAATTAATTGGTCATCTCTTTATCTCGGGTCCTTATGAGGCCTTAAATATCTTGAGGCTGAAACGCATCAACCATTTCCTTTCTGGGAGAAGTAAAATCCACAGATGGAAATGATGAATCAATTATCCTGGAATGGGGAACTAAATCAGATGATCTAAGGAAAAGACTATGGTCCCCATACATTATTTTTTGTTTGGATTTCAAACCAGTACAGAGGACGAATGAAACCAACATTGTATATGTGAATTTTGATGTGAAAAATATCTTCAGGAGAAGCCAAGAGTGACTGCAATTTTGTTTGGTTTTTGTAGAAAATGTGGATTTATGTATATTGCTGATGTTGATAAATGTTTATTAAAATTTTTTACAAAAAACACAAAGGAAAATAAAATAGCACCAATGACTGGGTTTGAAACTATATGGTATTATGTGTTTTCATAGATATGTGGCGCCATCATTAATTTGAATGGCATTTCAGGCACAATGAGTGTGTTTGTCATAAGAAATGATGTTAAGCAGTTATTCATGTGCTCATTTTTTTCTTTTTTGTAAAGCAATTACCAGTGGATAAGATTAATTTAAGCATTCCATCCATCACTTTTTTGTATACTTTAGTTTGTCGCCTTAAGTGGGACGGGTATGCCCAGACATGGGCCCAATGCACACTGTGTCACGGGAACCAAGCTATACCCGTCTGATGAGCCCATAACTATGACAAAACCAGTCCTGGGTTGCTTGTGTTCCAGTTCAGGAGGATGGGTTAGCAGTTCAAACAAGACCCCTGACCTTCTGATCAGGAAACTGCTCTCCCAGTGCGCAGTTCCACCGTGAGTGACTCTGCCCCTGCACCGCCGCTGACTGCTGTTCGAGGCCAATGTGCCTCTCTTTGCCTTGACTGCATTTTGCTCTTGTCTGTATCCTTGATTTCCTTCTCTGTTTGCCCTTTTCTGTATTTTTGCTCTTGTCTATATCTTGATTTCCTTCTCTGCCTGCTATTTTCTGTATTTTTGCTCTGGTCTGTATCTTGATTTCCTTCTCTGTCTGCCTTTTTAGGTCTCGTGACCTATCAATGCGCGCAAGCGCATTGAGGGAGCGAGAATTCAAGTGCTCAAAAAAATCGTGAAACCAAGGGTTTCGTTCGTGCGGTTTTCTTTAAGTTCACGTGAATCACGTGAGCAAACAAGCACGCACATTCACGGCCGCACAGCACATCAAAGGGCTTCGCCCAGCGTGCGCTCTGCGGCTTCTCCTCCCCTAACACGCTGGCATTCACGGCCGCACAGCACATCAAAGGGCTTCGCCCAGCGTGCGCTCTGCGGCTTCTCCTCCCCTAACACGCTATCTCAGCTCTCCTGCCACCAACCGGCTTCCCTCCGGCCACTCTCTAATTACCAACAGCCACCCAATCGCCCTACTAGAGCAAGAAGGATGCTCTGCATTCTACGAGACCTATTGGCAACGCCAGTGCTTGTTCTGTATTTTTGCTCTTGCCTGCATCTTGATTAAGTATGGGCGGATTTAGCGAATCTGGCGTACGCGAACTTGCGTATTTACGGATTCGCAATCCGCAAAATCCGCGAACTCTCGCGAATTAGCGGATTTTTGTGTTTTTTGTGTTCGCAAGGGTTCGCGAGGATTTGTGTACCAGTTGGCAATTGCGAACTTACTTGTCGGCTCGCAACGGCCGCGACTATGTTGTTTCTACGTCTGGTTTATCATCACAGGTTCACAGCACCCTCTGTTTCACCACTGCCACCCTCTGGTACACCCATGCCACCCTCTGGTACATCCTCACTGCCACCCTCTGGTTGGTTTATCACTGTAGATTATGGGGGTGAAAAAAAGCAAGCACACCTGCCCTGCTTCAACTGCCATGAATTAATTTGGGGTTGATTAATGTGTCAGTGATTTTGAAACTTCCAGTCTGGCTGGCACCTGCTTCCTTCCTTATCTGTAATTTGCTTTCTGTTGCAGTGCAATTTTTTTTCACAGGACCTTTATGGCCTACTTGTAGCTATTCTATGAGCCTGCTGTTTGGGTCAGAGCAGGGTCATAGAATAGTTGCAAATAGGCAACTGAACTCTGGAGGGGCCCCTCAGGAAGCACTAGAGTGAATGGTTACTAATGTTAAGATTGAACTTTTGCACCTGCTGATTGCTTTCAGTTTAGCAAAAATCGTTTTTCTGCAATTTTGCGCGATTTGCGGGGCGCGAATCCGCGCGAGATCGATTTACGAACCCGCGAATTCGTGCAAATACACAATTAGTTTTTTTTGCTGCGTGTATGTTCGCGTGATTTTTTGCGTGTTCGCAAGGCGCTTGTAGCGCTACGTTTGCGAAGTTACCCTAGCGGTCGTACATGGGCGCGGCCATCTTGTTTGCGTGACGTAATTCCGTTTCCGGCCGCTATGTGTAATCTCGCAAAGTGTGCGGCTCGCTAGTACAATTTCGCTCGTGATCGCAAGGAAAATCTCACGCGAACTTACCCACGCGTCGTGAACGGGCGCGGCCATCTTGTTTCTCATTCATTGCTATGGTTCTGGGCATGCTCTCTGTATCCTTTCTTAATCTCTGCCATCCTTTGCTTTTTTGAAGTTTTTTTTGATCTATTTTACTTATTATCTATCCCTCTATTTTTCTAGCTCTATATTTTTGTGTTTTCTGCTACTTTTTGTTAATTTTGAACTACTTTTTTAAACGCTTTTCTTTTCTTCTTCCCTGTTCTATTTCTTCTTTCTTATTTTGCTTCCTTTCTGCCCAGACCATGGCAAAGGGAGCCGGGAAGAAGCCCGCAAAGGGGAAGGGTCCCGCACCCCGTGCCCGGCTCCCGTGCGGGCGTTTGAGGGGGGAGACAGTGATAGCTCGGGAGATTTTTAGTGCGGAGGAGGTGGCCGCACTAATATTTCACGTCCAGCGCCGCCTCCCCAAGACCATCATGGGAGGCGGCAAGATCGCAACCGGCTACGGCATCCGGGAGCGCCGGAAGCGGTGGGAGAAGGTGTGCCGGGCCATGTTTAAACTCTCTGGGGTCCGGCGCACCTATAACCAGGCCACCCACCGCTGGACGGATGTCATGGACCAGGAACGCGACTTGCTGGACGTGCTTGGCGTAGAGATCCCCGGGCTTGGTGAGTAGTAGTAGCTATTTCTAGCTATTTCATCACTACTCTGTTTTATCCGGCTCTGTTATTTTCAAATGTTTGTTTTTTACCAAGAGCAATAATGCTGCCGATTACATTGTAGGTAAATTATATTTCAAAATCTTCTATGCATTTCAGGTGCACTTCTCTCCTTCTCTGCAGCCTTGCTACTATGCTTATTTGTTTTGTATTTTGTGTTGATTTCATTGGCCTGAGAAATTATGTATGAGTGTAGTGTAAAGAACTGCGTAATGCTAGACACTAAGGGTCATATTTTCAATTACCGGCGCATCCCTGCAAAGTAGCAGGGATGCGCCAGTAATTGTGCGCCATGCCACCACCACCCATGGGCCCAAAACGTCACAGAAGCCTTACGCATCTGTGCCGTAAAGGCGGCGCATTGCTGGAGTTGCGTGCCAACGATGGCGCAGCTCCAGCAATGCTCTGGGGTGCCCTATCTCCCCAATGCTGCATCAAGCCGTACGTCGGCTTCAAGCAGGCGCAGGGTTTGAGTCACGCATCATTGTCCTAAAAGTGACTGATTGACATCTTGTAGATTTCCCTCAGCCACTTTTAGGATTCGTTCCTGCGCAGGAACACCCTCCCTTGCGCCGGAACGCCCCATGATGGCGCAGGGCTTTACAACGTGATGCATCTCCCATATGCGTCACTTTGTTAATATACGCCGCACCATGGCGCCTCTTTTGTTCTGCCGCTGCGTCACAAAAGTCACGCAACAATGGAGCAAAAGAGCTGCAAGGGGCTTCTAAATCAGCCCCTACAGACTCAAGTCCAGTCCTTCCTTTAGACACATGGCTATAAGAAGAAATAGTGGTGGTGGTGGTGGATTGATAGTTTGAGTATTCACTGATCTGCAAGCACGATGGACTTTGTCTGTCACTTCGCGTGCTGCGGACTGCTGCCTGCCAGGCCTAGGCAAACCTTTTTAGTAGTTTGTTTAGTGAGTTACATAGGAACTTTCATCCGCAAATCAAGCAATACTAATAACGTAGTATACCACATGAGATCGGTCAATATATCCCGTGGAATAGTTGTCTATTTGCTATTTCGCCAAAATATTTTGTTATTGTTCTTTTGAAATGTTTGATTTGGTTGACAAATATCATCCATGTTTTCTGGTCTTTCTTTCTTTCATGTTGTACATCAGCTCCCCCCAAGGGCAAGAGGACACAGGAGGAGGAGGAGGGTGCTGTTCAGGATGCAGGCCAGGATCGGGCAGGCGAGGGCTCCTTTGCTGGCCCCAGTAAGTTTTAATTTCAATATAGAGTACCTATTTTTTCCTAGCGTTCCTCATTCGATTTTTTCTAAATCGTCTTTGATCTTCTTGTAGACTGAATCTAAATTCTTATCCTGCCTCGACTATGACTCCCTGTTGTATTACTAGATTATTCTTATTAGTCTGTCTGTGTAGCTAACTAAGATTGCACATTTGGCAATTCCATTGGACTCCCATTCTAGTCAGCAATAGCTCTATGCACTGAGTGCAGTCCTCTGGGATTGTCCATAATGTCTTTTCAAGTCTTCTAAATGTTTATGCTTTGACAATTGCCAACAATAAAAAGGTGAATGACCACCAAGAAAGAATAAGATACTACTTTACTTTTGGTTTGGATAGTAGGACAATCCATTCTACTACTGTTGCAGGGACAAATCTGCACAAACAGAACTATGGACACTAAATAATGCATTGCTTAGCTTATCAATTATAATAGGTGCTGTTAGACTTTCCACATACCTCAGTGATAACAGACTTTGTAGTTGAACCCCCAATCTCCTTACTGACTAGATAGTGTGGCAGAGTCATTTAGCTCCCAAAGTCACCGATGATTGATCCCCAATGATGATTAGATTATCCAACGCAGGACAAGAGTACGGAGTCAGAGTCAAGAAGTGTCAGAGGCACGGACTCAAGCTTGCAAAAATTCCAAAACCTTTAGCTCATCCACTCTAGTCTGGAGGACCAAAAACCACAGAGTCTATTTAAGTTTAAAAGCTTTATTAAAAGTAAACACATTTATTAAAATCAACTTTGTCATAAAACTAAACGTTTAACTGAAAATGGAAAAGTGCTTAGTTCTGACGATTAATTGGACACATTTCTTGTGGTCGAGCCGAGCTCTCACCTGGTTTGAACTTGATCCTGCTCGTGTTCTTAGAAGTCAAGCTTCTGTCAGTTAGGAGAAAAAGTGGTGCGTGTTAAAAATAAAAAGCAAGCATTCATCAGTTGTGCCAAAAAGTGCAGCAAGACAACAGCCTTCCCTGGAAAAAGGGACATTTTTACTTTAGAGTAGACAGTCACAAATTATTACATTGTATTCTGTTTTTTTCACATTTCTTTATTCCTCCTAGACCAAATATTATATAGTAGTGAGTGGTGTATTCTAACATTCTGAAATGTACTTTGTAGGTGGAACATCTGGTGGCGGGGCCAGCGCGGAGGTGGTCGTGTTGGACGAGGGGGACTACTCTGGGGAGGAGGCGGTGCAAGTGCCGGACGTTCCTGTGAGGGTTCACACGGTGGTGGCGGGAAGAGGTAAGCTATATATTCCTTACTTATTGAGATTGAAGACTGCATAGTGTGCTTTCTGCACGGGTGTATTATAAATCAACCAGGTAGTAGCCTCCTCTAAATGTACTTCGACTTAGCTGTGAAGTTTTTGGCGAGAAGAATCCCAATAAGATCTGAGATGAACTTGATGGATGGGATGAACGAAAAGCGAAAGAAGGGTGTAAGTAAGTGTGGAAGGACGAGAAATTTAATGATGTCTGGCAAAGAAGAATGATATGTGTTTGCTTGGTCCCCGAGGTGGCTGGGAAGGAAAGAAAATGGTATGGTGCATGGCTGGGTGAATGATGAAGCAAGGATGGGTGGAAGGAGAACAGCCTGGGTGGGTGAAACAGAAACTGTATGTGTGCATATACTTTGAATGGATGGATGCCTGGATCATGGTATTATCTGACTCTTAGATAGCATATGTGTATCTAGAGAGAGTATACGGTCACTGGATGAACTAAGTGTTACTTTGAAGAGCATGTAACACCGCACCCGCACGTCCGTTCCAGTGTAGGAAAGGCAAGGAAAAGAAGTTGTAATTTTGTCCAAATACTACCATGAATAGTAGCAGTAGTTTGTATTAAGGAAGAGCTTCACCACCTGCATGTACTGGACCGGTACAGTAACGCAAGTCTGTCTCACTCATCATGGTGTGCATCTGTTTTTCTCGGGTGCAAGTTCACTGCGCTGGCATTATGCCGGCTTGCATAAGATAACGTACCAGTTTTCCTAAACAAGAGAGAACAAGAAGAATAAGACTGGTGGTGTACTGTCATAGTCGACTGTAATGGAAGTCCATAGTGCTCGTAGAATTAGTTCCTTAAACTCCCACTAATGTTAGAGCAAGGATGAAGAAGTGGGAGGTTAGATAGATACTGTCCTCAATAGTTATGTACTGTGCTTTCAATTTGCTACTTGTACTGTGACACAACTTTGTGCTCAATCACTTTGTGTTATTAATCTTAAGGAGCATTGGTTACAGACTATGTCTTTCTTTCTTCATATAGTTGCTCCTTCCAAATCAACTAGACCATCACGGAGGGAGCAGGCTCGAATGGCCCGGCAACGGAGGCTGGATGCCACTGTCGCCGAATATCGGCGGCTGGTGGCCCTGGAGGAGGAGAGGAGGACACGCAGTCAACCGGTACGACAACAACAACATCCACTGGGACAGCTGCATCCTCCTCCGTGCCCCCACGGGCTGCCAGCCAGCGCAGTGCTCCAGCGGTACGGAGCCGAGCTACCAAAGCCAACCGCCACCGCCGAGCAGCAAAGACACCAGCTGCCCCCCACAGGAGTTGCAAGGCACGCCAGCGCCGCTTAGGACTCAGAGTGTCCTACCTGGAGCAGGAGGTCCTTAGCTATAAGAACTTGGTGGAGGACCTCCGCTTCGACCATGCCACCCTCCGCAAGGAGTATGATGCCCTGGCCGCTAAAGTCAACAGCACCTAGTGTCCCTTGCCCCTTTTTTAGAGACTTTTGGGGGGTGGGATTTGGGAGTTGGGTTCTTTTTGGGACTTTTGAAAGACAATCGTTGGGGTTAGGGAGGGTCTTGAGGGAGATTATTTTGTTAGGGCTACATAAATATACTTTTTGAAACTTTATCTGACCATACCTGTTTTTTACTGCTTTTGAGTCTGGTGGGTGGGGTTTAACAGTAAGTTTGTTTTCCTGAAGAGTCCTAGGACTTTAGTAGTACTACCGTCAATCTCTCGTCTAGTCCTAATAGTCCATTATACTACCTCCCACCAAACGCTTACCTTACCTGTAATTTGTGTTTGAAAGTAGGGCTAGGCCCAGGGCTGGCTCCACGGGAAATGGGGATTAAGGTTGGCAATCCTGGGCGGATGAAATGTCCTCATTGCGGTGGTACTAGTGGTGTGACACAGTGGCAGTTGCATGCCTATGGAAAAAAAGAAAATGAAACCTGGTTTGTCCTTACTGTAGCATTACAACGGTACGATAGAGAATATAGCAGGTGACAGTACACTAGAACAGTGCCACAATGTAGCCTAACAAATGGTAAAGTATTGCAAGTATAACTAGTACTTGCGTTGAATTTCTTTGACATTGGCTACTACTACAAGAAATAGTACTGAAGCTGAGCAAGTCTAGAATATATCCTCGGATTCCTTCACCAGCCTGTTGCTATGACCTTATCCTCCCCAGCAAGTGTGTGGAATTATTGATGTCATTTAGTCACACATCAAGCAAAACCACACAGCCCGGGGGAAGAGGGTTAGGGTTTGGAAAATGGATGGGAATGGGGGTTTCTTTTTGGGTAGGTTTTGTTGAGAGAAGAAAAAAAAGCACAGCATGGACAAACAATAATTGAAGATAAAGAAATCTTTGGGCACAAAGCTAACCACAAATCTTTTAAGTGCCCTACTGCATGCATTGTTACTGAAAAGTAAGTAGTACTTTCGACAACCGTGAATGACAGAATGCGACAGTACAGGGCTGCAGCGTTTTCACTTCCCACCATGGATTTTCTTCAGGTCGCTTGCAACAAAAATTACACATTCCCACGAGTGCTCTAAAACCCCATAACTCATTTGCAAAAATCAAGAACACCCTGAAACACATGCAATCCTGCTGCTAGGGCTAACCCTAACGAACCCTAAGTTACAAAAAGTACCAAAACCTTTTTTCCTCATGGATGTTGTTTAAACCAGTTTTATCCGGTATTAGACCTTCCCAGCAATGGCCCCAGAGCCGTCAACCCAGGCGAAAACAAGTAGAAGACCCCCAAACAGCCAAAAAGCAAAAGTACAAAAATGTGGACTTAGTCACTTTTCTGAAAATTTGCAAAATCACTCAGCGCGCGCTCTGCAGCTAGGCCCTAACTCCCCTCTGCCTCCATGGATTTCCTTCAAACCTCTTGCTATCTAAACTATCCATACCCAGTAGTGCTCCCAGGCCCCGAAACCCACCCACAAACACCAGGAAGCCCCTCAAACAGGCCCCTGAAAACGCTACATTGAGCAAAAAGTCAGAAAAGGCAAAAGCTTTTTTCCTCATGAATGTTGTTTAAACCAGTTTTATCCGGTATTAGACCTTCCCAGCAATGACCCCAGAGCCGTCAACCCAGGCGAAAACAAGTAGAGAAGACCCCCAAACAGCCAAAAAGCAAAAGTACAGGTGAGGTGATTAAAGTTTTAATTATATTAACGTGTGCAAAACAAAGAAAGACAGAAACACAGGAATAAAAGTCAATAAGTACGAAAAAGAAAATGTCTGAATTCATTGGCTCATTTTCAGGCCTCGGTGTCAGGGAAGAAGAGTTCGTCCTCATACTCTGCGAAATCATCAGGCAGGAATAGGTCAGTGTCACCTAACGCAGAAGAAATTCCCTCATCTAAGTTGCTGTCCTCCTCGTCTTATTGCGTCGTGCGATCTGGTACTTTGAAATCTGGTGGTATGAGGTGCTCATTCATCTTGATCATTGTCAATATCTCCACATTTTTGGGCGAGAGGCGGGTCCGTTTGCAAGTTACAATGCCACCAGCAGCACTGAAAACACGTTCAGAAGACACCCTTGCGAGTGGGCAAGACAAGTAATGTATAGCCAGGCGGGAGATCTCTGGCCACAATTCTTTTTTCCCATGCCAATACGCCAATGGGTCAGCATTAACATAGACCTCTGTTGAGTCATTCAGATAGTCCTGCACCATCGACTCAAAGTTCTCCACGTTTCCTCCACTTTGCTGAATTTTCGCTCGGACCTTTTCAGAACCATAACCAATCTCAGCTAGCCAATCCTCTTCATCACCCGATGTTTCTGTTGTGTCTGGTGCAGATGATGCGGTTGCCGGTGTCTTTAACGGCTGAGAGGTCACTTCTGCCACTATGTGTGGGAGGGTATACTCAGACGTGAGTCCCTTGCTCATTGCACCATCAGGATTCAAGCAAGCCGGGCCGACGAAGGCTGTGATGCCAGAAACCGGTCCCCGGAAGCTTGTTTCCTTCCCAGTATGAGAATTGGCTTGGTAGTTTGGTTTGCCCTGTTCCCATCATGCACTGGGACAGGAACAGACTAATTTGCATATAGCCAGGTTCTGAGCTGGGATGGTGCAGTGAGCTAAAAAACGGTGATGGATTAAAACCATGATCTCTTGACTTGGTAGGAGTATTCTGCATCATTCAGAAACTCTGTCCATCACCACCCCCTTTTCCAAAATCCACTTCTGCCACAGCCACAGGTGCAGAAGTGGAGTCTTCTGACTGGGGATGGCCTGCTGATGCTGATGTACTGCCTTTTCCTTCAAATTGCTTCCGTTCTCTTTCAAACCTGATGGCTGACCAGGCTACCCAACGTTTGTACTTTGTAGCATCTTCATCACTAAAAGGAAATAATGCAGAGCCTGCCAGCGCCTTTTTGTAGCGTGGATGCAGAATAGTAGCACAAATGTAATGCTGTTCTGAGTGGATCTTTTGAAGACGTTCATCGCCACGTAGACGCTCTAATAATTTCTCCGCCAAAAGAAAAGCTTCTTGCTTTTCTTCATCGTTTTGAAACTTTGAAGACACCGCCTTCAGTTTGTGCTCCAGCATGCGCAACAATGGGATAGCTTTTCCCAAATTACAGTCCTCCCTGCTGACTGCACGCGTGAAGAACTCAAAAGGACGAAGCATGTCTGTCAGGCTTTTAACTAGCTCCTATTGCGCCGCATTTAACCTCAGGTCCTCCTTCACAGCTGTAGCCATTGTTAAGAAATACTGATCTAGTACAACAAACTGCTCATACAGACGCTCAAGCATGTAGAAGGTTGAGTTCCAACATGTTGGCACCTCCTGGATGAGTGCTTTCACTGGCATTCGACGTTCATGTAGCAGGCTCCTCAGATGCTTCCGGGCCTTAAAAGAATGGCTGAAATGGTTGCACATTTTTCGGCAGGTGACCACTAACTGGCATGCTGGACTTTCTTTCTCCAAGAATTTTTTAACAACCAGGTTTATACAGTGCGCCAAACACGGCACTCTGAAATAGTCACCCAGTTCCATAGCCTTAACTACATTGGCGCCATTATCCGTGGAAACATAACCAATGGCGCGTTTTTTTGGAGACAGCCAGTGAAAGACCTTTGTGTTGAACTCATTCAAAATGTTTTCTGCTGTATGACGTAGCTCCAAGCCAAACATGGCTAGTGTTGCATGTTTCCGAGCAGCTTTAAAAACTTGGTCCAGGTCAGCACCTGCGTTTAGCTTTGCTTTAACCCCTGAAAAAGAGACCCAGTGTGCAGTAATGCACATGTAATCAGTGCCTGCGCCACTGGTCCACATGTCTGTTGTGAGATGTATAGTGTGAACAGCACTCTTCTGCAAAGCTGCCCCAATCACCTCCAGCACATCTTCATGTAGTGCTGGAACCGCAACTCGGGCAAAATAGTACCGGCTAGGAACCTTCCATTTAGGGCAGAGCGCTGCCACTAATTCGAGAAAACCAACCCCTTCTACAAAAGAAAAAGGGAGAAGATCCAGCGCTAGCATTTTAGCCAGCTTAGTGTTATACAGACGCACCATTGGTTGGTTGCGGTCATATGGCGCGTCTGAAAACAACATTGTTTTAACGTTGCCCTGGACCATTTTACGGGATGATGATGACTTCTTCGACCCAGTTACGCTCGCTGATGAACTTTTTCGCTTTGGTGTCTCACTCTGTCCCACACTCTTAGTGTGGCTCCCAGGGGTACTGGGTGTAAGTGAAGTGTGTGACACTTCTTCCTCCTCGTCATCATCAGATGGAACATCAACGTTTTCTCGACTTGCAATTCGGGCTTCCTTGATCTCCTTTAGGTGCGCAAACCATTGGACAGCGTGCTGTCTCTCAAGATGACCTCTCTGGCCTCCAGTCCCATAGTTGGTACCAAGCTTACCACGACTAACTGCAAGCTTACAAATGCTACAAATGGCTATGTTTTCCCTTTTTGTGGAAACACTAAAGAAGTCCCAAACTGCGGACTTGAAATGTCTGTGGGGGCCGGAGGAGGCGATACTGGTGGTGGCCGTGCTGCTAATGCCAGATGAAGTGGAGGATGTGTATTGCTGAACTTTACTATGTTGTTCACTTTCACCACCACTAATTGAGGTCGAGGTGGATAGAGGTCCCTTCTGGCGAGTAAGAAATATGGAAGCGGTACGTTGTGGTGTACTAGTTAACATCAAGGATTCTGGTGTTCCCATTGCCTCCTCGTCGACCTCATCATCACGCTCAGCAGCCTGTTGGGCTAGGGTCAAAATGTCTGTTTGCTGCATGCCCGCTGGGGCTTCAGTGACGTTAGTGATGATGACTGCGTCGTCGTCGTGAGAGTCTTCAGCAGCAGGAGTATACGCCACTTCTTGTTGAGCGTCATCACACTCCATAACTTTGAGAGTTTCGACGACCTTCCTTTTACGCTTAGCTACCTTTGTCAGATCATGGTGTGCCTCCTCAACCTCACTCTCAGACGGCAGTGTTGCTGGTTCCCAAGTAAGATCCAGATCATCAGAAGGAGGTGGGCTTGAAGAAGATGTAGACACCAACACCCTTGATCTTTTCCTTGCTCGGGATGTGGAAAACAATGAATGATCATCAGGAGGAGTGACTTCCTCGAATGATACCTCAGCTTGATTGTCGATTTCCAGGTGTGCCCCTACTTCTGGAGGAACAACTATTGTGGCCACTTGTTGTGCCCCTCCATGCACCTCTGCTTGCTCCTCTCCTTGCGCCGCCTCTCCTTCCACATGTACTTGGGCTTGTACTTGCACATGTGATTGTTATTGCGGCTGTGGTTGTTCAACACTCGTCAGATGAGTTACAACAACCTGTGTTGTTTGAGGGACATTGCTGCTACTGTCTTGCGATGAGCCAACATCACTGGTCGATGGTGATTGAACAACTATACTGGCTGCCTCTGCAGCAGTCAAGGGCTTGGACCTAAGTTGGCGTGGTGGTGGTGGCACTGAGCCCAATGGAGCGGAGGTGCTGCTCCCAGCTTGGTCCCCAGCAGACCCCGCTGCTGCTGCAGGCGTACTTTTATTTATCCCCAAAAATGTGGCGGTCGTCATCACACCAGTCTCCTTGGTAAGTGGCGCCACTTGCTTCTTCTGCTCCTTACTGGCAACTTTCTTGCTAGAGGAGCTACGGGCAACTTTTTTTGGGGCCATCTTCTTCAGATGTCACTCTGAACAGCAGGCCGCAGTTGCACAAGTTGCAGAGTTGTCTGTGGCCACACGCGACGTTGTGCTGCACACACCGCAGCAGGACTTCTTCCTGGCACTGGTGGTTCTCTTGTGCACCTACAAGCAATGGAAGACAGAGGAACATCAGTTATACACCACAAAAAGTCGAAAAAACACACAAAAATCAGCACAATCCCATTCCCAGCCCATCTATGGCCTCAATGGTGTTTAAATTTAAGAAGACACCCCACAGAAAGACTAGGCCCATGCACCACTCACTACCCCTGGGCAAACTGCCCCACCAGCAGCCCCAAAAAAACGACAAAAAACACAAAATTCAGCACAATCCCAGCCCATCCATGGCCTCAATGGTGTTTACATTCAAGAAGACACCCCACAGAAAGACTAGGCCCATGCAACACTCACCACCCCTGGGCAAAGGGCCCTACCAGCAGCCCCAAAAAAACAACAAAAAACACAAAATTCAGCACAATCCCAGCCCATCCATGGCCTCAATGATGTTTAAATTCAAGAAGACACTCCACAGAAATACTAGGCCCATGCACCACTCATACCCCTGGGCATAATGGATGAAAAGTAGGCAAAATAAGTGCAGGCCTCAGACACTGCCTCTCTTCAAAATGGCCCCTTGCACCCCAAGCACATGTTGCCTGTACCAGCACTCAAGATGGCCACCACCACCAACCACATGGCTAGTCCACATCAACAGTACACCCAAAAAAAAAACGAAAAACACACAAAAATCACCACAATCCAATGCCATCCAGGATGTTTACATTAAAGAGAGTGAGACCCCACAGGCAGACTCTGTCCATGCACCACCACACCTGGGCAAAGGGCCCCACCAGCAGCCCCAAAAAAACGACGGAAACCACAAAATTCAGCACAATCCCAGCCCATCCATGGCCTCAATGGTGTTTAAATTCAAGAAGACGCCCCATAGAAAGACTAGGCCCATGCAACACTCACCACCCCTGGGCAAAGGGCCCCACCAGCAGCCCCCAAAAAACAACAAAAAACACAAAATTCAGCACAATCCCAGCCCATCCATGGCCTCAATGGTGTTTAAATTCAAGAAGACACTCCACAGAAAGACTAGGCCCATGCAACACTCACTACCCCTGGGCATAATGGATGAAAAGTAGGCAAAATAAGTGCAGGCCTCAGACACTGCCTCTCTTCAAAATGGCCCCTTGCACCCCAAGCACATGTTGCCTGTACCAGCACTCAAGATGGCCACCACCACCAACCACATGGCCAGTCCACATCAACAGTACACCCCCCAAAAAAACGAAAAACATACAAAAATCACCACAATCCAATGCCATCCAGGATGTTTACATTAAAGACAGTGAGACCCCACAGGCAGACTCTGTCCATGCACCACGACACCTGGGCAAAGGGCCCCACCAGCAGCCCCAAAAAAACGACAAAAAACACAAAATTCAGCACAATCCCAGCCCATCCATGGCCTCAATGGTGTTTAAATTCAAGAAGACGCCCCACAGAAAGACTAGGCCCATGCAACACTCACCACCCCTGGGCATAATGGATGAAAAGTAGGCAAAATAAGTGCAGGCCTCAGACACTGCCTCTCTTCAAAATGCCCCCTTGCACCCCAAGCACATGTTGCCTGTACCAGCACTCAAGATGGCCACCACCACCAACCACATGGCCAGTCCACATCAACAGTACACCCAAAAAAAAAACGAAAAACACACAAAAATCACCACAATCCAATGCCATCCAGGATGTTTACATTAAAGAGAGTAAGACCCCACAGGCAGACTCTGTCCATGCACCACCACACCTGGGCAAAGGGCCCCACCAGCAGCCCCAAAACAACGACAAAAAACACAAAATTCAGCACAATCCCAGCCCATCCATGGCCTCAATGGTGTTTAAATTCAAGAAGACGCCCCACAGAAAGACTAGGCCCATGCAACACTCACCACCCCTGGGCAAAGGGCCCCACCAGCAGCCCCCAAAAAACGACAAAAAACACAAAATTCAGCACAATCCCAGCCCATCCATGGCCTCAATGGTGTTTACATTCAAGAAGACACCCCACAGAAAGACTAGGCCCATGCAACACTCACCACCCCTGGGCAAATGGCCCCACCAGCAGCCCCAAAAAAACGACAAAAAACACAAAATTCAGCACAATCCCAGCCCATCCATGGCCTCAATGGTGTTTAAATTCAAGAAGACACTCCACAGAAAGACTAGGCCCATGCACCACTCACTACCCCTGGGCATAATGGATGAAAAGTAGGCAAAATAAGTGCAGGCCTCAGACACTGCCTCTCTTCAAAATGGCCCCTTGCACCCCAAGCACATGTTGCCTGCACCAGCACTCAAGATGGCCACCACCACCAACCACATGGCCAGTCCACATCAACAGTACACCCCCCAAAAAAACGAGAAACACACAAAAATCACCACAATCCAATGCCATCCAGGATGTTTACATTAAAGAGAGTGAGACGCCACAGGCAGACTCTGTCCATGCACCACCACACCTGGGCAAAGGGCCCCACCAGCAGCCCCAAAAAAACGACAAAAACACAAAATTCAGCACAATCCCAGCCCATCCATGGCCTCATTGGTGTTTAAATTCAAGAAGACGCCCCACAGAAAGACTAGGCCCATGCAACACTCACCACCCCTGGGCAAAAAGCCCCACCAGCAGCCCCAAAAAAATGACAAAAAACACAAAATTCAGCACAATCCCAGCCCATCCATGGCCTCAATGGTGTTTAAATTCAAGAAGACACTCCACAGAAAGACTAGGCCCATGCACCACTCACTACCCCTGGGCATAATGGATGAAAAGTAGGCAAAATAAGTGCAGGCCTCAGACACTGCCTCTCTTCAAAATGGCCCCTTGCACCCCAAGCACATGTTGCCTGTACCAGCACTCAAGATGGCCACCACCACCAACCACATGGCCAGTCCACATCAACAGTACACCCCAAAAAAAACCAAAAACACACACAAATCACTACAATCCAATGCCATCCAGGATGTTTACATTAAAGAGAGTGAGACCCCACAGGCAGACTCTGTCCATGCACCACCACACCTGGGCAAAGGGCCCCACCAGCAGCCCCAAAAAAACGACAAAAAACACAAAATTCAGCACAATCCCAGCCCATCCATGGCCTCAATGGTGTTTAAATTCAAGAAGACGCCCCACAGAAAGACTAGGCCCATGCAACACTCACCACCCCTGGGCAAAGGGCCCCACCAGCAGCTCCAAAAAAACGACAAAAACACAAAATTCAGCACAATCCCAGCCCATCCATGGCCTCAATGGTGTTTAAATTCAAGAAGACACTCCACAGAAAGACTAGGCCCATGCACCACTCACTACCCCTGGGCATAATCGATGAAAAGTAGGCAAAATAAGTGCAGGCCTCAGACACTGCCTCTCTTCAAAATGGCCCCTTGCACCCCAAGCATATGTTGCCTGTACCAGCACTCAAGATGGCCACCACCACCAACCACATGGCCAGTCCACATCAACAGTACACCCCCCAAAAAAACGAAAAACACACAAAAATCACCACAATCCAATGCCATCCAGGATGTTTACATTAAAGAGAGTGAGACCCCACAGGCAGACTCTGTCCATGCACCACCACACCTGGGCAAAGGGCCCCACCAGCAGCCCCAAAAAAACGACAAAAAACACAAAATTCAGCACAATCCCAGCCCATCCATGGCCTCAATGGTGTTTAAATTCAAGAAGACGCCCCACAGAAAGACTAGGCCCATGCAACACTCATCACCCCTGGGCAAAGGGCCCCACCAGCAGCCCCAAAAAAATGACAAAAAACACAAAATTCAGCACAATCCCAGCCCATCCATGGCCTCAGTGGTGTTTACATTCAAGAAGACGCCCCACAGAAAGACTAGGCCCATGCACCACTCACTACCCCTGGGCATAATGGATGAAAAGTAGGCAAAATAAGTGCAGGCCTCAGACACTGCCTCTCTTCAAAATGGCCCCTTGCACCCCAAGCACATGTTGCCTGTACCAGCACTCAAGATGGCCACCACCACCAACCACATGGCCAGTCCACATCAACAGTACACCCCAAAAAAAATGAAAAACACACAAAAATCACCACAATCCAATGCCATCCAGGATGTTTACATTAAAAAGACCCCACAGGCAGACTCAGTCCATGCACCACTCACTACCCCTGGGCAAAAGGCCCCAACAGCAGCCCCAAAAAATCGACAAAAAACACAAAATTAAGCACAATCCCAGCCCATCCATGGCCTCAATGATGTTTAAATTCAACAAAACAGTTGTATCATGCACCCATAACCAACCCTGGCCCTACTGGATACTGTGGCTACCTACAATATATTTTATTTAATGTTCTGAAAAAGTTCCAAAATTGTAGTTGCAGCAACTGTAATGCCCCAAACAAACTTACTTGTGAAAGTTGATTTCTAATCCAAAGGTGATCCAAAGAAAGTCAAAAAGGCCTCAAATCCTCATTTTCTGAAGGTTTATGCTGTTTGCTGGTGGATTTCTTGTGCAGAATTGCAAAATCTCTATTTCGCGAGATTGTTCCTGCCCGCCGCACCTACGTGTTCGCAATTGCGAACTCTCGCGATGGGTGCTGTGCAAGGTAAGGTGGCAAGCCGCGATTACGTATTCGCGGGCGCCAACTCCCGCGGGATCCCGCAGCAAGATCCAAAATGGCGCAGCACTCGCAAAATATCGAGAAAAACAACTCGGCAAACGCTGAATGACGGAAAGTGAACGCCGTGCGCCACGCCGCGCCGCGCGCCGCAATATTGCATCACCAAGCAAAAAAATCCGCCGCGTGCGAATTGACGGATTTTCGGCAAATTCGCTAGAATTCGCGGATTGCGAATTTACCGAAAATCCGCAAAATCCGCGAGCGTAACGGATTTTACGCCCATGCTTAATCTTGATTTCCTTCCTTGTATGCCCTTTTCTGTATTTTTGCTCTTTTTGTATCTTAATTTCCTTCTGTCTGCCATTTTCTGTATTTTTGCTCTTGTCTGTATCTTGATTTCCTTCTCTGTCTGCCTTTTTCTGTATTTTTGCTCTTGTCTGCATCTTGATTTCCTTTTCTGTATGCCCTTTTCTGTATTTTTGCTCTTTTTGTATCTTGATTTCCTTCTCTGTCTGCCCTTTTCTGTATTTTTGCTCTTGTCTGTATCTTGATTTCCTTCTCTGTCTGCCTTTTTCTGTATTTTTGCTCTTGCCTGCATCTTGATTTCTTTCTCTGTATGCCCTTTTCTGTATTTTTGCTCTTTTTGTATCTTGATTTCCTTCTCTGTCTGCCATTTTTCTACTTGGCCTCTTTTACCTCTCTGAGCTGTTTTCCCTGCTGCCCCCGCTGCCCCTCCTGGGTTCTCCCGCCTCCCAGCTGTGCCATCCTCCTTCGACTCCTACTTAATGGCAGCCGCTGTGCGGCCGCATTCAGCAGCTGCGCCGAAGCAAAGCCCATCTGTGCACATCCGCGACCAGCGGCAGGGACCCTGGTCCGCCAACCTGCCAGCGCTTCAGCTCCCCAGCCCTCCACAAACTCAACACCAGCAAAAACAACAACTGCAAGCTTTCCTCACCCATCGACACCCACGGACCTTTCACCTGCCGACACTGTCACCCTCCTTCTCCTTCAACGAGATCCAAGACCCATCTCCAACCTCCATCAACAACTCTATCACACCCCAAACCCTGCAATGCATCCTCCAGACCGTCCACTCCCTCCACAGACACACAACGGAAATCTGGGACCTCATCAACAGCACCACCCCAACGTTGCATTCCTTACAGAAACCTGGATGAACACCGTCTCAGGACCTAACATCGCGATCGCCATCTCTTAAGGCTACAAGATCGCTCAGAAGTACCGCCCCAACCACCCCGGAGTAGGCATCACCATCGCTCACAAGTCCAACCTCCGACTGAGCACCTACACTAATGGGTCCACAGACCTGAAGGAACACCGCCACTTCAACATACAGACCGACCCGACCATCACCCACCGAGGCACCCTCATCTACAGACCCCCACCAGACCACGCGCACCTTTCACAGACTCAATCACCGACATCATCAGCCCGCATGCCATCACCTCCACTGACTACACCTTGCTAGACTTCAACTTCCACACCGACAATCTCCAAGACCCCAACTCCACCTTCTTCCTGGACAACCTCTTCAACATCGGACTAAAACATATCACACCAGAATCCACACACTCAGCAGGACACACCCTTCAGCCTCAAGTGTGAGGAGAGAGATGTGCTTTCATCCCTGAAGGGAGGGCTCTATTGTGTTGTATGGCTGTGGATCATTAAAGCATCACCATTTTGTCTGTTTTTTTGTATTCCACCATAGGACTTTGTGCTTGATGTAAAGTGACATTAGATATTTCCAGTCCTAAGATCCACTCCTGAAACTGAAGCATATAAAGGCACATATTGGGAACCAGTTCTATACATGAACATTCTCACTATTCGAGATTGTGATGTCTGAAAACTGCAATCATTCTCCAAAAAGCCTGAACTCTATACATCATCAGGAAAGCTTGAGCCACCTGAGTGCCAACTAATAGCTTTAGATCTGCAGTAGATACAGGTGGTTGGTTTTGGTACTGATGGTGCACTCTAGCTGATGAAGTAGACTTATGACCGATTTATGGCAAAGCAGGCAATGCACTGGAGCAAGTCACGTTGCCGCGCTGTGTTACAGGCAAAGGGCAGGAATACATCATATTTAAAAGAACACAACACACTCCTGTCTTTGTCCCTGCGCTGGTGCCGTTTTGACAGCCTAGCGCCAAAGCAGGCACTCTTGCACCATGGTGCAAGAGTGCCTGCATTGCAGACAGGATGGTTTTTGTGCAGGAAGGGACACCTTCCTGCACAAAAACAATTCTGAGAGGCAAATTCCTCTTTCTATGTTTTGCTGCAGAATGCAGCACACATAAAAAGAGGAAGTAACCAGGAGAAATAAGGATATTTCTCCTAGTTACGCCCCACCTGGCGAGGCATATCTGTTTGGCACATTCTCAGGTTTACCAGCTCTGGTAAATCTGGGAATGCTTCAAAAACCATGGGTGTTGCGTGGGAACAGGAAACATCCTTTACCATGCATCAATTACGATGCAGTATATTACATTGCGGTTTTAACTATGCAAGTCGTTATATCGACTTGCACTGGAGGGCCGTCTAGACTAATTAATAGTGTAAATTACTATTCCAACACCTTCCCTAATGTACGTAGTCTGGATTCGGAATAGTAATTCACACTGTCCCTAAGTCCAGCACCCTCCAGCGCAAGTCGATGTAATGACTTGCGTTGTCAGGACCGCGATGTAACATACTGTGTTGTAATAGAACGCGTTGTATCGTCATACATCTGTGGGAACACCCACTGAACACCTCCCTGGCACAGAGTAAGCCAATGCAGCAATTTGCGTTGCACTGCTTTACTCGATATTTCTGAAGCCACTCAGGGTCATGCAAGGTGGACTTCCGCAACTACACAAATCTATTTTTTGCGTTGCGTCCAGTGCTTAATTTGAGCTGTAGTTTCCGGTGCTCAGCACCCGCACTTAATCATCCATACCAGCGCTTTTCATGACACATTCATTTACGGGGAGATGAAGGGATTTGTCCAGAATCGGAGGATGTTAAGCCGACAGTGAGACTTGAACCTGGTTCCCCAGCTCCAAAGTCGGCAGCTCTGTCCATTACACCACATCTTATCACAACTTTCATGGTTAGTAGTTGGTTCTGTTTTAGGCGGAGCTAACAGGAGAAATGGGCTGGTGCAAGCTGCCTCCTGACAAGAGTCCCGGCATTTTCTTTTTTTAAATTAACCACTGGGTGAGTCACTCTTGTACCACGGTGCAAAAGCAACGAAATGGGGCTTGTAAACATGCCCCTTAATGTTTCTGTTGGGGACAGGCATTGCTGAGAAGATTTCCCCATTACCAGCCAATTGTCTAGATTAGGATCAAGATGAACTCTCTGTCTGCAGAGGTGAGCAGCCAAAATTTCAAGATATGGAAAAACTCAGAACAGATTTTTATGAAAGGTAAAAAAAATATGAACTGATCCTGCTTTGCATCTACCCTGAATCTCAGGAGCTTGGAATGACGTGAGAGCCCCCGCATGTGAGAGTAGGCATTCTTCCAGGTGACTTGCCCTAACAAGTCACCCCGTTCCCAAGCAGGATCAGTTACTGCTATGATGTCAATTTAAAATGAATGGTTTGCTAGCAGGTGTTGAGAATTCACAGATCCAGTATTGGACACAGCTTGCCATCCTGCTACAGTGCAAGAACATAGATGGAGTAAGCATTCCTTAACCTCTTTCATGCACTGATGCCTTCTCTATTGTTTCTTTGCTCATCACTGAGCGAATCTCTTCCAGCTACAGAAGTCTGTTGTCTTTGTTGATTGTGAGTCTTTATGGAGATGTGTTTTGGAGTAGGCGCAAGAGTAACCCTGCTGTACTATGAATACCCAAGTGTCTATTGTTACTGCCGTCCACCTTTGAGAGCAATTACTCAGCCTTACCTCGGGGTGAATGTGGAGAGAGTCACTGCCTGGAGGAAGCAGACATTCTGAGTTAACCGGAGCCTCTGCCACACCTTTTCTGGCAATCAAAATTTCACTCTGCAAGGACTAAGGTTTTGTATTTTGCTGTTTTTTTTGACCTTGTAGTTAAAAGGACTGCTAGTACAACTGTCTGCCAGGAGAAAGTCCTCGCTGCAGAGGCAGACTGCGCAGAAACAACCAGCACTCGTGTTGGCATCCATCGACATACCTGAGTCTGTCTTTCCTTTTTATGCTCTCTAGCACCTCATTCCTATTGGGCCAAACTTGTGCGATCCATCAAATGGTATGTCCAACAGAAAATGCAGCACCTCTGGGTGGAAACTGGAAATAGGCAGGCAGATGTGATGAGTTCAGATGATGCTGGCATTGTTTTTCCAGCACCCAACAACGACGTGCAGCGGAAGCTTGCATTGGCAACTTCTCGTTTGATGTATACCTGGAGATGTTGAAGGAGGTCCTCCATCACTTCCTACTGGAGGGGTCATACCTGTTGAGGAGCACTTGTGAGTTGGTGATGAGCACTATCTGCACTCATTACTTCTCCTTTCCCTGCTGCATCTAATTGTTTTCTCTCCCTCTCTAGAGCAGGCACTTCAGTGACATGTTGAGTAATACATATTTTTGGAGCAGGAAGGATCACCATATGTCTGGGGGAATCATGGTCCCTAATATAGAGTGCATGCTGAGGAGCAGTTTTCCATTTTACATCATGTTTTAATAGGACTCTTAAGGTTCTGAGTTAAGACTATCTTTTGCATGCGGCTGTTTCTATTGTGGACAGTGCTTCTATAAAGTCATTGTCCTCTCACTCTTTGGCAATGGTTATACCACTTTGTAAACCATCCAATTGGATTATTGGAGGGTGGGAAGATGTTTTAGCTGGAGAAAATGCCCTTGCTGTAAAGGCTCTTTATTTTCAGACACCACTATATATCTTTCCCTTGGATCTTCAGATTGTGGGGCAATATGACCTTTGTCTAGATCGAGGTAATGCATATTAGTCAAAGATAGTCATTTTCTGCTCTGTCCCGATATGTATATGTTGAGGAATCATCAGAAACGGGCTTGATGTCTTTCTCAAAGTTAATGATTTTTTTGGTGCAAAGTCTCTGAAGAAGCATTAGGAATTCAGTAAAGGCGCGCTTCCTTCTGTGTCAAAAGTATTGTTTGGAACTGAAGCTTCTTAAGTTTCAAGACAGTCTTTTGGAGGAAGGCATAGATTCTAAACTTAGTGGGACATCTAGGGCTAAATCTAAATGGAGCATTCTCTTCCCACCCTCCTTAAAGAGTTATTCTCGTGATCCAGAAGGTAAGGAAACAGGACTTGGTGATGAGCGGGCTATCAGGATATCTCTGTGGCCTACGCATTGTCGAAACTGTGAATGCTCTTTCCTACTGCCAGTTACAAATTGCAGCACTTTGAACCAATTTTTCCGGTTGCGATGCAGTCTCAAAGGCGGAGTCAGCATGCTGGGCATTGTGGGTTTTGGCTGTGTGACCATGAATTATTTTCAAAACCAGAGCTCAATTCTTGAAGATGACATCTTGGAATCTTTTGAACCCAATGCTTCAATGGCAGGAAAGTTCAAAGCATGCGATCAACAACATATGCGGCAAACATATCATTTTTAGGCTACAGCATCATGATGTTGAAAACATTCAGTTCAGAAGTGCTTTTGACATTGGGAACGCTGTCCCATAGTGCACAGATTCTAGTAAAAAGCTATTTAGATTTCCGCAAACATTTACTTTATTACATCCGATAACGTGAACCAATCCAAGCGGGACACCTCATTCAATTCCCTTATTAGAAGCATATGCCTTCAGTCAAGATATGGAGTATTTGTGCCAAGGACTATTTTATTTGTGATGCAGCCTGTGCTCTGGATGGAATTCGACACATGGAGCATAGTTCTGAAGTCTGATGTAGCTGCAAGTCACCCCGCGCCTGGCCTTATCCCTGCCGCCATTCCAGTGAAGTGCAGATGGTTGTTTAATTCTTATTGTTACATATAACTGGAAATGGACTTGATGAGCCATATTCTTATTGTTTCCCCGTTTTCAAACGTATAGCGATTACTAGAAGTGAAGGCTCCTGGTTTTATGCGGAAGGTAGTCTGTGGAAGGCGACGAGGTAGTTGATACTTCCAGGATCAAGAGATTTTTATAAAACGAGACCTGGGTGCTTTACTAAAGCAACCTTTACAAGGATGTATGACATTACAACGCATGCTTTTACATCGCATGCTTTTACAACACGGTTTTTACAACGCATACCATTACACCGCATAGTGCTTTTAGGCGCTGGATAGTGAATTGTTTAATTTACTATTCCAACTCCAGTCCCCGTGGATAGTAGGGAAGGTGTTGGATAGTACATTAAACACATTCCCTATCCTAGAGCGCCCCCCAACGCAATGCGTTGTAATGGTTTGCGTTGTAAAAGTTGCGTCGTAAAGGCACTGCGTGGTAAAAATTGCGTTGTAAAGGTTGTTTACCCCTTTACAAGTCCTATAAGGAAGAGCAGGGAGTCTAATCAACACTTTAAATACACTGTCCATGGCAGAGAAATTATGCATTATCAAAACTGAGAGTTTAGTATAGTTCTAAATGTTATCAATTACGACGATATACTCAATTCTTTGAGAGCCCTTGCTTACCGTACAGAGGCATAAACCTGCTCAATCCTACAGAGCTAGATGAGAGGCAATCCCCACACAGTTCTTCAATCTAGCCATAGCACTTGATGGTTTCGAAAAAAATACCATACTTTGCCTTTCTTGATTTCAATCTCCAGATAGGGAAGAATGAACTGAAGAAGAGGGTTTTTATTAAACCTGCTAACAGGATGGCACTGGATGGTCCTATTCAGGTGCTACTCGTGAGGGTGAATTCACATTTGAAATTAAACCTCTAAACATTTCATCTTCTCAATAAGCAGAGGGTGGGGTGTGCGTAGGGTTCTTGCGAGGGTTGAGACCCTTGCTTTGATTTTTTTCCCCCCCTAGAGTTCGTTAAACCATTGTTGAGGCGTCCATTCTCTCTAGGCTTGACTACGGCAACTCTCTGTATTTGGGCGCTAGCAAGGCCAGCATCAAACGATTGCAGAGGGTCCACAACGCTGCAGCACGCCTTCTGGTGGCCTTACCTAAATTCTGCTCGGTGGCACATGTGCTCCCAAAGCTTCATTGGTTACCTATTGAGAAACGCGTTCAGTTTAAGGTGTTGTGCATCTCACACAAGATTCGGATGCACCAAGCCCCGGGTGGGCTCTCTTGCCTGCTGACACCTTACGTCCCGGGGCGAGCATTGAGATCTGCCGACCTTGCGCTTGTCTGTGCTCCTCGTGTTTGGAGAGCAAGGGCAGGGGGCCGTTCCTTCCGCTTTTTAGCGGCAAAACTTTGGAACTCGCTCTCAGCACATATTAGAGCTATTCCCAATCTCTTGGCATTTCGTAAAGCCATAAAAACGTGGTTGTTTCCACTCACTGATGTTTAGGTTCTTCGGCTGTGCTCTCTTGCTCTTTCCTCCGGGTCTCTGGTTGCGCTGGGACGCCTCGTCGCTGAGGCAGCCATGCGCATTATAAATCTTAAATAAATAAATACATAGGAACCTACGCATAGGAGAGCATCATGGTTGGTTTGCAGGTGTGTGCTGGAGTAGACAATGATAGGGGATACCAGGCGCTGAGCAGTATACACACGGTCATAAATTACCTACAGATCCATCACCAGAACATATCCAGGCATGGGCAGAGGAGAACAGAATGTGACAGTCCATTTATGGTGGATTATTTTATTTGATACTCCTTAACTGAGGAAAGTGAGAGGAGAGTTGGGTCAGATACCACCAAATTCTTCTGGTGGTGTCCTTTGAAAGAGCAGAAATAAGTGAGATGCCTTGAACAGAAAGGTTTATGCCCCACAAACCACTGTACAGACATCTGATGAAAATTGGACGCTTTATTTAGATCAGCGAGGAACACAAGCCTTTAGTATCATTTTAGCAGGAAACAAATTACTTGTCTCAGTCAACTTTCTGCTGTGTGCGTAGAACAGCTCAAAAGATTAATTTGGGATTAAATTAGCACAAATGGACTGGAGTTCAAGGATTGCAGCAGACTGCAAGACGTGTTGCATTGCAAAATTCGGTGTACATCATTTGTACCCAAATCCCCTACGTGATTATTGATATCTTTGGTCCACACATAGGGGCTTATTTATGAGAGCCCTGCGTCTCTTTTGCACCATGTAAAGTGTTATAGGCAGTGCTCTTTTGTTACACAACGCTGTAATCTAAAATGTAACACATATTTTCTTTTCTTTTTTTCAACAAATTCCTCTGAAAAATGGATCATTTGTTTAGAGCGCTATTTAGTCTTTTTCTTTTTATTATATTTTTTTGTGTTCATCTTAACTCCACAGAATACCATGCTGTTGATTACAGGTTTGACTTAATGTGTATAGGTCTGAGCACTCCCTAGCAATCTTGCATTCTTTTCACACAATAGCTGTCATTTCTTTTGTCGAATTCTACATTGTTGCTATACAATTGCAAAGTGAATGTTTGTTTTTAAAGCTTAAATATACTTTAGTTGAGAGTGAGATCGTGAGTGGACCCTTTTTTGATTTCTGTTATTTACATAACAGAAAACGAGCTACAATTAACATAAAATCAAAATGTAAATGACCAATTGCACTTTAGGCACACAAGTATTCACATTCGCCACTGGACTTTGTGCACACGAATATTCACTTTTGCCAATGTTTTCTTTGTCTTGAGTGTTGTGCGTCACTGGGATATGCATTGAGACCTCCATGACTAAATGTTTGCCAGATTACAGAAATTCTGTAATTGGAGAAGTAAATGTGGTGAGAAGTAAATGTGGTGACAAGTGTAACTTCGACACAGCAGTAATGTCAAAAGAGACTGCAGCTGCCCCACTCTTGTTGCCGACTGACTGCACCAACAGTCTTGTGCTCTTTGAAAAAGAATAAAAGAGAGAGCACTAATGCATGGGTTTGAAAAGAATCAAGCCAAATTAAGAGTCCATGAAGGTACCATACAAGGTGAAGGAGAGAACCTGATTTGAAGATCCTTCAAAAACACTTAACACTTACAGTCTCTGGAAACAACTTGGACTAGAGAAAGATACTCTCTCAAATTCCAGACAGGAAGATTTAGGGTATGAAGATTGGGTGGAACAGATGATCTTTAGTCTGTGAGAGGAAGTTATGCACTTGATGGGGAGGCCATGGTGGTACACAACTTAATTGTATCTGTTGTAACTAGAGTCATCAAAGCAGTTAAACTTTCAGTAGAGTTCTCTGCAATTCTGATTTCAAGTCTAGTATATTGACAGAGTGTACCTGATTTAGCGTCTAGATGGCAACTCCTGCAAACAAAACATGGTCATTTTTGTATTAACACTGTAACATTGGTTGCAAAACCTTAGGTTCACACAAAGCACGTGACATCTTGAAGCAGTTTCCACAACTGCTTTAGTGGAAATCAGTTTGCTTAGGCAATCTACTGTCAAGTTCTCCTTTCCTTATTTGAATTACTGCTTACAGACCATTACTGCGGTGTGTACCCACGGGCTTATCTCTTCATGGCTTTGAGACTTGGACCATACACTTACCTCTTGGATGTGCAGTCCAGCTGTATCAGACTAAGTTTCCCTTGAGGATACTGTAGGAAAACATTTTAAGGATAATCTAGCATCCACTGGCCCCAGGGTAACATTAAAGGTTCCCTCACCAAAGTTGAGGAGTGGAAAATAAAGAAGGATGTATATAAATTAAATATGTTAGGTGGTGGTAAAAGTAATTCTGCTGCTGCTGAAGTACTACTTCAAGAGGACTAATTTGCAGGAAAACATGAGGAACAAGCAAAATATGACACCATCAATCCCAGTAGGTGCAAAACTCATCCTGCTGTCTGAAATATTGCCCCCCAAAAACACAGGAGCCATTGCTGATTGTTGTACCACACTAGTGTTGGAAATGCTCACAGCTGACATATGCCGTCATTTCCTATTAAAGGAAAATGTTTTTTACCCTGTAAGCTTCTGTTCATTACATGTAGTGCTGTAGATGCACATACTGTGCATACGTCCACCATCTAGTGTTGGGTTCGGACATGTACAACATGTTTTTCTTTGAAGGAAGTCTTTACAGGTCATGAGGTCTAGTGACTCTACCGATTAGTGGTATTGTTATTGGGTATCGTCTACATTGTTGGATTCTTATTTCCCGCACGGTGAGGGAGACTGAAGATCGAGCATAGCGAATACAGTAAAGATGGCTATGCCAAGGGAAAAAAAATCAGAATGACATGATAAGATTATAATCTGGTGACAGGGGGGGCTGAGAATCTACAGCAATAAATGCCATGAACAGATGCTTACAGTGCAACATTTTCTGTTTGTGGCATGTGCAGCTGTAGATACACATTCTGTGCATAAACTGTAAAGCAGTGCTCCTAAATGGGGTGGCTGAGCCAGAGGATATTGCAGAAGACTGTAAAAGTGTACGTAGGACAGCCTGCCGACTGTAGCTTGCGGTCTGGCCATAATGTCCACACAGTAATGCTTAGTGAAGGTATGTGGGGTAGACCAGGTAGCTGCTTTGCAGATGTCAGCTGGTGGTGTGTTACCCAAGAAAGCCATGGAAGCCCCGTTCTTAAGAGTGGAATGAAAGTCTAGGTTAGGCAGGAAGGGTTATCTTAGCTTTGGCATAACATGTCTGCATGCATTTGACTAACCAACATACTGTCTGCTTTAGAACAAGCATGTCCCATGTGAAGCTTGGAGTACAAAACAAACAGTTGTTGGGTCTTACAAAATGGAATCACAGGAGTGTTCTTTTGACATCATGAGTATGCAGAGCACGTTCTTCTACAGGTTCTGGTTTTGGAATGAAGAGTAGCAGTTTAATCATCTGATTAAGGAGTAAACTGGAGACAACCTTAGGAAGGAACTTTGGATTGGTTCTGAGGACCACTGTATCATTGCGTACCTTAGAAAAAGGGTTCTTTTACAGTAACAGTGCGTATCTCAGTGACTTGTCATAAGGAAGTTATGGCCATAAGGAAGGCCAATTTCCAAGACAGGAATCACAGTGGGCAAGAGTAAAGAGGTTCAAAGGGAGGACACGAGTCTAGTGAGGACAGTGTTTAAGTTCACAACTGAATCAGGGGTCAGCATCATGGGTGGAATAACTCTTTTAAGGCCTTCCACAAACACTTTAATAACAGGTATTCTGTTTAAGGAAACTTGTTCTGTAGGTAGGCAGGCAGCTATGGCAGCCAAGTATAATCGGATCGAGTTATAGGCCAGGCCTGATTTCTGCAAGTGCTGAAGGTAACAAACAGCATCATGTACTGGTGCTGTGAGGGGGATTAATGTGTTTTGGGAAACAGTAGTGTAAAAAAGTTTCCATTTGACTAACAGGTTTTGGTGGTGGCTCTTTAAGAATAGACATACACTCTTCTGGTAGGTTAAGGTAACCACATTCTAAGACTTCAGGAGCCAGATGGCAAGGTTAAGTTTCTAAGGGTTGGGATGCCTGAGCCTGCCATGATTTTGTGTGAGACAGTCCAGCCTGTTGGGGGAGCTGGTAATGTGTGACTATAGAGAGTTCTAGCAGCATGGAATACCATTCCTGGCACGCCCGGGTTAGTGTCACTAGAATGAGCATGAGAGATGTCTGTCTCCTATGAATGGTAGGAGTGAGAGGCAGAAAAGCATAGGCAAATATCCATTACCAACTCATCCATAGTGCGTGCCCATGGATTGTGGGAGTGGTAGTCTAGCAGCGAAGCAAGGCAATCTTGAGTTTTCTGCTGTGGCGAACAGATTTATTTGTGGGAGCCTCTAGTTCTGAAAATACAGAAGTAGGACCTGGGGGTGAAGTTCCCATTTGTGTACTTGTTGATGCACCCTGCTGGGAAGCTCCAATATATCGTTGGTCACCCCAGAATATGTTGTATGAGTAGGTATGTTCTGTCATGTATCACCCACCACCAGATTTTCTAGCCTACACTGGGCAGCTGTGGAGAATGCGTGCCCCGTTGTTTTCAAAGGTAGAACATGGCAATTGTGTTGTTTGTGCATGTCAAGATTGTCTTGTTCTGAATGATGGGGAGAAACTCGAAGACAGCAAGCTGGATCAACAGCATCTCCACGTGATTGATGTGAAAAAGTTGCTGTGTAGGGGACCAACGACCCTGAATAGTAAGATGTTTGAGTGGAGAGTCCCAACTTGTGAGCGACACGTCCATTGTGATGGTCTTTTGCAGAACTGGGTCGAGGAAGGGCCACCCCTTTAACAATATTTTTATGTTACACCACTGCAGAGAGCGATCTATGCGGCCCCAAACCAACACTAGATCTTCTAGATGAGTTTCCGCATGAGCATTGTGCAGCAAGGCACCCCTGTAACGGGTGCATGTGAAGCCTGCCATGAGGTTGAAGGACACCAACATGCCTGGTAACGCGCATCACAGTTCTGAATTTTACTTGCTGATCTGGCTGAAAAAGAGGCAGCACATTTTGGAAGGCTTGTATTGTGGCTGGGCTGAGGTACACTTCTTCCATCCGCACATCCAGGTCGGCGCTCAGTAAAGGCTGTACCTGAAGGGGTTGAAGGTGTGATTTGGACAGATAAACAGTGAAACTCAAGACTATGCGGGGTGTGAATTTTGGTCTGGGTGGGCTCTAAAGAGAGTTACTGCGTGGACAGTTGTCTAGTTAAGGGAACACATAAATGCTGCCCCTCTTGTGATGAACGCCCACCACTACCAGACAGTTGGTGAAGACTCTTGCTGCAGTGGTGACCCTGAAAAAGGCACTATGAAATGATAATGGTATCCACTTACCACAAACCTCTGAAATCTCTGAAGTGGTGGGTATGTGAAAGTAGGCGTCCTTCAGAAGCAGGGCAGTCATGAAGTTGCCTTTGTGCAACAGTGGTATAACATTCTATAGAGTCACCATATGGCAGCACTCCCACAGAATGTATTTGTTGAGAGACCAGCAATCAAGACTGAGCCTGAGGGAGCAGTTCTACTATCGGATAAGGAATTAAAGTGGGTATACACCCTTTCTGTAGTGTTGGGCAGAATAGGCTCCATAGCCCTCTAGTACAGGGGGCTTATACCTCCTTGTGAAGGATGTGCAGATGTTGTTTGGACAATCTATGTTGATGAGGGCGGATGTTTGATAGCGTTTGAATGACCTCTTGACAAAACCCCTCCTGTATAATATCTAGAATCCAACGATCTGTGGTGATTTCCGCCCAGGGTGGCAGAAATCCCTGTAATCTTCCCCAGACAGGTGTGAGATTGGGCGGGGGGAGGGGGGGTTAAGGCATCATTGTTATGGGGGGAATGATCCCCTTAGGGGGTCACCCTTAGGTCAACCTCTTCCGTTATTGCCACTATAACCACCTCCACAGTAACCCTGTGAGTTGGGCTGCTGTGTTGGCTTTGTGATGGTAGAAGAGGTTTCTGGAGTGGGGGTTTTGGATGTACCACGAAGCAGTGTGCGCCGAAAGGAACCTCTAGGGGATCTGTGTTTCTAGGGCACCCATAGCCTTAGCCGACTCTGTGTCCTTTTTGATTTTCTTAAGCCTCTCATCAACCTGAGGGCCAAAGAGATGCTCACCATCAAAAGGGACACTGAGTAGGTGCTGCTGCACTTACGGCTTAAAGCCTAAAACATGCAGCCTGGCATGGCATCCCAACAGAATACTAGTATTAATGCCGCAGGTGGTTGTATTCGTGGTATCTAGAGTGCAGCACATGTTAGTGTTAGAGATAATCCTCTACTCTGCCACTGTTAGAGATAATCCTCTCTTCTGCCACTAACGTCTACCATTTCTTACGGTACTGCTCTGGGAGATGCTTTACCAGGTCCGCTATTTGGCTCCAGTGTACATGGGCATACCGAGAGCAAATCAATTGAATTTGCAATTCTCCTATGGGTCGTGGACTGTGCTGCCACTCTTCTTCCCCCGGATCAATTTTCTTGCTCTCCCAGTTGGGAGAAGGTTCATTGGTTGTTCCCAGAGTGTTGGCACACTTTCAGACTGTAAAAACAACCAAAGAATCAAGAGGCAATTGACCAGGGATGTTTGGAGGGTCATTAGGGAAGGCTTTATACTTCCTATCCCACCCTAGGCGTGATCACGCTCATCTTGACCCGGTCTTTAAATTCATAGTGGCAGGATTGAGGACACCCTTAAGCATGGGGAGATATTAAAGAGAGCGTTGGGTGGAGGAGAGGGTTTCAACAAGGAAATCCTCCTCCTCTTGCTCCACATGGGAGTACTACATTGCGAAAAGTGGAAGCTCTGTGTAACGCCCAACACCTCATGGTAAGAAGTGACAGCATCAGGAGGTACGGCATAGGAGGGTATATCTAGTCTGTGTCCGCAGGGGGTTCAGCATCATAGTCAACCCTAGGGGCTGGGCACTGAGTCATGAGGGGGGGTCATTACGGAGCCTAGGATTGTTCCCATCCCCAAATGTGAAGAGCCTGTAGGTTAATGATGTGGTGACCCTAGAGGAAAGACCGGAGACACAGATGGATGAGCATAAGGAAGAGGAGAGGCTGCCCGGTCATGTCTCTTTTGCTTTTTGGGGGCTGGAAGTTCTGGTGGGTTGCTGGCCTCCTCAAAAGTGAGCTTCTTCTTGTGAGGAGCAGAGTTCGTTTTTCACGTTTCTCATGTGGAGCTTTGCCAGACTCTAACATGAGCCTGGTTGGATATGAATGCAGTGTTGTCAAGAATCGAGGTGTTCTTGCAGCCATTCAAGAATTGGCTGATCATAGTCCTCTGAAGTGGCAGAGGATGCCACAGTGGAGGGTGGTCTTGATGGGATTGCAGACGTTTGCCGACCGGAGGGTGCTTAGCTTGACCTTGTCTCATATTGCTTCGAGTAGACAGGTCTGGACACTGTACTTGGCTCTAAACATCATGGAGCAGGATATCTTGACTCTGAAGACTTTAGTTCCAGCCCTTTTGAGTACGAGGGTGGCCGAGGATGTGCCTTCTGGTCCAGAGTCAAAGCTGCGCTTGGAGTGGGACTTTAGCACCGAATGTGTCTTGGGCACTGGGTCTGTCTCTAAACGGTGGTGTTGACCATGGCCGGATAGCCGGATGGCAGTGGTGCAACATAGGCCTCATAAGCAACATGTAACCTAGAGGTTTGCGCCTCAGAGTGGGGAGTTCTGTGTACATCTGTACTAACGGTGACCTTCTGAGGGGCGCTAGGCTGGCCGAGGCTCTTTCAGATGAAAAGGCTACCTCCACTACAACACCTGGAGCAACCACTTTTTCAGCCTCCGATGACTTCTGTTCTTCGAAGATGACCGGAGTCTCCTCTACTTCCCGTCTTTGCATCATAGTTGTGGAGGCGAACCGACGTGTCGGTTCTGAAGAGTTTTCTTGGTTCGGAATGGAAGGCATGCTGAACAGGATTTCCATTGGTGGTTGGTTGACAAACAGAGGTTGCAGACTTCGTGGAGGTCGGAACTCTGATACCTGGCCGGACAACTAGGATAGAATTGGAATGGAGTCCTTTCCATCACAGGAATATTTTTGTCCTGAGAAGTTGGGAGTCGATGGTGTTGGCTAGACACAGACTCAAAGAAGTGCGACAGTGAAAAACCAACAAGAGTGCTGGATTGTTTGTAGATACAGACAAGATGGTAGACCCAAGGGCCCGACAAGAACACCACAGGCGTTGAACCGGAGCTGTGGAAAAAACAATTTAACAATGGAGCCAATGCCCATGCGCAGTATCACTAATAGGTGGAGTCACTAGACCTTGTGACTCGAAAAGACTTTCTTGGAGAAAAAACAAGTTGTACACATTCGAGTTTTGTACAGCATGTGTATCTACAGCTACGCACGCCACGAACATGGAGTTTTTGCTATGGTATCAACAAGGTACTGTTGTTAACTGAGAAGCCTAGAGCATGTAACAGGGTGACTGTAATGCTCCAATGCCTTGATTTATAGACCCATCCTTCAACAGCCAGTTGTGCAGCTAAGGGTAGAGACGAATTTCCTGGTGACTTTTTTTTAATGTTTTACTTGCTCCTTCCTTGAATAGCACTCATTCCACCCACCTAAGTCAATGTTAAAATAACTTTCTCTCTGATCTAAAATGTTCCCTAGGTATGCCTTCCTAATTAAAACTATTACTTACCCAGTAGACATCAGTTTGTGGCATGTAGTCCTGAAGATTCACATGCTGTGCATACTTCCGCCATCCAGTGTTAGTCCCGAATCTGTGCAATTGTTTTGCTTCAAAGAAGTCTTTCGAGTTAGGAGGTTGTGTGCCGCCTCCTTTTGCTGGTAATGCGCTTGGGCATCACCTCACCTGTTATACAGTTTTCTGCCGTAAGGTGAGTGAGGATGGAGTGATGTTATGTAGAGAGATAAGTCAATAAGAAATTGAACGAAATAGAAATAATACCGCAATGGCCACAGGTGCCTGGGGAATGAGGGTGGGCGCATGTGAGTTTACAGCACTACATGCCATGAACAGATGTCTACTTGATTAGGAACATATTACGTTTGAGGCATGTGTGGCTGTAGATACACATGCTGTGCAAAGCACTTGTGGGTGTTTCACTGGATTAAAAAGGTGCATGAAGTACTGCTTGGCCTACTTTGGCCTGTCGTTGAGCGAACACAACGACACAGTAGTGTTTTGTGAAGGTGTGTGGTGTGTGGTGTGGAGCAAGTAATTACTTTTCATATTTCAGCTATTGGAATGTTCCCTAGGAAGGCCATAGAAGCTCCCTTTTTGTGACTGGAGTGAGCTTTTGTAGGGACTGATAAGGTTCTCTTTGGTTTAGCATAGCAGGTGTGCATGCATTCAACTATCTAACTGGCAATACTGGATTTTGAAACGGCCTTCCCTTTATGACGTTTTGGAAAAACAACAAAGTTTTTCTAAATGGTTTTGTTCTATCTATATAGTACATAAGAGCTTGTTTGATAGCTAGTGTGTGGATTGCTCTTACTGCAACTGAGTCTGCTTGAGGGAAAATACAGGTAGTTCTATCGATTGGTTGAGGTGGAATTGCGAGACCGCCTTAGGAAGGAATTCTGTATTGGTGCGGAGGATAACCTTGTTATTATGCACCTGAAAGAAAGGTTCTTCTAAGGTTAATACCTGGAGCTCAATAACACATCGTAAGGAAGTAATATCGATTAGAAAAGCAACTTTCCAAGAAAGGAATTGAGGTGGACATGAGTGAGGAGGCTCAAATGGGGGAGCCATAAGCCCAGTGAGAACGATACTGAGGTTCCATGATGGTGCTGGCTTTTGAGGCTTTCCATAGATAACTGGAATCTTAAAAAGAGACATCTGTTGTCTATTTTGTAGGTAAGCGGCTACAATGGCAAGGTGGAATCTGATAGAGGTAAATGCCAATCCACAAGTCTGCAAATGTAGCAGGTAACAGACAAGTCCTGTACCACTGGTGCAAATGGGTCAATTGGTTTTTAGCGACAATAGTTGGCAAAACTTTTCCATTTGGCCGAAGGGCATGCATATGTGTTGGGCATATGTGCTTCCTTGAGAATGGCCATACATTCTGGTGGTAGTTTGAGAAATCCAAATTCTACAACTTCAGGAACCAGATCGCAAGGTTGAGTGACTTGGGGTCTGGGTGGCATATTTCCCTATGGTTCTATATGAGGAGGTCCAATCTGACTGGGAGCTTCTCGTGAGGAACTACTGATAGATGCAGAAGTGTTGTGAATCACTGTTGGTGAGACCAAGTGGGTGCTACCAGAATGATGCGGAGGGATTTTTGCCTTAATCTCCGAACCACAAATAGATGGTTTCCAGTGGCCTTTTGACGCTCAGAGTTCCCCACCCCCCATCGATGAGGTATGCGTCTATTGTGATGGTCTCCTGCAGAATCTGGTCGAGAAAAGGCCACCCCTGCAACAAGCTTTTGTTGTTACACCACAGGAGACCCTGACATGCTTGGTGGTTGACCAACACTTGATCTTTCCAATGACTCTCTGCTAGTGACCATTCTTGCAACGGATGCATGTTTAGTCATGCATGCAGCACTATTGCAATGCAGGAGGCCATCATGCCAAGAAGACGTGTAACTGTTCTGTCTGTAAACTGGAAGTTTGTTTGAAATTGTGGAAGAAATGCTTGAAAAGACAGCATTCTTGCCGCATTGGGATAAGCCAACCCTTTTTTAAGGAATTGAGATTTGCTCCTAAGTATGGCAGAATTTTTTTGGTTGGAGGTGGGATTTGGGGATATTTATAGTGAATCCCAATTTGTGTAGAAGATGTAAAGTGATCCGAGTGTGTTCGCTGCATAACTGGTGAGAGGAAGTCTTGATGAGCCAGTCGTCCAGATAAGGGAAGATGAGAATGCTTTGCCTTCTTAGGTTAGTGGCTACTACTTAAAGGCACCTTGTGAACACTCAAGGAGCTGTAGTGACTCCAAAGGGGAGTACTTTGAACTGATAGTGTTTGTTGTTGACCACAAACCGGAGGTAACACAGATGTGCTGGGTTTGTAGGCATGTGAAAGTACGCATCTTTCAGGTCGAGTGCGTTCATAAACTCTCCCTGCTATAGAAGAGGTATGATATCTTGGAGGATGCCCATATGGTAATGTTATGAGCTGATGTATTTGTTTAGAGGCCTTAGGTTGAGAATGGGTCTGAGAGAGACCTCTTTTTTGGATATTTGAAAATATAGGGAGTACACTCCTAACCCCTGTTGTTGAGGTGGTACTACTTGGATGGCGCCTTTGAAAAGGAGGGACTGTACCTCTTCCATGAGCAGTTCTGTGTGTTCTGGAGACCGTCTGTGTTTGCGTGGTGGTATTGTGAGAGGTGTAGTGGTTAACTCCAGGCAGTAACCTTTAAGTATAACGTACAACACCGACTGGTCGGAAGAGATGTTCTGCAAATGGGTAGAAACTGTTGTAAGCGGCCCCTGACCAGTGTTTTGTGATCATGGGGAATGAAGGGTAAGTCAGGGTTTGGTAGATGTGGTTGGGGCAGCTTTTGGGGAGGGTCCTTTACCTCTCCCTTTTGAATTATTTCCCCGTGTAGGAGCCTCTGGAATAACCTCTACCTGCGGGTGCCTGGTTTTGCGGCCAATTGTATGTTGTGGAAGTTTCAGGGGAAGCCTGTTAGGAGCCACCAGGGAAGGAGTGCAACAAAAGGACCCGCAAAAAGCAGGTGTTTGAAGTTTGCCCATTGCCTTTTACGTCTCAGTGTTCCCCATCAAATGAGAGAGCTAATAAGTTCTGCTGAACTTCAGGCTAAAACCCTGATATACGCAATCATGTGTGGTGTCTAAGGAGGATGCTTATGACTCAAAAGACTTATTTGAAGAAAAACAACTTGCACACACACAAGTATGCACAGCATATGTATCTACAGCCACACATGCCTCAACTACCTATTTGCTGGAGCATTTAAAGATCTTACACAATAAGAGAGCCTTAGGCAAAATAGGAACTGAAGTCTTCAGCTAGCACCTTCTCAAATGGCATTGACACTTTGTTGTACATGCCACCTTGATTTACAACATTTTAGTGCACAATTAAACTGGTTTGGATGTGGGGGTGTTAGCTGCTCCATCATCATGTGAGTCACTTGGGCTTAAACTCTATTAACTAAAGCTACTCCACCTGGCTTAAAGTCACATAAATATGTTGTTACAACACTAAATGCATAACGTTTAGCAACTATTAATTAAAGGTATTTTGCAGAGCTCAGCATTTACAAGTGTTTCAAATGCTGCAACTGTAGTCGGAAGAATGCACCATTTCCCAAAAGTTATCAAATGTACAGGAAAGGAGTTGTTACTTGTATAATGACTACACAACTGTTTGTCTCACCTTACAACGGAATCGGTGGGTAATTTCCATTTATGAACAAGGGTATGTATCTCTTATTCTAGAGTTTTTTTAAGAGCACCATGAGCTCCCAGGTACTTCAGCCAAATAAAACATTTCTCTCAAAGAAAGATCCTGAATATTATTTTTATTTAAAATTTGGGCATTGACTGTCAGATGTACAGTAGAGACTGGTGACAGAGAGGTGGGCGAATGAGCCCGAAAGTCTGAAGCACTATCAGCCAAAAAGCGAACTGGATTTAGGAAGACCACTCTTGGAAATGGCAATCACAGTCCAATGCAAGCTCTCTGGCTAGGGTACAGTGATACGGATAAAACAAGCTCTCAAATGTCCCACTATGAATTCAAGGGGTCAGCAAATGGGAATTCTTCTCAGTAGCATATGAAGATAGGCTGATGAACTGGGTTTAGATAAATGGGACAGACTTCGGCACATGGCCCACCTCTGTCTTCTTGTCTTGTAGAGCTGATTTGGTAGATCAGCAACCTGGGCTTGTCCCCTGGTTTGTGGAAACTAAGAATTGGCTCCCTTTTTAGCCAACGTGAAGATCACTAAACGCTTTGGCAATTCATTTTCTGATGGGTGTAGTTTGTACAGTCTGTATGAACAGGACACAAGGAGAAGACATTTGTGTCATGGCATTGGCCCATACACCTTGTGCAGCAGTGATACAGAATCATCACTAATCTGTTTTTGTAATATAACAGACCTTAAACTGGATGTCTCCGTTGGTAACCTCACAAGAAGGGTAAAAAATATATAGGTGGGTAGAAAAACCAAAGCTTCAAAAGTGTCTGTGTCATGATCACTTTCAGAATCCGTTTACAGAGTGCTGATGATGGTGAAATGACACTAAAGCTGCCCGACACCCACTGATGGCAAAAAAGGAATATGCTACTTACCAGAATGCATCTGTTCTTGGCATGTAGGGCTGCTGACATTCATATCTTGTGCATAGATCGCCGCCTAGTGTTGGGTCCGGATGATTGCACATTGTTGTCCTGGAAGAGTCTTCGAAGTATCACGAGATAGGTGGCTCCTCCCTCGGACTACAGTGTGCATGGGCATCCTCTCCATCCTCAGATTGTTTTCGCCATTGTGGCAGGGATGGAGTATGATACACTAAGTGATGTCCATGCTAGAGATTAATTCTGAGTGCTACAGCTGCGACAGGTACCGGGGAGGTGGGAGGGCGATATGAATGTCAGCAGCCCTACATGCCAAGAACAAATGCATACTGGTAAGCAGCATATTCCGTTCGAGGCATGTGGGCTGCTGAATTCATATCTTGTGCATAGAATGTATAGCAGTCTCCCTTTAGCGGTGGTTGCCCGTGCCAGCTGCAGCAGTCTGAAAAAGAGTCTTGAGTACAGCCTGTCCTACAGCTGCTTGCTGTTTGGAGTGTACATCTATGCAGTAGTGTTTGGTAAATGTATGTATGGTAGTCCATGTGGCTGCTCTACATATGTCTTCTAGAGGAATGTTTCCTAGGAAAGCCATGGATGCCTTTAACTTGCGTGTTGAATGCGCTCTTGGGGGAACTGTTAATGTGTGTTTAGCTTTCTGATAACAAATTTGTATGCACTTAACAATCCATCTGGCTATACCGGATTTGGAAATGGGGTTGCCTTTGTGCTGTGGTGAAAAGGCAACAAACAGTTGCTTAGTTTTTCTGAAAAGTTTTGTCCTGTCTATATAGTACAGGAGAGCTCTCAACGTCTAGGGTATGTAGAGCTCTTTCTGCCACTGAATCTGGATTTGGGAAGAACACTGGCAGTTCTATAGCTTGATTGATGTGAAACTGGGATACCACCTTTGGCATAAATTTAGGGTTTGTTCGTAGCACAACCCTATTTGCGTGAATTTGTATGAATGGCTCCTGAATAGTTATAGCTTGCAGCTCACTAACTCTTCTAAGGGATGTAATCGCCACTAGAAAAGCCACTTTCCACGTTAGGAACTGTATCTCACACGAGTGTAGAGGTTCAAAAGGTGGTCCCATCAGTCTGGTTAGAACTACGTTCAGGTTCCAGACAGGCAAAGGTGGGTGTCTTGGAGGAATCACTCGTTTGAGTCCCTCCATGAAAGCTTTAATAGCAGGTACTCTGAAGAGTGAAAGGTGCTGCCTGTTCTGAAGATAAGCTGCCACTGCAGCTAAATGTATACGTATGGAACTGTAAGCCAGATTGCATCTGTGGAAATGCAACAGGTAACATATGATGTTTTGAGTAGATGCATCTAGCGGATTTATGTCATTATTGTTACAATAGATGACAAATTGTTTCCACTTCGCCGCATAGCATGCTCTGGTTGTAGGTCTTCTTGCCTCTTTGATAATATTCATACAGTCAGGAGGCAAGTTCAGGTAACCAAACTCTATGACTTCAGGAGCCAGATCGCAAGGTTCAACTGTTGCGGATCTGGGTGCTGAATGTCGCCATGGCTCTGTGTTAAAAGACTGGGTGTTAATCTCAGCCTTTGATGAGGCACCACGGAAAGGTCTAGGAACGTGGTGTACCATGGTTGCCTCGCCCACGTTGGAGCAACTAGGATGAGTGTCATTGAGTGTTGTCGCAGTTTGCGTGCCACTAGTGGTATGAGCGGGGCTGGGGGAAAAGCGTACGCAAACTTGCCTGACCAGTTCATCCATATCGCATTGCCCTGAGACTGCGGATGTGGAAACCTGGCGGCGAAGCTTTGGCATTTTGCGTTTTCTCTTGTGGCGAACAGGTCTATCTCTGGGTGACCCCACTGCTGGAAGTACGGTTGCAGCACTGAGGGATGTATCTCCCACTCGTGCATCTGGTGGCTGTGTCTGCTGAGCAGATCCGCCATCTGGTTGTCCTTGCCTGGGAGGTGTTCCGCCATGAGGAAGATGTTTCTCTGAATGGCCCACTTCCACATGCTTTGAGCTAGATGTGACAACTGTGGAGAGTGTGTCCCTCCCTGCTTCTGTAGGTAGTACATGGCAGTCATGTTGTCCGTTCGGATCAACACAACTTTGTTGCACAAATGTACCTTGAACGCTTTCATTGCCATGAAGATTGCCATCAGTTCCAGCAGGTTGATGTGCATCTTCTTTTGCTGTGTCGTCCATAGCCCCTGTACTGCGTAATGGAGGACATGTGCTCCCCATCCCAGGAGAGATGCGTCCGTCGTCAGCACTATTTGTGGCACAGGCTCTTGGAACGGTCGACCCCTGCAAAGGTTTTGTGGGTTCCACCAATGCAGAGAGTTGTATGCGCGACCGGTCACCAACACTAGGTCTTTCAATTGTCCTTGAGCCTGGTTCCACTGCTGTGCTAAGCACTCCTGAAGCGGACGAATGTGTAGTCTCGCGTGAGGGACTATGAAGATGCAGGAGGCCATCATGCCTATCAACTGCATGAACACCCGTGCCGGAAGCGAGTGTTGGGGTCTGAATCCCTGAATCAGCGATTGAATGCTGTTGATTCTTGCTGAGTTTAGCTGTGCCTTCGCTGCCAGAGTGTCTATTGTCGCTCCCAGGTACTGGTGTACGTGTGCGGGTTGGAGATGGGACTTTGTGTAGTTTAATGAGAATCCGAGGCTGTGTAGGAGATGAATAGTGCGGGATATGTGGTCGGCACATTGCTGGGCTGACTTTGCTTGGATAAGCCAGTCGTCCAGATAGGGGTAGACGTGAATATGGTTTCTCCGTAGGTGCGCCGCTACTGTCGCTAGGCACTTGGTAAACACCCTTGGGGCAGTTGTCACCCTGAAAGGCAGTACCTTTAACTGGTAGTGCTGATTTTGTATGGTAAACCTGAGATACTTCCTGTGTGCAGGATGTATTGGTATGTGGAAATACGCATCCTTTAGGTCTAGTGTTGCAAGGAAGTCTCCCTGACTGAGTAATGGTAGAACCTGCTGTAAAGTGAGCATATGAAAGTGTTCTGACAAAATGTATTGGTTTAGGGGCCTGAGGTCCAGTATTGGCCTGAGAGACCCGTCCTTTTTGGGGATTAAGAAGTACAGCGAGTACACCCCTGTACCCTGTTGCTGTATAGAGACGAGTTCTATGGCCCCTTTTTGCAGCATGCTGATGACTTCCTGCTGCAATAAGTCTATGTGCTCTGCGGACATGGGACGGTGTCTTGGGGGAATGTTGGATGGAGTGGAGGTTAGCTCTAGATAATAGCCGTACTGAATAAGTTGTCTCACCCACCTGTCTGTGGTAATGCTCTCCCAGACTGGCAGGAACTGTTGTAATCTGCCCCCGACCGGTGTTACATGGTCCGGGGGCAGTGACAAGGTGTCACTGTTTAGTATTGGCGGAGGATCTGGTGTTGTTATTCCCTCGTCCTCTGCCCTTGCTGCTGTTGCCACGGTATCCACCTCTATTGTTCTTATTATAGGTGGTTTGCGTGCTCCCTTTATTGTATGGAGTCTGCTGGGTTGCCTGGCCTCTTGTAGCTCCTCTGTTACCGGAGCGACGAAAGGAGCCGCCTCTGAATTGTTGCGACTGCAAGGCACCCATAGATTTGGCTGTCTGTGTGTCTTTTTTAATCTTCTCTAAGATTGTGTCCACGTCAGGACTAAATAAAAAATTAGGGTTCACAGGCTGATTTAATAATGTGGTTTGAATCTCAGGTTTGAACCCAGAGATGCGCAACCAAGCATGTCTCCTGAGCATGACACTTGTGTTGATGGCCATGGCTGCAGTGTCTGCTGCGTCAAGCGCACATTTAATGGATGCGTTGGATATCAGTTTCCCTTCTTGTATCAGTGTTTCTGCTCCCTCTTTGTAGGCATCAGGCAAATGTTGTAGCAGTTGCTCTAGTGTGTCATAATGCGCCCTATCATATCTGGCTAATAGGGCCTGTGTATTTGAAATTCTCCAGATATTAGCTGCTTGAGCAGCTACCCTTTTCCCAGATGCTTCTAATATTTTAGACTCCTTGTCTGGAGGAGGAGCATCACCAGTAGTTTGTGAGTTGGCACGCTTACGAGCATTTGATACCACCAAAGAGTCCAATGGCAGCTGTCCCTTAATGTATGTAGGGTCCACAGGCGCCGGTCTATATTTTCTTTCAATTCTGGGGTTCACAACCCTTGCTCTTGTGGTTTCTTTGAAAATGTCTCCTGCGCGTTTAGGAACACCTTTCAACATTGGCAATGTTTTAACTGATTTCTCTGAAGTGGAGAAAGTGTCAAACAAGAAGTCCTCTTCAATTGGGTCAGCATGCATGTCCACATCATGATTCAGAGCTGCCCTTTCTATTAATGCGTTAAACGCAGCTGTATCTTCTGTTGGTGAAGTTTTGACAGGATAAGAAGGAGTATCAGGAATAGTCTGTGACTCACCCGGGTCAATAGGGTCTGCCCAGGCTTGAGTCTGGTCATCCTGATCCGTGTCCGCAGGGTAATCATTTTGTTCATTATAGTCATACCCCATATCCTCAGTAGTGCGTGTGGGTGAGTATGCAGAAGTGTCTTGGCCATGGTAGCTTACAGTCTCAAAAAGGACAGGCGATGTAGAAGAATCCCTTTTCTTTTTGAGTGGAATTTTATATGATTCCAGAGGATTTTCCGACCTGATCTTCCTTTGATAAAGGGTAATTCTGCCAGATTCGGAGTCGATATATAGCTTCGACTGATCATCATAGGAGGGCTCTTGGTATATAATGTCCTCTTCTAGAGGATGACTCCTTTTTCCCATTGACACCGTCTTGGGTGTCTCGACCCCGGTTTTCGGATCGAGCGCCTTAGGGCGTGCAGTCGGGGGCAGTCCGAATTTTATCGGTAGCATAGAGTCTTTAGACAGATTGACCTTTTTCGGGGTCGGTGTCGATAGAGGTCCGACCGACTTTGCCCTTTCGTCAATATGCTTTTGGCCCTGCGTTGACTTCGGTGCTTGTAGTGTCGGAGGCGCGCTCTTTTGCCTCGGTTCGACGTGCTCCTTGGAGGCGCCTTTGGGTTTCGGCTCGAGGGCTTTGACGAGCTGTGGCCTGTCGACTCGTTGCTTCGGATCGAGAACCCTCCGAGACTCGAGTCCCTTGTTTGTGTCGCTGTCCGTCGACGGCGACCTCGTCGGTTCGACGTGCGTGACTTTTGTGATGGACTTTAGCGCACCGATCTTTGGCTCGACGCCCTTCATTTTTGACCTCGCAGGGTCGTCAACACTTTTTTTTCTTCGTCGAATCCGATATGTTCGAACTCTTCAATCCGAAGACTGTCTTCAGCAGTTTCGGTTTCGCTTTTGACTCGATGGCTTTCGGTTTCGCTTTCAGTAGTGCGACCGATGGCTCGTGTGATATATTCTTAGCCGGGCCGAGACGCGGGCTATAGAACGTTTGTCATGATCTTGGCTAAGGTCTTCCGGCGATGCCTTGACCTGAGCCCTTGGAAGCCTTTCAGTGTCTGTTCCGAGCTCCGTGACCACTGTTGGGCCTGGCTCATCGCTTCAGTCGTCATTGACAGCTCCGATGGGGGATACGTCGTCCCTTACCTCGATGACGTTTTCATTATCGACGTCTTCTTCGTCGTCTTCATAATAGCTGGAGTCATGCTCCGAACCGGGATCCGATTGCTGTTCTGGATCCCGAGTCTCGACGACCTCATCGTCTTCTTCATCGAAGATAATGGCCGGGCCGGTTCGTCATCGTTTGCCTCGCTGCACGTCGGAGCCTAAGCGTCTTCTTTGACCGGAATCGAGCACAAGCTAGACAGTTGTCCTCATTGTGGTCTGGTGATAAGCACTTGTTGCACACCGGGTGTACATCGATGTGCGGGTACTTAAGAGTTACAAAGGGGGCATCGTTTGAACGGGCTCCATTCCATCGGCGATCGGGCCTCTGGTGTCGAAAAGGCCACGCGGCTCTCTTCAACGTCCTGCTCGAAAAGAACTGGAACAAGAACTCGAAATAACAATACCGACGACCCCGAAGGCCTTTTGGCCTTTAGAAAAGTTTCCGAACTTGAGTAAAGAAAAGTACATCCGAACCCAATGGCGGAAAAAAACAATCTGAGGATGGAGAGGATGCCCATGCGCACTGTAGTCCGAGGGAGGAGCCACCTATCTCGTGATACTTCGAAGACTCTTCCAGGACAACAATGTGCAATCATCCGGACCCAACACTAGGCGGCGATCTATGCACAAGATATGAATTCAGCAGCCCACATGCCTCGAACCATATTTTTTGGATGGAATGGGTTCTTAAAGGCAGGCACATGTAATAACAAAGATAAAATACTGATAATCTCCAGACCTACCTTAACATTGACCATGGTGCTAGCTTAAGGGTACCACTAGACACACCGCTACACTGCAAATTGGGCTTGTTGGTACCAGCTGTGTTTTGTGTCTTAGGCCACAGCTATCAGGTGTGGCTTCTGCATGTTGCTTCTGCTGGTGCCAAAGAACACACATCCTACAACACAATCTCTGTTAGTGGCTGCAATCAGAATAAGGGTGGCAACGAGATTAACCGGCTGGAAATTTCTGATATCCAATGCCATCTGTGAGTACTAAAAGGTGGAAGAGACCCAGAATAATGAAAAGAGCCAAGGTGCTGAAGTTTTCAATCTTATTTGGACTGGAATTATTAGTCTGTTTCTTTGTCCATACTTGCAATTTTAACTCATCCTATTGACTAAAATGAGAATAATGTCCATTTAACATTCCCAAGTTTGAGACAATGGAGCTGAAATGTTTTGGGGAAGTTTTGATCCAGATGGAGTCTGTACCCGGCCATGGCTGCAATTACTTTATGACTCAATGTCCAAGTCTCATTCACTTTATACTATCATACATTCATTTCCACCTGATCACACTTCTAATTCTACCTACCTATTTCCTCAAACTTCCATTCACCAACATATGTATCATTCACTCATAGCTGTGAATACCTCATTTTTTCCAACAAAAACTGAACCCACCTCTGCCCCCATTTGTTAACCTACCCACTTCCTTCCTTTCATGTGCTCACATAATCACCAATCCACAAACATGCATTTATAGGCTCATCCATCTACATCTATACATTCATCCATCAACTCACTCCTAGCTATGTCAGCCATAAACTCAGACATCCACCGATTCAGCCATGTACTCATCCCACACCCATTCACTCAAATTCATTCAACCCGCTGAGTTTGCTTATGTGCTTTGATGTATTGTCTGCGACTATATTTACACATAGGTTTTTAATGTGTTTGTCTATGTGCTGGCTGCCTCCAGATGGGTGCAAGTCTGTGTTTCTGGTCAACAGTAGCTGCCTGAATGGCTCGGTGTGTTTTATGTGTGCATCTGTCTGGGTTAATGGCCACCTCTTTTCATGATGTACTGGGTTGCATCGTTGATTTGTTGATCTGTGTATAGGGACGCCCGAATGTCTGTTACTTGGTCTGCTACTTTGATGCAGCTTTTACACGAAAAAATAAATAGGAATACGAAACAAATTACTTCTTGCTGAGTAACAATGCATGGATAAAACAAGATGCCATTCACAGCAAATAAATACTGAATGCTTGCAAGTCATTTACATAGAAGGAGTAATGCCACAAGTCAAATCAGGAGATGTGAATAAAGCAAGTAAGGGATGAGGGGCACTGCCCTCCAGACAGATACAAAACTGCAAATCACAGACGTCCTGTACACCTTTAATGAAACAAGTTACTTCCATACAACAGCATAGGTTACAAGATGCGTGCAGACCATGGGTGCTCTGTACGTGAAAATGCACACGACTCCCTACCCCCTTCAATGCTGCATCTTGTGAATTGTTGCTTGTTTCAGAAGACATGACTTTTCTACAAACAGGAGTCACAAAAGCATTTTAGAAGCAAATGAGTCAATAAACAAATGGTAGAATCTGTCGGATAAAAAAATTGTCATTATTGACAATAGAAAAAGAGTAAACTACTGTACTTAGAACTGCTGAACACGCCCTATATACAGCTGCGAATGACTGTGCACACACAGGACCCAATCTACAACTATACAGAGCCACCAAGGTGCTGGGTATAGGAAACAAGCTCTCCTCTTAATTTCTCATTATTTCCCATTAAATCTTTATAGTCACATAAAATCATCTAAGGGCAACATAGAAATGTATATGACCAGCACAAAAAGAACCTACATGTTCTGCTGCTGGTGCTTCGCCCAGCTACAGATGGAACGTGTCGGGTGTCGACCTGTCACCTGGGACACTGGCTCCTCTTTTTGCCTGTATCAGAAATGTACGTATGTGCATCCCTGGCTTGAAGCAGCGCGTTGCTTTGAATCAGCCAATGAACATAGGGCTGCTGCAGTCTCCGGTCGAGGATAAATGAGCAAAGGCATCCACCCACACTCTCCAAAACCTGTCTCCAAAGGCAAAAGTATACAACAGACAGGGAAGAGAGGACTGTATCAGAGGAGATGTCACACCAAAGTAGCAGGACTCCTGGTAGTCTGAAGCTTGAGGTGAAAAAATAGGATTTAAGGCTACTATGTCCATCAAATTACCATGCAAGTCCACACTACGCCACAGTGACAAGAACAGTAACTCCTTCAAGACAACTGACTGCAGGGAATAAAAGTGTGTTTATAATATAGCTTACATACCCAAAGACCATAAAGCCAAAAAGCAATACTTCCAAACATTGGCCAGAGAAGGCGCAATTCTTTGTTGACTTCAAGTAGGAATGAAATTGCATACAAGGGCCAGCTCTACGAAGTTGGGGTGTAGATTCAAAATCTATTGAGTTTTTTTAGCAAGAACAACTTTTAATTCGAAATACAGTCAATTTCTAGCAAAAACTGATTGCTATAGATAGGGAAACGGCATGGAGCATGTAACGAGAAGGCAGGTTAGTTCATTTCTGAATTTAAAAGACGATGGATGGGGCAGATTGCTTTTCACTGCACAGGTCAGCATTGAAGCACTCAGTGTCTTTCACTGCTCAAATTAGGAAAAAAAGTAAATTCATAAAGTGCAAGAGCCACACTACTAATCAAATACATCCAGCAAAACCCATGTTACAATATCAGTTAGCAAAGGTGTTCTGTATTTGAGCAGTGTATAAGAGGTCCACCATGACCAATGGCCAAATATTTTAAACTGGTATTTCAAACCTATATGAGGAATTTGCTTATGAAATGGGGTATTACTCGATCCATAATGTAACTACATCTTCCTCTAGGTGCTCTCACTGGGGTCTTGGTCCATATTTTAGTGAACGTAACATCGGAAAGATGGCAGCGTGGGTCTACAATAGATGATGAACTATATTCTGACCTCTCAACAAAATTTATCACAGAAAGCCCATTAAAGTCAGCCTGCTACAGGCCTCGGAGCTGGCCAACATGGGAAGGTCTCTGCATTCCTGCCACAAATTTCCGAAGCATCACATCTTACATAGACAACAGTAACCAGAGCGAAAATTAAATCCAAAATCGACACGTGGGAAAGACGCTATCTTGACCCGGCAATGGAAATTCAGAAAAGACAATCACGGTTTACAAGTGCTTTAATCCGAGATATTAGTAGTGTTTCCATGTCCAATGAAACGCAGTGCTTTGCATCCGCACTCACTGCCAGTCCTGTACACCTGGAACATTATTTCATACTACTAGACATGCCAGTCATAGCATTTTGGCAGTATGCATGCCAACATGGTGGACTTGTTTTTAAGTGACTAACCTGTGAGCCTCAAGAACGGCTCTGCAGCTCGGGGTAAAGGTGAATCGGAGCAGTCTATGCTTCAGCCACCAAGACGGAAAACAAGCTGCCAGTGTAGTGTAGTCTTTACGACACAGACCATATAACTTTTGGAATAGAGAATTCTCATCTTGGCGCTCAAAAGATGGTGAATTTGAACAGGAAGCTGTAAGTTACCCACATTAGAGATTGTTTCAGACGCTAAATGGCGACTGGTTAGTAAGCAACACAATTGATGCATATATTGAAACCTGTCTTAAAGACAAAGTTAAAATAATCCACACCCCTCTGTGCTCACAGCTTCCCAAATTGGGCCTCCAATTCCTCCATTTTGTGGAGTACTATACACTGCCTTGTCCATACATAGAAACTGGCAGATTAGTTATGCCTGAAATTCCTTCTCAGCAGACACTTTTTTTTGCATTATTTCTGTAATACAGCTTCAAAGCTCATATTTCACGCGCACAGCATTTTATAATGCTTATATTTCATTTAACTGCATATATATTGGTTTGTAACAGTACCAATATTTAAATAAAAAACAAAATCTCTATCCCGCCACGCTGATCTCTGAATATCAGTGAACTTAGGCTGCAAAAGGCGCTATAATAATTAATTACACACAAAATTACAAGAGCCCCTCTTCTTGTATGACCCAGGTTTCATTTTCAGCTATGCTTTACAACTACAAAATGGTAAAAAATAAAGGCGGAAAAGGTGCAAGGGGTCTCCTGCGCTGGGAAAACTTTACTTAATTGGCCATAACATAACCTGAGTGCTTGGACTGCTTGACCTCTGGAGCAATCAGCTCTCTCTAAATAACTGCAATACCAGTGGGATTTTCTCTGCAGATTCATTTACAGAAGGGGCAAGAGAGAGACCACGTTTCCACCAGAAGACGTGAATTTGCACGGCCTGAAGCAGAGTCAAGACAAGGTCAGGCATGGTGGTGATTGGAAGTTGTGCTCTAAACCATCCTCAAACCGAAATTTGAGTGGAAATGTTGAGGCACCGCGACGATCTCCGTTTATAGGGAAGTGAAGCTCTCCTGTATGTAACAGGCGCAAGAGTCAATTCAAGACACCACCAACTTGCTTTGAAAGTCAAAGGAAACCCTACTGAGGAAGGCGGGCAACCGAACAGGGAGGCCGAGAGAAGGAGCTGCACCCCTCAACTTGCAGTCAGCGTAAATCCCCTCCTAACTGTGCAAGCCGTGGTCTTTTTCAAACATATACATCAGACATACAGCAGCAACAGTTCTCAGACAGCCTAACGCCGTCCATGGTCATGTTAACCAGCAAGCAGGTGGATGCATTTGTTAAGCCCTACAAAGGATCAATCCTGAACTACTGTTCCATCTATGTGACCCCCTCAAACATGGGACACCTCTACTTTTCTCTGTAGTAGAGGAGGTAGTATTTGAGCGGGTCAGGCAAGGGGAGACACAAGATCTTCTCCCTCAGATGGTTTACAGGAGGGTCCGGCTTCACACCTGGGACTACCTTCTCTTCCTCCTCCCGTCTCTCCTCCTCACCATCCTCAAAGTTGTTGTTATCGTCGAAAGGGTGAGGGATGCGACTGGCAATGACCTCCTTGTCCAGAAACACAATGGTTTCCAAGCGGCGGCGCCTGCGCACCCGCCGCCTCTTGAACCGTGGCGGGTTCTTCAGCCCATTTCCAGTCTTGCCCTTGGATTCGGGTTGGATTAGCTTTTTAATTGTCCCACGGATAGAAATGCGGGCCAGGTCCTGTAGGGTGCGGACATTTGCTGGAGCTGTAAGAGAGAATGAAAGGATATACAGTGTCAAGGCAAACAAAACTAAAAAATACACACGAGGTAACCGTCTCAAGGAACATGTTTTTCTTTTTTGACAAACTAAACACGCACACAAGTGCCTATGAAGAAACTAAGTTACAACTGCTGATGTAACAAAGACAAAAACATACCTGATGGGTGAACCGCAGTCTGAAAGCGTAAATGGGACTGAACAGGGAACATTAATGTCAGGGGATACAAGCTGTGTTTGTGGGTGAAGGGGGTAAAAAAGGTTTTAAGACTAAGGAATACATATGCTTCCGCACTCTCCGCTCGGCTCCTCTGACTGCTAGTAAGGCACAGCTCCATCCTCTCTCGGAAAGAAAATTAAGGTGAGAGCTAGTCCAATATCTCACTCCATCACAGAGTAATTTATGATGAGATTAACCTGGGTCGATTTTTACGATTTAAACACCATCCTTTTCTACCAAAGCATCCTCTTCTCTTCCAGGAGTTGGCTCCTTTGATGCCTGGCAAAGAAGATCACTTTCTTGGAAACTAAATGCCTTTCCTAGCAATTTGCAGAAGTTTAAATACAACATTTGAAAACAGTGTCACCATCGGGGCACAGCTGTATGCTCTTTGCACACAATGAACACCCCTTTACACACTTTCTGAGTTTCCCCGTAAAAAGGTCTTTACTGTTCTTTATGCAGACTAGAACACAGAATGTGGGCACTCTAAAATAACTATTAACTACTTACTAGAGTTTGAAAAGAAGTGTTAAAACTAAAGCAACTTCGGGTACCTCTCCAGAAATGTTCATTTTGGTATTAGTACTATACTCGGTATATCAGTACTTTGCAGATACAGTCTTCCACATAGGCCTGGGCATGAAATTCCGCTACGCTCGCGGAGTTTTTCCTACTCTGCGCAGTGTGTGGTATTTTGAAAAACTCTGCAGAGTGGATTCGAGTTTTTTTACTTGCTAGCGCTCGCCAACGTTAAGTTGGCGAGCTGCAGCAAGGAAAATCTTACTCCAAGCCACCTCCGGGCAAGATTTCTCAACATGGGCGTTCGCGGGTGGTTGCTACCACTCGCACTGAGAAACCTTCTGTTTGCGTTGAGAAAGCTGCAGCTCAAGTAGAACATCTACTCAAAGCAGCGTCATCTTGCACTGCGCGTGGTGCCATTTGTGCAGTAGTGTGGCAGAGTCTTTTGGTCACGTCCGCGGAACTTCACAAACTCGCCCAGTCTGACGTTCACATCCAGGTTTATGCTGCTCATGCATCTGTGTGCCCATAAGAAGGCATGCTCTTGCACGTCAACAGTGGAGGTTTATAAGCTACCATAATGGCCAGTGTTGAAGATCCTTCTGCTTAAGAACCTGTATCGATCCCTAGCAGAGAGTCTTGTTATATATAGAGATGCATAAAAAAAGATACACACCTTAAGATTATATAGTTTTACTTGATATATAAATTGTATGTTCAGGTTATCCTCACCAGTGTTGGCAGTTGATAAATCTGACGTCACGTGGCAAATAACATACACATTTCATGTTGTTTAAAAAAAAAAAAAAAAAAAATCAAGATCAGCTATCTTCTGCTTTCTTTTTGCGTGGTTCACACTGGTCACCCAGTTCCCTTCGTTCTTCTGTTAACACGCAGCACTGTTATAGCTTAAAACTCTTGCTCACCTATAACGAACTGCACATGGTACGCAAATCAGTGCCATGTGCATGCTACGCAGATCAGTACCATGAGCATGGCACGCAAATCAGTGCCATGAGCATGGTACGCACATCAGTGCCATGCGCACAGCACACAGATCAGTGCCAATGCGCACGGTACACACATCAGTGCCATGCGCACGGCACACACATCAGTGCCATGCGCACGGTACACACATCAGTGCCATGCGCACGGCACACACATCAGTGCCATGCGCACGGCACACACATCAGTGCCATGCGCACGGCACACACATCAGTGCCATGCGCACGGCACACACATCAGTGCCATGCGCACGGCACACACATCAGTGCCATGCGCACGGCACACACATCAGTGCCATGCGAACGGCACACACATCAGTGCCATGCGAACGGCACACACATCAGTGCCATGCGCACGGCACACACATCAGTGCCATGCGCACGGCACACACATCAGTGCCATGCGCACGGCACACACATCAGTGCCATGGGCAAAGCACAGAGATCAGTGCCATGGGCAAAGCACAGAGATCAGTGCCATGGGCAAAGCACAGAGATCAGTGCCATGGGCAAAGCACAGAGATCAGTGCCATGGGCAAAGCACAGAGATCAGTGCCATGGGCAAAGCACAGAGATCAGTGCCATGGGCAAAGCACAGAGATCAGTGCCATGGGCAAAGCACAGAGATCAGTGCCATGCGCAAAGCACAGAGATCCGTGCCATGCAAATGGTACACAAATCAGTGCCACGCGCACGGTACACAGATTAGTGCCATGTGGATGGTACACAAATCAGTGTCATGCACATGGAACAGAAATCAGTGTGAAAAGCACTAACTTAGTGCGATGTGAACGTATGACCTGCAGATCACACACTATGCTCTCCCATAGCTGCAGCCCTCGCTGAGATATCGCACAGGGAGTGGAACCCTTGTCTGCATGTTCAATTGGTCCTGCCTAAGGCGGTATGAATGCTGCTGTGCCAGCAACCTTAAGACCCTCTGTCACATCTATCCTGCAGTACACAACCTATTACTTTGGGATTGTTGATCATCACCACTTCTCACCACAGTTGTGACTTCAGGCCTTATTTAGATCTCAGCGGATGCAATCGTCTGTCACAAATGTGACGGATATCCTCTCCACTGCATTAAAATCCCTATATGATATAATGGGATTGTAATACGGCAGACGGTATATCAGTCACCTTTGTGAGGGAGTATTCCCTTCCGCCAAGATCTAAATTAGGCCCTTAGTCAAAGGCTTGTTTTGAGATCGCCTAGTCAGAGACTGGGCTTGGGGACTGAAATCTCCCCAGAAATATCAGTATGGAATTGCTGCTCTTCGCTTATGCCTCGGTGCAGCTCCAATGCTCCTTAGGAGGAGCACCTCTCAGTCCATCACACACAAAGATGAACACTACATCTTACAAACTGCAGCATCAAGCACGTCAAACTATGCAGGCATGATCCAGCCTTCAACAAGCTAACAAAGGTGGCCACTAAGGCTCCCCGAAGGACAGCTGCACGCCAGACAAATGGCACAAGACAGCGATGTCACAGAGTCCTACATCAGGCACATCAACTCAGTGAAGGATCTTCCCCAACCTTGAATACTGGACCATCTCTGTTGGAGATGTATTCGTATGAACATTTATCATCATTTCTTTGGAACAGAACAGAGATTTCATACAAACGTAGGGGTTAATAAGCCTTTGATAACCAAAATAAGTATTTTTGAATAAAATATATGTACAGTTTAACACAGATTTTTCTACCACTGTTCAGGTGGTGTCTTTGGTACAGAGGGTTGAGCTGAAACGGTGCGAGACTGGAGGTCATTATTTCAATTCCAGCGTGGTTTAGTTCACATTGTCATTCTTAAGAGGTCAAAAGAGTGCTATATATTATTATGATTATTCTGAGTCTCCTGAAATTCCAGAGTTTCCCGGTTTGCTTTGTAATCAGATTACAAAGCAACCACCTGTACCCTGAAATCCAAAAGCTCACCACCTATTCCTGAAAATGATTAGAAACAAGACAAATTCTCCTTGATCAGATTCTAGCGTCACATATGCACTTTCTATTGCACAACGATGATGACCACATACCCCTTGTCCATTTTTGCAGCTAAGTCACTGGAGACTAACCAATCCCCGCTGCGTTTACGAATGCCACTCTTCCAGACCCTGAGCAACGCTCCAATACTAAGCAAGCTGCACAACTGCAACAGCTTCTGCGCACACCGGACTAGAACATAAAATCCGCAGTAGCAAGAATGGACAAACCAGACTCGCACAGCAAGAGGCTGTGGCTTCAAAGGCATCATCGAGACATGGTTAAGTCACAGCAGCTCATCCAGCTCTGAGAGGAGCCACCATGCCTGCAGTCCACTGGGAAAATGTCTGAATGCAGAATGACCAACCAGGGCCCACACTGCTGCTTCCAACCCCATAAAGCAAACTTAAAAGTTTGAAAAACACACACTAGTTCCTAAGTCCACCTTAATTTCCCTCTACAGGCCTCAGGTAGGCTGGCTCACTGTTTACTGAAGCTCCTTTTTGGGTTTCGCCTGCCGAAGGCTGCGCTCTGCGCAGCTTTTCGGCGCAGGTGAAATCCTTTGTTGACAATAAGGACTTCGGGAACGTCCCCCGGCTCTCATTGGCTAGCTCCATAAATGGAGGCTAGCCATTGGGTGCCGGATCTGTCCGTCAAGGCCGGACCAGATTCGGGGGCGTTCCCGAGATTTTTTCCCTGGGCGGAGTTTCGTTTTTTCCCGTTCCCTCCCCTTTCACTGAAAGTGATTTCAGATGCGCTGTCCATTCCCGCCCCCCTCCGTGTGCCTCCCCGCCCCCGCCCCCCCTCGCTGTCCTGTGCACGTTTCCCGCCTCCCTCCCGCCGTGTCCTCTTCCGCCGTTCGTGTCCTCTTCCGCCGTCCGTGTCCTCTCCCGCCCCCCTCCCGCCGTCTGTGTCCTCTCCCGCCCCCTCCCGCCGCTCGTGTCCTCTCCCGCCCCCCTCTCGCCGTCCGTGTCCTCTCCCACCCCCCTCCCGCCGTTCGTGTCCTCTCCCGCCCCCCTCCCGCCGTCCGTGTCCTCTCCCGCCCCCCTCCCGCCGTCCGTGTCCTCTCCCGCCCCCTCCCGCCGCTCGTGTCCTCTCCCGCCCCCCTCCCGCCGTCCGTGTCCTCTCCCACCCCCCTCCCGCCGTTCGTGTCCTCTCCCGCCCCCCTCCCGCCGTTCGTGTCCTCTCCCGCCCCCCTCCCGCCGTCCGTGTCCTCTCCCGCCCCCGCTCTCAGAGCTGGGAAGGAGCTGTTCATGGCGGCTGCGCTTTGGACAGAGCAGCAGTTTCCAGTGTTTTTATTCTCCCACTTGGATCAACAATACCCAATTCTGGAGCGGCGTAAGGGGGTCCGATCTCCCCTGGACACTGACATAAGCTTATTGGGGTGCTCCTTCAGTGGGATTTGATGTCAAAATCGCGTTTTTTCGATGCTAGTTTCCGTGCTCTGTGAGAAGACACGACGGAGAAGGGGAGAGCTCGTTGTTTTTCCCAGCTCGGAAGCCATGGCGCACCTCCATTTTTGTGCGCTTCGATTAAGAGCCCTTTCCATCTCGGGAATTCCCTTTGTGTCCATTGTTCCTCGCCTGTGCCCTCTGTTCAGTATGTTACTCAGTTTTATTTTTCCAATCCTAAAAATACTTCAAAACATTTGAATTTAAACGTTTTAGTGGATTTTAAGGTTTTCCCTTCCGTTGTCAACAAAAGATCTTATTAACATCGGCCGCGCATTAATTTGGTACGTAACAGTTGAATTTGTTTCCATAAACGTTTCCTCCCCGTGTCCAAACGAAGTGTGTAACTCCCCATGCTGGGGAAAGAAAGCTCCCAAATCCATTTTTGTTACCGTACAGTCAGCCGATCACTTGACAGAGCAGGCATTAGTATAGATGTCTCAGGCTATTAACAGCATTTCACAGCCAGATGTATTCAATCTGTTTCTACGAACCTTTGAAAGGCTAGGGCATTTGACAGTAAAGCTTTTTAGGCTGCGTGTAACTGAGCACAGCAACATTTGCACTTCGCCCAAGATTGTAAGAAAGTCGAATTGCCCAGTACAGGGAATGCAGGAGCTGGAAGATAGAGACATAGCGAGAGAAAGGTAGGAGATGCAAAGTCAGGGAAAGGCATGCGGAATAAGATGGGGACAGACCTGGAAGTAGAAAGAAAGTCAGCAAAAGAGGGAGAGGCAGAAAAAGGCAAGCAAAAGAACCATATAGATTTGGAGACACGGAAATGTAGGTAGAGAAAAAGAAAAGGAAGACGGCTTAAAGAGACGGAAAAACAGACTGGGAGAAAGAAACGCTTATAAAGGGAGAGAAGAGACACGGAACAGAGAAACGGAGAAAAATAGGGAGGAAGAGAGGCAGAATAAGAGGAGGGACGAAGGAGAAAGACGGAGAGGAAAACCAACAAGAAAAAGGCAAGTAAAGATGGAGACAACCGACAGCTGGGAGGGAGTTAGGAAGAGATAAAGACAGACAAAATCAGTATCGCTGCCTCTATCTCTGCCACTATATCTATTTGCCTGTTGCTTCGTCTGTCACTGCATCTGTATTTCTCTTCCTTGTATGTCTGTCTCGATTGGCTTCTGTGTCCCTTACTTCCGCTGTCACCTTGTATTCTTTCTCAATACAAGCACCGAGTTTGGCTGACAATCTTTTGCTGGGACTAGTGTTTTCTGGGCTCAGCCGCCTGACCTGTATCTGCTGGGCTGAAGTGCGATCAGGCCCAGGGCACAATCTGATCTTAAATCTACGGGGATAGCAGTCTTGACCTTTACTATATCTTTAGTAGTCAGTGGGTTTCGGGCCTTTTGCGTGTTTTACAAATAAATAAAAAAATCTTTAACACTTGGGTAATTTAAATAAATAATTGCCGACTTTCTGGGGAAAGTCCGGGGGTGTTAAATTGATATGACCTTTTTCCTTTCGGACACCACTGCATTGCACCATTTGTGTTTTTAAGCTTTTACATTTACTTATTAAAATGAAACCTGGCACATGTATTATAACCAGAATGCGGTAGTGATATCCACACAGTTTCATCTGTAAACGCCACTCCGGTTGCACAGAGCTTATATCATCATTTACAACCAGCTGACATATTTGTTTTAGATAGTGTGGTTTTGCACAAAGAATATCTGCTTCTCCCCAGTGGAGCTTTGTTTTTGCCAGAGCTTGTTGTACATTGGTGCCGTGGATTTGTATTTCATATTGGCTAATTGCTTGAAGTTTTCCACCCACACAGGCAAGGGAATCTGTGGGCTACGTAAATACTTATTTAAAATACTGAATATTGTAAAGCTATCAAGGGGATTATTTTTTTATCCCAATGAATTAAAAAGAAGTCGCGGAGGACCAGTTACTATTTGCAAAACATTTTGTCAATTTGTAGTAACGCCTCTGCAATGGTCCAGACTAGTTTTGCCCTTTTATTTTCTCTGGTGTGACACTTATTTTTGCGGATCTGGTAACATGCATCCTGTTGCATTTCACGCTACCTTGTTCTAAGCAAGTTAGCGTTAGCTGTGGATGATGTTTTTGATTTGTTGGCATTACATATTTAATCAATAAAGAATGCGAAAGTAAAACGGTCTAGAAACTAAAATGACCTTTTAACAGTTCTAAGTATGATATAGGATAATACTATATATTATCTAATGGGATGTCTGCATTTGGGCGTCTATTGGAATCAATTAATGTGTTTTTCATATTTGTGTAGAAAGTTAATCAACGAGCATCTGAAGTAATAACTTGTTTCTTTGTGTGCAGGCTGTGTACAGCTGCATAGCATAAATGATTCTCCGCGTTCCGGTTGTCTTACCTCTTAACATTCAGGTCAAGTCTTTTCCATCCTTTGGAATCCAGTTGTTGGGCTGCTGTTATGTATAGCTATGTAGAGGCCAACAAAGTAAGTGCACAACAAGTGACCCGTCGCAAAATGCGTTTCTTACCTCATTTTTGGGTTTCGCCTGCCGAAGGCTGCGCTCTGCGCAGCTTTTCGGCGCAGGTGAAATCCTTTATTTACAATAAGGACTTCGGGAACGTCCCCCGGCTCTCATTGGCTAGCTCCATAAATGGAGGCTAGCCATTGGGTGCCGGATCTGTCCGTCAAGGCCGGACCAGATTCGGGGGCGTTCCAGAGATTTTTTCCCTGGGCGGAGTTTCGTTTTTTCCCGTTCCCTCCCCTTTCACTGAAAATGATTTCAGATGCGCTGTCCATTCCCGCCCCCCTCCGTGTGCCTCCCCGCCCCCCCCTCGCTGTCCTGTGCACGTTTCCCGCCTCCCTCCCGCCGTCCGTGTCCCCTCCCACCGTCCGTGTCCCCTCCCACCGTCCGTGTCCCCTCCCGCCGTTCGTGTCCTCTCCCGCCATCCGTGTCCTCTTCCGCCGTACGTGTCCTCTTCCGCCGTTCGTGTCCTCTCCCGCCCCTCTCCCGCCGTCCGTGTCCTCTCCCGCCCCCCTCCCGCCGTTCGTGTCCTCTCCCGCCCCCCTCCCGCCGTCCGTGTCCTCTCCCGCCCCCTGTGTCCTCGTAGGTGCTTGTTTTTGTGTGTGTACAGCATTTGCCAATCCCTGACAACATGCTTTCACCCAATCCATGACTGCGCTGTTCCCCAGGGGCGGGTTAAAGAACTCCAGCGGCGGTGCCTAGAAGCTGTGGCTGTGCACGCGCAGTCGTCTGTCTCCCCGAGGTTTGCCGTGGACTTGGTGGGCAGCATTCTCGTGCAGGGCAGTACGCGAGAGTAGCGCAGTCATTCCCCTGGTTTGAGCTTCTAGCTGTTTACGGTCAGTTTCACCCCATCTTTTGCTACTACTGTCAGGCTGCCAGATTAGCAAAGCGGCGCTGGGATTTTCCTTCTGTCGTAGAGACCACGTGTTCCACTGCACACTGTGCTCTTTTGTTTTTCAATTTTCGCTAATGCGCGTGAAACCAGAAAATAGTACCAGTGGCATTTCTGTTCTTGGGTATTCGTGCGACGAGCATTTGACAAGATGGGGCTAATGAGGTGGTGGCGTTATGGTGATCCAATATATTTTGTTTGTTGTTTTATTTTGGAGTAGGTTTGCTGGTGAAGGTTGAGCCCGTCACCCCTTCCTCCTGTGCACTCCCTACCACCCCATGCATTATGCTTGCTCACAACCGTCACCTCTACCCCATGTAACGCCACGTCTGCCTCTGCAATCTGCTCTCATCATGCATCACCTCTGTTCCCACTGTGAAGCGCTCCGACGCCACTGGGCAAAGTCCGCGCTACACAAAAATGCATAAACAATTAATAAACAAATAAATATTTAGAAACCAGTGAAGTGTCTTTTCTACCTGGCGTTCCTGCACCTTAATCGGCAGTGAATGAGTCATAGTTACGCATTGACATCACTCTCTTCTTCTAATGCTGTTACCAACTTGTATAAACAGCACCCAATGCATCCGCATGAATCTCTCGCATGTCCATCCCCATCGCAACCCAACCTGCCCGCCCCATAAAAGACCACCCCTCCCCTGTCCTTCCAGGCCATGTGCCCGCCTATCCCCTGCTTCGCGCCTGATCTCCTTGTCATCGCCCCCTCCCCTCTGCTCCTATTGATGTTGTGCTGAGCTCCGCGGCGCCCCCGCACCATCCTGCCGCGCGCCACTGTCCTGCAAGACACCGCCTCGTCCCTTCACTTTCCGAAACCTTTGTTACCTCTTAATTACGAGCCCCCCCCTCCCGCATCGGGTCAAGTCCGGGAGTGGATCCACTCCATTGTCAACTACGCGATGCCCCCTTGCCCGAGTGTGGCACGAGACCTCTTGCCCTCAGACAGCACCGCAACTCAGGCCACAAGGCCTTGCATTTCCTCGCATTCCTCCCTCCCCACCCGCCCTTAGGTCGCCCAGCAGGCACCCCCCACCAGCTCATGCCTGACCCCACCGTCCTGCGCCAGCAAAACGAGGACCCCCAGCAGCCCCCTGTCCCCAGAGGCCTCTTGTGCCGTCCATGGTCAGCTAATATTGCGGGAAGTGACTAACAAACTTCTTTTCCCTTCCGCCATCTCCCTTCTCAGTGTTTGCTCGCCCACCGACTCTTAACATTTTACTTGCATCGCCCACTCTGCTCGTTTGTCAAGGGTAAACTATTTATGGGTTTACAAATTACGTAATTAAGTTACAAGATTATTACAATTACTCTTAACACAAAGCAGCAGCTACATAAAAGTCGTGTCCAGCAGCAGCACTAGCACCACCACCAGAGGCTTGGGGCTCGCCCGCCCTGCTCTGCTGGGCCCTGCTGCTGCTCTGCGCCCCGGAGAGCTCCGCGCTGGCAGACTTCTCAGGTAAGACCCTCTCTGCTTCCCGGCCTGCCCTCTCGCGGCCTGCCCTCTCGCGGCCTGCCCTCTCGCGGCCTGCCCACTCGCGGCCTGCCCACTTGCGGCCTGCCCACTCGCGGCCTGCCCACTCCCAGACTGCCCTCTCCCAGCCTGTCCCCTCCCTGTCCACTTCCAGCCTGCCCTCTCCCAGCCTGTCCCCTCAATGCCCTTTCCTAGCCTGTCCACTTCCAGCCTGCCCTCTCCCAGCCTGCCCTCTCCCAGCCTGTCCCCTCCCTGCCCTCTCCCAGCCTGTCCTCTCCCTGCCTGTTGTAGTGTCCCGGCGGCAGCAGGCAGGAGCGTGCACTGCGTCCCCGAAGTAACAGCCCTAAAGCAAGCAAGAAGTACGCCCCCCTCCCACCAATCCCTGTTAGGTAGTGGAAACTGTCCAAACTGGGGTGCAGACAGCCCCTCTCACCTTTCGGCTTGGTACCACTGCACCAGCCGCACTACTTCCCTACTGACCGTTCTCCACTTCAGCCCCGTCTAAATTACAATTCCTGCTTGTGACCCTTTTGCCTGCTTGTGCTTGTTTTCGTGACCCTGTTGCCTGCTTGTGCCTCCGTGTGCCCCTGTTGCCTGCCTGTGCCTCCGTGTGCCCCTGTTGCCTGCTTGTGCCTCCGTGTGCCCCTGTTGCCTGCTTGTGCCTCAGTTTTCGTGCCCCTGTCGCCTGCTTGTGCCTCAGTTTTCGTGCCCCTGTCGCCTGCTTGTGCCTCAGTTTTCGTGCCCCTGTCGCCTGCTTGTGCCTCCGTGTGCCCCTGTTGCCTGCTTGTGCCATGTGGGTGTGTGTGGAGGGCTCTGTGTGGCTGTGTGTGTGGAGGGCTCTGTGTGGCTGTGTGTGTGGAGAGCTTTGTGTGGCTGTGTGTGTGGGGGGCTCTGTGTGGGTGTGTGTGTGGGGGGGCTCTGTGTGTGTCATTTGCGAGAGATAAAGCTAGTGGCATTGTAAATGACAATGCCATTTATTTATGTTAAAAAAACATAAATAAAAATAATGTCAAGAGCAATGCCAATAGCTCTAACTTTAACAAAGGCGAAGCCATTGCATTGTAAATGCTTGTTAGTATTCAAACCCAACCTTGGCATCGCTCCTTTACGGACCCTTGCCCCTATGTTTCACCTCCTGCAAACAACTCCCACCCACGCTCCTTCTCCTTTCCTTTTAATTTAAACCACTCATCACTTCTTCAAGTATTTTTCCGTCAAAATGAATGTCGGCCCAGTCGGTGTAAGAACAGTCACCAATCTTGAACGCTCTCTAACAGCAGCACCTTCATCTAAAAAAAGACCTTGTATCCACAATGGGCATAACCCAGGTCTTGGACGGAGCCTTTAACATCAGCATCTTCATCTAGAAAAGTCGGCTCACTTCCAGAATGGCCATAAATCAGGTCTTGTACAGAGCCTCTAACATCAGCATCTTCATCTAGAAAAGTCTGCTCACTTTCAGAATGGGCAAAGCCCTAGAAATTAACTAAAAGTGACAGGTGCCACACCCTAGAAATGAACTAAAAGTGACAGGTCCCACTCCCCGGAAATGATGCATGTGACCACCTGTCCCAAAGGGGGCAGGATGCCATAGAGGTGGTCTGTTTTGGAGACTAAGCGCTTCCATCCGGCGGCACAAGCCATTGTCAAAACCAGTAACGTTGCAGCCCATATTCTTAGGAGCTTCCTGTCGAGCTTTCTCGTCCACGCTCTCTGGTGATATGCTCCGATTATAATGATTGAGCGTGGTGTATCCACCCTTCAGCGGGATCCATTTGATAAGTTCCTCTTTCTGTATTCAGGCTCCGAGTTGCTGTACACGGCTCTTAAGGATGCCTTATATGTTTTCTAAGCAACCCCTAAAAGAGACGTACACCTCTATATCACAACTTGAAAACATGGCATCATAGGATTCTCGTTCGCTGGGGTCTCCAAAACAGACCGCCCCTATGGCATCCTACCCCCTTTGGACAAGTGGTCACATACATCATTTCCGGAGAATGTGACCTATCACTTTTAGTTCATTTCTAGGGCATGGCACCTGCCACTTTTAGTTCATTTCTAGGGTGGGGCACCAGTCACTTTTAGTTAATTTCTAGGGCGTGGTACCGGTCACTTTTAGTTCATTTCTAGGGCGTGGCACCTGTCACTTTTTGTTCATTTTGAGGGTGTGGTACTGTCACTTTTTGGTCATTTTAAGGGCGTGGCACCTGTCACTTTTAGTTTGATGAGGAAAGGTATCCCTTTAGACTACTGAAGTCCCAACACACTTTTGCTCCTACCTCCGAATCTAAAAAAAATCAGCAACCAAGTCTTGCTCTTTTCCCGGAAATGCTCCGAGCATATGGAACTCTCTACCTTGTGCCCTTTGATACAACCCATCCTTCCCTTGCTTCAAAAGAGACCTGAAACTCCTCCTCAACAAATACTTTAACTCTTAGATTACTGAACTTGGTTAATTATTTCTTGTACAGGACTAGACCCTCTGTCATAGTCGGCTGTTTACTTGCCTATGCTGTCTATTAAATCCTATTGCATTGTTCTCTTGTTTTGGGTTTTGCTACTATTATCTTTGATGTGTACTATTATCTATTGAGTCTCGCTTCACATGTCATTGCGTGCCTGATTTATTGTATTCTTTCACGATCATGTAAAGCGTTCGGATACCTCCGGGTCTAGCTAGTGCTGTACAAAACTAATAAATAAACATAAATAAAATTCATCTAGAAAAGCCCACTCATCTCCGGAATAACCCAAGTCTTGGACAGAGCCTTTAGCATCAGCATCTTCACCTACAAAAGTCTGCCCACTTCTAGAATGGGCAAAGCTCGGGTCTTGAACAGAGTATACAGTGAGTACCAGCGTTGGATTGGTAACGCGGGCACTCGGGCAATGCTCCAATGTTCCAAATGTGGGCTGTATTTTGGAGCAGTATGGGGGGCAGATTTTGGCGGTTGCGTTGTTGTTCGGATATAGTCAGCGGCCCAGTGGGTGTCTGAGTGGCCTTTCTGGAGGCAGATGGGCGCTCATTACCTCACGTTTAGCAACAGCCAGAGGTGTCACTTTATTTCTCTCTCAGGGCTGGCCCATTCATTAATGTATGCCTACCTAGCAGGGCAGGGGTCATGAGCAGAAATGGCCTCACTTGTTTTCAGTCACCAGTGTAAACGAATACGTGCAATTTTTTACCCACTCCCCCCCCTTTTTTTTTTTAAATAAAATTTAGCCGAAGCTTTGTTTTGAGGAAAGGCAATATACAAATGTGGGCCACTTTTTTTTTTTAGCGTGCCCGGGCCGATTTTGAATCCCAATCCAACACTGGTGTACTGGACTCCAAGGCATAATGTTGGGTGCAATACTTAAGATATGCTTGGAATGTCTTAATCATTACTTTCCCCAAACACAACTTTTCAATAACCATGCACTATTTTATGTTCTTCCTGTGTATTATTTCTATGTGTGATGCAGCAAATTAATAAATACAAATATAAAAGGTCGGAGCAAAGTTGGTCCCACAAAAAAACATGCATAAGGTAACAATAGCTTTCCAGAACGAGATATGATGTAGTTACATAGTTTTTGTTATACCGCCATCTAGCGGCTAGATTCGGAGTTGCCTCTGGAAACATTTGTAGTCTAGTGGGCAGTGAATATAGATGGATGACTTATGTAATGTAACCCATAATAAACAGACTCCCACAATATCCCTCGAATTTTTGCACACTTCGGATTATTCTTAGTCACAGTTAGAAAACAGCTCTGCCTTAATAATGTCATTCACCTCTGGGTAATATTGGGGAGGTATCTGGTTGGGATGGTGAAAAATGTAGTGTAGGGGAAAGCCTGATGAGGATCTCTTGGGAACCTGCCTAGAGGTGGATAATATTCCAAATTGCAACTATGTGTTGGAATACGGTATGGAAAATATTCGTTTCACGCACCTGCGAGTGACAGACACCTTGCCGTCACTACGACCTGTCGGCCATGTGGCAGGCAGGCTATCAGGTCAAATGTTTACGACGGCGCTCCGCCGATGTACTCTTACTGCTTCCCCCAGCTCTAAGAGGGGGTGAATTGGGGGTGTGGTGGACAGGAGCATCCCCAGCTTATGGCAGTGTGAAATAACTTATCAAATACAATGGATTCTTCATTAGCTTTATTCAGCATGGGTCACAAGCAACAACATCAATAACCCACTGAGAGAAAACAGTTGGCACAAGGGCGAAAACAGAGTGGTGGAGGGAGGAACCAAAAGAGGGAAAAGCTAAGAAAGAAGGTAGAATACAACACAGTGCTTCTCCTCTACCAAACCCCAAATAACCTACACATTGTTAAAAATACTTCTAAGAAATCTCATATTTACTGTACTCTTAATGAGGGCATGTTTTCTGTAGATTTCCTACACTGTTTGTGCTGCCAAATGCACCCTGACAAACAGACCAACCCCGCTGTTAAGGTTTAAGAAATACTGTTGAATATCATCTAGAAAAGCCCGCTCGATCCCAGAATGGCCATAACCCAGGACTGAACAGAGCCTTTAACATCAGCATCTTCATCTAGAAAAGCCCACTCATTTCTAGAATGACTATAACCCAGGTCTGAACAAAGCCTTTAACATCAGCATTGTCAGCTAGATAAGCCTGCTCATTTCCAGAATGACCCTTACCCAGGTCTGAACAGAGCCTCTAACATCAGCATCTTCATCTAGAAAATCCCGCTCATTTCCGAATGGTCATAACCCAGGTCTGAACAGAGCCTCTAACATCAGCATCTTTATCTAGAAAAGCCCACTCATTTCCAGAGTGGCCATAACCCAGGTCTGAACAGAGTCTTTAACATCAGCATCTTTATCTAAAAAAGCCTGCTCGATCCCAGAATGGCCATAACCCAGGACTGAACAGAGCCTTTAACATCAGCATCTTTATCTAGAAACCCCCACTCATTTCCGGAATGGCCATAACCCAGGTCTGAACAGAGCCTTTAACATCAGCATCTTCATCCACAAAAGCCCGCTCATTTCCAGGATGGCTATAACCCAGGTCTGAACAGAGCTTCTAACATCAGCATTTTCATCTAGAAAAGCCCGCTCATTTCCAGAATTACCATTACCCAGGTCTGAACAGAGCTTCTAACATCAGCATTTTCATCTAGAAAAGCCCACTCATTTCCAGAGTGTCCATAACCCAGGTCTGAACAGAGCCTCTAACATCAGCATCTTCATCTAGAAAAGCCCACTCACTTCCAGAGTGGCCATAACCCAGGTCTGAACAGAGCCTCTAACATCAGCATCTTTATCTAGAAAAGCCCGCTCGATCCCAGAATGGCCATAACCCAGGACAGAACAGAGCCTTTAACATCAGCATCTTCATCTAGAAAAGCCCACTCATTTCCAGAATGATCATTACCCAGGTCTTGGACAGAGCCTTTAACATCAGCATCGTCAGATAGAAAAGCCCACTCATTTCTAGAATGACCATAACCCAGGTCTGAAAAGAGCCTTTAACATCAGCATCGTCAGCTAGATAAGTCCGCTAATTTCCAGAATGACCCTTACCCAGGTCTGAACAGAGCCTCTAACATCAGCATCTTCATCTAGAAAAGCCCACTCACTTCCAGAGTGGCCATAACCCAGGTCTGAACAGAGCCTCTAACATCAGCATCTTTATCTAGAAAAGCCCGCTCGATCCCAGAATGGCCATAACCCAGGACAGAACAGAGCCTTTAACATCAGCATCTTCATCTAGAAAAGCCCACTCATTTCCAGAATGATCATTACCCAGGTCTTGGACAGAGCCTTTAACATCAGCATCGTCAGATAGAAAAGCCCACTCATTTCTAGAATGACCATAACCCAGGTCTGAAAAGAGCCTTTAACATCAGCATCGTCAGCTAGATAAGTCCGCTAATTTCCAGAATGACCCTTACCCAGGTCTGAACAGACCCTCTAACATCAGCATCTTCATCTAGAAAAGCTCGCTCATTTCCGAATGGTCATAAGCCAGGTCTGAACAGAGTCTCTAACATCACCATCTTCATCTAGAAATTCCCGCTCACTTCCAGAATGGCCATAACCCAGGTCTGAACAGAGCCTCTAACATCAGCACCTTCATCGAGAAGAGCCCGCTCATTTCCAGAATGACCATTACCCAGGTCTGGACAGAGCCTTTAACATCAGCATCGTCAGGTAGAAAAGCCTGCTCATTTCCAGAATGACCATTACCCAGGTCTGAACAGAGCCTTTAACATTAGCATCTTCATCTAGAAAAGCCTGCTCATTTCCGGAATGGCCATTAGGCAGGTCTTGGACAGAGCCTCTAACATGTGCATCTTCATCTAGAAAAGGCCGCTCATTCCCGGAAAGGCCATAACCCAGGTCTTGGGCAAAGCCTCTATCAGCATCGTCAGCTAGAAAAGTCCTCTCATTTCTGGAATGGCCATACCCCAGGTCTTGGACAGAGCCTCCATTCCATACTAAACAGCAGAAATGTCCCACTGAATGGCCATACCCCAGGTCTTGGACAGAGCCTCCATTCCATACTAAACAGCTGAAATGTCCCACTAAATGGCCATACCCCAGGTCTTGGACAGAGCCTCCATTCCATACTAAACAGCTGAAATATCCCACTAAATGGCCATACCCCAGGTCTTGGACAGAGCCTCCATTCCATACTAAACAGCTGAAATGTCCCACTCTCTAGGTCAAATAATAGAGTTTCCACATATTATAGTATGTAATCTCCCCCTTTGAGTATGGCCTTACAGCTAAGATAATGCTTTTGTTTTCATTGCCTAGGTACTGGGGCCCCCTACACGATTTAATAACACAAGGGGGGTGTGGACTGTGCAGCTAGAAGTTACAATGTCTTGGACACGTGGTGAGGTGTGCTGAATGCTCTACAAAGCATTCTCTTTCCAAGCAATCTCTCAAAGAGTGAGGACACAGTCTTCTCCATCAGGTGAAAAAACCTTCAACATCTAGTGCAAGAAGACGCAAAAAGATCATGGCCACGTGTCTCATAGTGCAAGTTCATCTGTTGAACAACCACTAGCATTGCTGTCAGAAATTGTTAATTAAGCTATTTTCTAAGCTGTTTGGACAACCTGGATCTTGATCTGCTAATAGAGGAGTTGCTCATTGGCGCCAGTGGCACAATGTTTGTACTCTCCAGGGCAGTTCTCACTGAACCTGAACGTACCACGAGTTCGTTTTGGTGATTTCCAACAGGAACAGTCTTGGTGGTCGTGACCGGTTCAGTCATCTGAATAGATACGGTCTCTGAACTTCGTGAATTTAAATATGGATACACAAATGAGATCATACACTGACTGGCATCTGGTGAACTTCGCTCCAAGCGCACTATATGCCCATTGAGGGATGCGAGCTCCTTATAGGCTTGACCTACCATAGGCAGCAAGCATGCTAGATGCATTGTTATAGGATAGCAAGCTTCTTTTATTGATAGTTATAATGCACTCATCCAAATCCTGGATTGAACAGTGTCCTGCAGAGTTAAAATTCTGGTTTATGGCTGATGGGATCAAACAGAACATCTTTGGGTTAACCAAGGGTACAGTATGTACACCTCGGTCCGAACGGTCTTGGACCACCTTCTATATGGTCCACTTTTCCATGATGTTTCCTACGATCTGCATAATACGAAACTAGATGTCTAAGTTGCAATGGGGTTGATTTTGTGTTCCATATTTACAATTTTCTGGACATGTGCCTGGTACCCATCATCAATAATAGAAAAGGAACTAACTTTTAATCACAATTCTCCATCACTTATCGCAACTTCGAACCTATCTCATCTGATCGATGAGACTCCAGAAAATGTAAAAGAGAAAACGTTTCTATTGCACATTTCAAAGCAATTTATTTTCAATTATGAAAACTAGAAAAGAAATTGGGCTATAAATAAAGGATGGATTGGATAGATAGGCAGCATACTTAGTTACAGGTCTCTTTAAGGTGGAAAGGCTGACTAAATACCCTATAATGAAGTATAGTTGCATTTAATAGACAGTTCATTTGTCATGAACCTAGAATTTGAAGCTTTTATTTCGGTTCGCTTAGAAGACAAGCAAGTGGATTTAGCGAAACTATCCATAATGAAGAACTAGGTTTGCACACACATTTTTTCATATTACCTTGATATTCATAAACACGGATTTGTACAAAAGCGCAACACCATGATTTTAAGGTGAGAAAACCAAGGGAAAGGAGCACATAAGACCAATACAAACATACATACAACATGTTTTTTGTGTAGAAATGTTGCTCATTTTGAGATCACCTCTGTAATCAAAGGCTAGGGTGCAGAGGCTTGCACACGAAGGAGTGATGTCTGGCTACCTTCTATACAAATGTTGACAACTGTCATGTTCCTCAATAGCTTTATTAGCTGCCTTGCCTCACCGAACCTTCTTTCCTTTACTTTCCATTCATGGTGGGAAGATGAGTAGGATGGCTCATGCTTGAAGTGATTTTAGAGCTGCATTCTAGTAACTAGACTCCACGGGTTCCTTCGCAGTTTTCTATAGGTTTGTCCTTTGAGGCTAACATCAGTTTGGCCTTGCAGTCACAAATCGCCTTATAGAGTTTCTAAGAACACAAGTTACATGACATCCCATGGTGCCACATGGTGTTCCCAGGAAAGACAGCCAATGTCTGTGGTGGAGTCACAGACTCTAGCAGTCGCTATTGGAGCACAGCTTAAAGCCAAAAGACTTTGAAGGAGAAATCCCAGAGAAAAAGACCATCCTTGACAAAAAAGTCATCAAAAGAGAGAAAAACTGAGGAAAAACCCCATCAGCTCTTGATTCTCTGGCTGTGAAGTTGAAGAACAAAGGAACTGACACCACTGGTGCCTAGGGTACTTTGTATGGACGTTGTGCATCATGTCCGGTGAAGTCACACTGACCAGTAAGTGGTGACTCATCATGGCTGAAAAACATTTCTAGATCCAATCAGGTCCTTTGGACATATAAAAATGTGTAGGCGCAAGGATCCAATAGAAAAATGGTTTATATAGTTCTAGAATCAGAATGGTTGGCTCTAGCCAATGGACTCAACTCAATTAATTTGTATTCAGAGAACAGTCCATAGGCAACACCAGACTTACAAATTGGCTGCCCTTAGTGTGGTAGAGAAAGTGCAAAAATTATGAGAGCTACACAAGGGTTCTGTGCAGTCAATGTATTACAGGAGTGTTTTCATAACCTCTAGTGGTAGAAAGGACACTTTGCTGTATTCTGTGGGCTAGGGGAAAATGTCAATTGGATATTTTGCTTGATGTGAAAGGGGGGGCACACAAATGCTGCTAAGAACGTGGTGTGTGTAAGCAATATCATTGTACCTTCAAATATACCTCATTTGTTGCCAAAACTTGTAACCCACTAATTATAGAACGGTGACAGGAACCGGTAAAAAACATTTTCCATGACAATGCTTTGAGGACAGAGGTTTAAAAGGAGGGCCCAAAAGCCCTGTCGGAACAACATTTAATTCTCACGTGTGAGCCAGAACGGTACTATCGAGGTTTATCCCCATCAGCCCTTTCGTGGAGGATCAAATTACTATATCCTTATTTATTTTATTTTAGGTGTTTTCTATAGTGCGATCAAGACCCAAACATTTGGGTGTCAGAGCGCTTTACATTTCAATCACTTTTAAAATCCACAGAAATATAATTCTATAACGTCCAGACCATGTCTAAGTATTTCAGTAACATTGGCATGTGCTTACCCTATATACACCACATAAAATGAAGAATAATAGAATCATTAGAATATACTAAAGCATGTCATAACATAGTTACATTTAAGATCAGACCATTCTTGAGGACTTAGATATCTACATTGGTTATAGCATTGCAAGCCTAGTCAAATATAATTGTAGATTAGTTGAGGTACCTGACCATCGACAACATCGCTGTTGGTAGCCGAGGGACTGAGAGTAACCCCTTCGCTGAAGGTAGCCATCAGAGCTCAATCCATGAAAGTGGATTGATTTAAGAAGAGAACAGATTCTTTGTTCTGTTATTAGGATTACGGTAGTCCAGCTCACAATAGCTTATTTGAACAGCTGATTGAATATAATCTCCCGGATGCTTGAAGATTTCTTAAGAATTTCAGTAATACCTGTTGAATGTTTATAGGAGAAATTTACCCATCAGAAAGGACTTAGCCTCCTTTATGAATTGTGGAGCATCTGTGATTCTTCTAATATTCGGTGGGAGCGAATTCCAGATCCTTGGTGCAGCTCCCGTGAACGCTCTACTGTATGTACTTTTCTTACGGAAGAGTGCTGGTTTCAGTACAAAATCTGCAAATCCCCTTTATGGTCTACTGCTTCTAGATAGCGGAATGTTATGGGCCAGGTAATGTGGACTTTTGTGGTGTATTGCCTTGTGTGTAATACACGCAATTTTTAGCTCTATTCCTGCCTCGTATTGTAGCCATTTGAGCGCTTTCAGATGTGGTCGAATTTTGTTGATCCTGGTCTGGTAGCTGCATTGAGGCAAGCTTTTAGGGGAGCTGTTGAGAACTTAGGAAGCCCTGATAGAGTTGCGCATTTATACTCAATTCTTGATATTACCAGCACCTGGAATTCTTAAATATAAAAACAAGTTCTCTATATCTTTAATATATACCTGCTGCCAAGTAAATATGTACTGATGTGTAAGCCAAGGTAGACTGATGGAATATTAACGAACATTGAATTGTGGCTTGAACTACAGCATTAACAAAGTCATGGTTACATGCAATGCAACCATTCAGTAAGCAAGTTCACTTGGCACCACAGCGTGCCAGTGCAGCTGGGCGGTGTGCTGCTGTGAGGGTTAGCCTACACACCTCAGGCAATTTAAGGTACCCATATTTGAAGATTTCTAATGCTAAATTGGGAGGACGTGGCTTGAGTTGCACAATGTTGCCTCCTTGTTGGCCGAGCATAACAAAGTTAACTAGCTGCAGACTACAGTTTCAATTCTAAGTGCATCTTAAGTGCAACAACATTGGATCCAACACATACTTCCTCACAAGACTATGCCTAAATAGGGCTCAAGGAGATTGTTGTACAAATACAATTGGTTCACCTGTCTAGAAGGAAGGTGTTCAGAAATAAATTACCAATATAATGTTATAAACATGGCACAGGCGGCTATCCTGAGGACCAAGTCTGGCCCAGGCTCCTCCTACCGTTGCTCTCCTCACCCTGTGTTCCATTAACTGGTCACCTTTAGAACGTGGCACAGCCACACAACATCCCCAACAGAGCACCGCAGGACACCAGCTGCTATAGTGGAGTAAGATAGTTCTAAACTTGCCAAGGGTGCTGCACCAATTATTAAAGTGTATGCTCACCTTTGGTTGGAGGACCAAGCATTATCATTTTGTAGTGCATCAGTTAGTGAATCGTAGCTAGTCAATTTTATGTAATGGGAAAAGCGAGAAAAAAAGCATTTTATTTTCATTTTATTAGCAAAACACATATAGTGCCACATGTTCACAGCAATCAAGACCATGAAATCCCCCCAAATCTCCCATTTTTCCCTAGTATTTGGAAGCAATCAAACATATGGGTCTCCAACGGGGTTATATACTTTAGAATTCCAGCCACAGGGCATGAAACCGGAAAGATGCCACAAGGCACGACAAAGAGCTTCTGGAATCGAAGTCTAAAGGAATGGGGAGTAAAACAAAGCGCTCTGATACAGAAATTCATATCGGGAGCTTGGAGCACTCTCGGACCTCAGACTGTAATATAGAAGTTATACTCCCCATATTTTCCCTCTCTCTCTCTCTCTCTCTGCTCCTTCAGCTGCATTCTCTTTTTTCCTCTCCTAGCTCTCTTTTTCTCAATAGCTGTACTTTTAGCTATCATTTGAAAGGCTCTCAGAAAAGACATTTACGTATGTTTTTTCAAACTGGCGAACAGGAGGGAAATGTAGAACACTTACGCAATTGAACAGTCTTTATTCTTCCACAGTCAACCTTACTGGGTTGAATCAGGGGTGCAAAAGAGACGGCCAGGATTTTTTTTGTCTCCCAAGACGAGGTGCCTGTGCGTGTTATCTTGGTCAGCTGGGTACAGAAAAAACAAGCAGAAGTCATAGGCATACCCATATCCAGAAAGACGTCTTTACATAGTGTGGTGTACACATTCATGCAGCTCTGTATCAAGAGCAGTCCTTTTTTAGGCGAAACCCAAATGTGGAATCATGTTCTTCACCATGCATTGTCACAACTGCAAAAAGCTACTGAAGGAAGACCTTGGAAGGGTTGGGCAAAAGATTAAGTAGACACTGGAAAGCAAGAGGGGAAAGCAGATGTAATCGATAAGCGTGGGAAATGTGAACGGAGGATGCATTTCAATATTTATTTTCTGTGAAAAGAACCCTTTTGAGGACAACATTACCTTTACTGCTGTTCAGATTTTACCCTGAGTGCTGAAAATTGCAAAAACCCATTGTTCATGACAAGGTCAGCTCGTCATAAGCACACGACCAGTGTACTGCATGACGAGCTGACCTTGTCATGAGCATGGAAGGGGTTAATCAGTCTCAGACAAATGCACAGCAATAACCATCTTGCTGGCACCACCGCTGCCAATGAGTGACAGCAACATAACAAAAATAATATTAATAGAAAAAAAACTGGAAGTGCATCACTGGGGTAGGGAGAAGTGGAGTAGACAAAATACTAACAAAGCAGTCTGGTTCTTAAAATATTCTTCTCGAAAAGTGAAAACATCCATAATGTTAATACCACAAAAGAGCACGGCAGCGGGCCATAGATGACCGCACTTCCCCGTGTTTGATTAAGAATAAGTATAAACAATTCAATTCATATCCGCTTGCACTCACTATAAGCACCTGCTGCCAAGGTGCGACCTGTGGAAAAGTAAATTTTGCCATGTTCTGTGTCCCTACGTGTCATCCATCATATGTTATGTGTGCATGATTAAATATGCATATGTATTCCCCATGTTCGATTCAAGACACAATTATAGTTGTGTCCACCTCTAATATGCCAGTTTCCAGTTCTCGTGAATACTACGAATATCAGGCCTATGTAAAGCTACGTTGCCACGTTTCTCAGTGTGCACGTTATTCCATTGTAAAGTCCCCGTTTCTAGGCCTCAAAAGGGCCTGGACACCAGATTCAGCTCCTGTCTCCTGAAACCTCGCTGAGGAGCGATACAGCCCCCACCTGTATCCTCGACCCTTCACTTACTTCCTGCCTCACAGTGCCCGGTTCAGCCTGGCTCTGCCTCGGAGTCTGCCAAAAGTATGTTATAGTTCCAGTTATCAGTTCAGTCCTCCTTCTCTGCATTCCTAAGCTACTGAACCGCATCAATAGTTTCCGTCATTGTCTAGCCTTCACGTCTCCACGTTAGAGAAATACTGCATTTAATGGTCATTTAATATTCTTCATCACTATGTAGAATAATGCATGGTCCAGTCTTAGTGTCTGTTAGCCTTTCCTCTCCTGACTTCTAGTTTATATCAACATGTTCTCTAAACATCAGATACTAGATACTGTTTAGGTACATGTCGCCCTGACTCTCCAGACTTCAGTCTCTGCTCCTAGCACAGAGTTCATAGCCCCCAGCTTCTCCTAGTGATACGTCATTGCTAGTTTGCGCGCACCATCAGGTTAGAGGTCCCGGCTCCTCAGGTAGCCCCCTCCATGGTTTCCGCCCCATTCATGACATATTCTGTTACGTTTGCATCACATGTCTATGTATACGCCCTGTTACACCTCTTTTCACCCTTATCTTTCGCGACTGCTACGCGTCACGCCTTTTGCTCCACCCACTGCTACGCCTACTGCAATGTAATGCTATGTGTTTGCGTTATGTATATATGCTCATGCACTGTTATTAAAGAAGTCATCCGTTCCCCTTGTCCCGATCCTGACACCAGCAGCGCTGCTGGGCCCTGCCATCCTATTCCTATGCAGGTTGTCCTGTTCCTGTCCTTTATGCTGTAATAAACCTGCGAAACTCCTACTACCTCGAATCTTGACTCTTATTTATTGAGCTATCTGTTATTCATTTATACATTCAAAAATAGGGTATTATTTATTTATTTACCACATAATGGCGCCCGAACAGGGACTTGCCCTTTCCCCACGCGTCGGTGAAGCCACGCCGACCCCATGACCCTCTGCAGTCGTGACGGAACTCTTCTGCGCACCGGCAGATATTTCTGCTCCAAGTATCCCTCAGGCCCACGGAGGAGACGGAGGAGGCGGTCCAGCATCCAAACGAGACGGTGGAGGAACGCGCCGAGTCCCGACCAGAGCCCAAGCCGAGAGTCCAAGGTCCGAGGTATCCGGAGGTCCACCCGTAACTGAAGTCCGAAGTTCGTCGTCCGTCGTCGTAGCAGTCCAGTCCAGTCCGAGGCCTTCCGTTCTTGCTGCCCGGTGAGTACCGTTACTGGGGTGGTATCTAGACAGGGTCAATTTAATTGACTCTGGTCCGTGGGTTGGTGGTACACAGACCCACAAACGAAGTATCCACTTCGGTGGATGCGGGTCCTGACGTGTCTCTTTATGAGACCGGTAAGTTTCGTACTGTTTCAGCAGTGCATCTAGTTCCTGTTCTAGTCAGTTCTGTTCTCGAGAAAATTCATGTATTCTGTGTTCCGTATTCCAGGTAGTACTCTGTTCGAACTGTTATTTTTAAATGTTCTTCATGTATTTTAATGTCGTGGTATGAATGGGGAATAAGTATCGTGTTCATTGTGTATTGTATTGTGTCTAGATTATAGTTCAGTCATGCCGCTCTTTTCGAAATTACGTCAGTTAAAAACCAGAAAGGGTCTGCTGGAAGCAGCAGTTCCAGTTCCGCCTAGGGACAGTCCAGGTCATTTTATGTATCAGAAGCATGGCATAAGCGCCATATTGTATCTAGATTTATGGGTAGAGTATACCAAACAGTTAGAAGAAAAGTATAGATGGCCCGTATCGGGTACATGGGATGCCGAATGCATCATGCGAGTAGAAGAAGCATTATGGAAAAAGAAAGCCAGACAGTCACAGAAAGATGCCATCGAGTTATGGCGCAAAGAAGCTCATAAAAGAACTGAAAAGGAAATCAGAAAGTCAGAATTAAGTAGAGAATCCTTAGAACGAGCACAAGAAAAAGAACTAATCGAGATAGGTGAACAAGTCAAAGCCGAACAGTCAGACAGACAGAGGCATGCCCTTAATAGGGGTATGTATCCTCTCTTTGCCGAGGGCTTGCCAAAAGCGACCCCAGAGGCATCCAGTAATTTCCCGCCACCATTAGTTCCGACCAAGCTACGTCACAAACAGACCGCAGCTGATATTTTTATTTCGTCCTATTTGGACGACACAGTCCCAGAATATGCAAATCCTGTTCGCGCTCCGCCAGTCCCTGTAAATCAGGCACTTCCCGCTCCTCCAGACACCGGAGTACCTGTTACGGTACCCCCGGTCCAGCCCGCCATACAAGTCCAGCCTGCATTTCCATTTCCCACTCTGCCAGGACGAAGAGCCTCAGTAGACGACTCTAGTTTAGGGGCCGCAGGGGGAGGTACTCCTCAAACCCCGCCGCCACACAAGCGTTTAACGACAGCCGAATTACATGCACAAGCATCACAGCGTACGCCCAGACATCAGACTGTAGCAGAAATAAGAAAATCCCTTGCCGAATGCGGCTATGATCCAGTCCCAGGCGAGGATAATATGGTTTTATATTCATTCCGCGTAAGAAAGGTGGCCGAGTATCTAGTCACCTTACCGAATATGAAAGAAGATCTAGACAGAATATATCGTTTCATCCGTACAGGGGATGATCCAGAAAGCATTAGCGAGGCCATGTCTCAAAGGAAAGCCGAGATCCAGCTCATGATATTAAAGTTTCTGATCAATTGTCTAATAAGAGAACAAGATTACCCGTCTAAAGATCCGGCCGAAATGAAAATCCTGACAAGGTGGAGTGATAATATAGCCGAGGGTAAGCACAAGACCGTCGGTGCTATGGAGAGTATGTACAAGAAAATCCGTAGAGAAATAATAAAGATACACGAACAACGTAAAGCAGCACAAGTAAGCGAGAAAGAAAGTAATTCTGATACTGAAGAGATAGACGACGAGAATCCCGCCAGAATAGCGTATGTAGGAAAATCTAGATTTCCAGATCGCCATTTACGCCTAGAACACAAGTCTATTTTTCATTCTCCAGCACCAGAACAAGGTTCTCTAGAACAAGTGTTTCAAGCTACCGATCACATTCTGAAATCACGAATCGGTTACAGTGAGTTAAGTACCATGCATGAACAAGAACTAGCCCGATCAGCAGTCCGATGGATTACTGATTCTACCACTTTTCCAGACGAAATAGTGGCACAAATGTTTCTGAAAATGCCCCCAGCCGAGCAACGAATGGTGGGTATGTATATGATTCAGCACCTCATTACATTGTATGAGGGTCAACACTCTGATCCAGGTCCGTTACATGATGTCCTGAACGAGTTACTCCAGTATAGATGGAAAGGTTTAGGTACCGACTTAATTAGTGTCATTCTAGAACAGCGTCACAAATATAGAACGTTTCTGAACCCGCATTTTGTTCATGTCTCACCCCCAGAAAGTAAACCATTTTACATGGAGAGACAGAATCCGTTACGAGAAGTCCACCCAGTCAGAGGAACGGGTGGCGAACTAGAACGAGTGTTTGTTTACACTCCGATTACAAAGATGGAACTCCTCGAGATGAAGAAATTAATTCCCTGTCATGACAAAGATCCAGCAGGGTTCCATAGAGAATTAAAAGACATGCTCCGTATGGGAGAATACACGTATCCAGATATAATTAAAATGTTAAAAGTTCTGCTGCCCGCAGGGGTGTATGAAAAGCTCAAGGAAAAAGAATGGGAGGTGGGAGAGAAAAAGATCGATTGGGCAGTTCTAGAAGCTGAAGACAAGGCACGAGTACCAGGTACCGGTCTCGGAGCGAAATGTAAAGAATTACCAGAATTATTAATACAAGTTTTACCCAGATTATTGACAACTAGAAAAGAAGACTGGGATGCAATCTCAGCCTGTAAACAGAAGCAAGATGAGGATATTAGTGATTTTTATTCTAGATTTGAAAAATGTTTCAGCATCAACAGTGGCCTCAAGACGAGTAGTGAGTCATACCCTCACCTTTTTGTTACTAAATTAGTCGAGAATTCAAGTCCACAAATTAAAAATCGAGTTTTGAAAGTCGAAAGTACCTGGCAAGCTAATACCCCGTCCCAGATGTTGCAGATGCTTCAATACCACCAGAACAGAATCAGAGAAGAGCAAGAACACGAGAGAAAACGTATGAAAGACACGAAAATGAAAGTACTAGTTGCACAATCTGTTCCTCAAGACAGTCAGAAGAGGGGTCCAAATCAAGCCAGTCATCCTGCAGCTCCCGTTAAAGGGAACTGCAATTATTGTAAACAGCCAGGTCATTTTATAAATGAGTGTGCAGTTCTGAAACACAACATAGCTACTGGTAAGACTAAAGAAAGACCACGTCCGCCTAGACAAGAACAAGTTTCACAGATTCCTCAGCCACAGAATGCACAACAGACAGTTACAACACTGCAGCCTATTGCTGCAACACAGCACGTCACACAGCAGATGTACCAGTATGCACAGTCTGAGTATCCAGAGTACCAGCAGTATTCATGAAACAGCCTAGAGAGGGAGGTAGGCTTGCCTCTCATCGAGATACCTGTAGATCAAGAAGGTCCCTATGTTCACAGTCAAGTATTAGGGAAAGACAGAAAGTTTTTGATTGATACAGGGGCAAGTAGGACCACAATTAGTCACGCCGAAGTTCCAGGGGCTACGCTCTCAGGCTCAAGAAATGTTTCCCTTGGATTTTCAGGAAAACCTATCGTAAATGAGATTTCAAAGCCAGTTACTCTAGAAGTAGGTCCATTGTCACGCACTACTGATCTGTTACTTACTAAGTCATGTCCAGAAAATCTATTAGAATATGAACAAATGGGGAGCGTGAAGAATCGCGCTCCACACCCAGACGCACTGCGGTATTGAGGATACTAGATCCACTCGTTGTAATCCATTTATCCAACTCTTAATTTTTTCAAGTATTTTTCAAAAGTGTTTGTCATCTTTTTCTTCTTTTCTTTAACTGTGATCCACATATTCGACGTATTGCGTTATTCGGAAACTTAACGTATTAACTTGTGCCCATCCAGGCTTCATCGTACATACGAATCCAACGCAACAAGTAGTTCAGAGCAGTATTTCTTTATTTATTCATGACCCAACAAATTGTAAAGCATTCCATTAATAATCTCTAAAACCTTACTTTCGCTTTATGTAAATCATTTGTATTAAACATTTCATAAATTCACTTTACGTAAAATAATTGCACAAGTACATTTCCGTTCTGTTATATCCGTTCCCTCTATCTCAAATCACGCTCTATTCTTAAATACGAGCAAAGTCATACTTACACCTGACACCCGTGCTTATTGTTTTACCAAATTAGATACAATGTATTCCTACTGCAGAGAACACTGAGCTCTTTAACTGAACTTACTCGCGTTTTCTAACTTCCCGCTTATTCTACCTCCCGCGATTAACCGACTTCCTCATTAGATGCCGATGGCTTGTTTTAAAGAAATATTATGATTTCAAATGGTCTACTATAGACAAGTTCTATCAGATAAACAATTTATATCTAACCATCACACGTACCTGCTCACATATTTCTTTTTCACATAGCCCCGAGTTGGTCTTAGACTACCGATTTCTCCATTAAGATGTTCCCGCGTTCTCTGCCCAATTTTAAACTAATTTAGCTCCACCCCATCACGTGTGCTTCCCAAACAGAACTGAGTTACCACAGTGTTATTCACATAAGACTACAGTGACCATAATGCAATTTAAAAATTTTTAACAAAACCATTCCTAAGCGGAACAAAATTATATTATATGAAGTGACATCCATTATTATACAGCCGTGACTGGAATGCGTATCTCATTTCACGTTGCCTCCTTATTTACACACTGTTCTGAGCTCGCTGATAAATGTTATGTGGAATCTTACATGAAACGTAACTTTGTTTTAAACTGTTTTTCGATAGGGTGCAACACCAACAAAAGGGCAGTGAATTTAAACAATGAATGAGGTGGTGTGCACACCGATGTTTATCAACATATTCCATTAGGGTTACTTTGCAGGCTTTATCAGTTGCGTGCAGACTGGATTTGGCATAGCCCCGATGCACCATAAACATATGAACAAATGGGGAGCGTGAAGAATCGCGCTCCACACCCAGACGCACTGCGGTATTGAGGATACTAGATCCACTCGTTGTAATCCATTTATCCAACTCTTAATTTTTTCAAGTATTTTTCAAAAGTGTTTGTCATCTTTTTCTTCTTTTCTTTAACTGTGATCCACATATTCGACGTATTGCGTTATTCGGAAACTTAACGTATTAACTTGTGTCCATCCAGGCTTCATCGTACATACGAATCCAACGCAACAAGTAGTTCAGAGCAGTATTTCTTTATTTATTCATGACCCAATGCATTTCGGGCAAATCTCTTGCCCTTCGTCAGGGGTAACTGTGAATCAACAAATTGTAAAGCATTCCATTAATAATCTCTAAAACCTTACTTTCGCTTTATGTAAATCATTTGTATTATATAGAAAATCTATTAGGCATTAAAACACTGAAAGAGTTAGGTGCAGTTATATGCTGTTCCCCAGAGGGAATACGATTGTTCCTACGTGACTTTAAGGGTCACTATGTATTACGAGATTTTGATTCAAGACTGTCTAATGTTCCGCAGCACTTATGGGCGCAAGGTCCAACTGATGTAGGTTACATGCAAATCACACCCTATCGTGTGACTCTCAAGCCAGGTGTAGTGTTACCACGAATCAGACAGTACAGATTGCCACCTGAGGCTGTAGCAGCCTTATCCAAAATTATTGACGAGCTCATGGCTCAAGGAGTGGTTGTAGAAACTGACTCCAATGTATGCAATTCTCCGATCATTCCAGTCATGAAACGTACTGATCCAAATGCACCCCCAGTATATCGATTAGTGATTGACCTACGAGAGCTTAATAAATGTATTATTCCGCAGTACCCAGTTGTCCCAGACATCTCTTCCCTATTAACGGCCATTGATTCCGAAGCCACGTTCTTCACTGTAATCGACCTCAAGAACGCGTTTTTCAGTGTTCCTATTCATCCAGACAGCCAGTTCCTTTTCGGATTTTGTTTAAATGGAAGGAGCTATATGTTCACACGAGCTCCTCAAGGTTTCACAGAAAGTCCTAGTATTTACAGTCAAGCACTCAAGAGACAACTAGACAACATTCACATGCCAACTGACACTGCCCTGCTCCAGTATGTCGATGATCTACTGATCACAGCCCGTTCTGAACGTGCTTGCGAGCAAGCATCCCTTACAGTCTTGTATTTCCTAGCCGAGATGGGGCACAAGGTGTCCCCTTCTAAGCTTCAATTCTGTGTCCAGCAAGTGGTCTACTTAGGACACTTACTGTCCAAGAGGGGTAGACAGTTGACACCAGACCGTATCCAGTTAATAGCGAGTCTTCCTCAGCCCAAGACCCAGAAGGAGGTACGTGCTTTTATTGGCCTTACTTCTTATTGCAGACAATGGATTCCTCAGTATGCATTTCTAGCCAAGCCACTGATACAGTTAACGACACAGGAGGCAGCCGTATCGACTGTCCTCCCTTGGACATCTGAACATACACTTAGTTTCAATGAGTTAAAGAAAGCCCTATGCCAAGCTCCAGTTCTAGCTACACCGAACTACAGTAAGCCTTTTACACTTTTCGTTACTGAACGCGAAGGTACAGCATTATCTGTTCTCACACAAGATCAGGCAGGACAATACAAGCCCTGTGCTTATTTTTCGAGCACATTAGATCCTGTAGCCCAGGCTCTGCCTGCGTGCCTCAAGTCAGTTGCAGCCACAGCACTAGCTATCAGACAAAGTGATTCCATAGTCTTAGGACACTCCTTGACAGTACAAGTTCCACATTCCGTGGAAGTTCTTTTAAACCGAACACAAACTCAGCACTTGACAATTGCACGTTTAACAGGTTATGAATTGACACTGTTCCAGCCACACATAGAAATCAGACGCTGCAACATCCTGAACCCTGCTACACTGTTACCATCAGTTACTTCGAATTCTGCCACACATGACTGTGTGGAAGTAGTTAACATTACGACAAAGCCAAGACAAGATCTGACAGATACTCCGTTACCAGATCCCGACCTGACACTTTATGTGGATGGTTCATGCCTGAGAACTAGTACAGGAGAACTAGTCGCCGCGTATGCAGTGACTACTGACACTGAAGTTATTGAAACACACCGTATTGACACCCTGTCCGCTCAAGCAGCAGAGCTAGTTGCTCTGACACAAGCCTGCATACACGCCAAGAACTTGAAAGTTAATGTTTACACAGATTCACGTTACGCATTTGGAGTTGTACACGACTTCGGAGTGCTCTGGCAGGAGAGAGGTTTCATGACTTCTCATGGAACCAAGATTCAGCATGGTCTCCTTATTCAAGCTCTGTTAGATGCCATACACTTACCGACATCTATCGCTATCATGAAGTGCAAAGCACATACGAAAGTTACTGACACCATTTCTCAAGGTAACGATCTAGCAGATCGCACAGCCAAGCTTACAGCACAGACTCTAGACATTCCAGTTAACATGACACACACTCCAGATCCGATTACATGCATGACAGTTAAAGACCCTACACAAGATGTCATAGACATACAGTTACACGCTACTCCCGAAGAAATCAAGAAATGGTCCGAACAAGGAGGGGTCCAGACAGATCAAGGATGGTTAACAAAGGGTAGAGCCACATGGTTTCTCCCCGACTCTATGGTTCAAGTCATTATTAATACCGCACATAGTCCAGCACATTTAGGAGAAAAAGCTATGTTAGACAGTATCCAGAACATTTGGTTCAACAAGCATTTACGAGCTGCAGCCAAGCAGAAAGTCCGTACCTGTATGATATGTTGTCAGTTTAATCCAGGTAAAAGTGTCCCGGTGGAACAAGGTGGATTCCAGCCCCCTGACCACCCTTTTGAAGTCCTCCAGATGGATTATATTCAGATGGAGCGATGTCGAGGTTTCAAGTATGTTCTTGTAGTTGTATGCGCTTTGTCCAGGTGGACAGAAGCATATCCAGTCCCAGATTACACAGCCGCGACCACTGCCAAGCAGTTGGTTCGTGAGTTCTTCCCCCGTTATGGACTCCCTAGAGTCGTATATTCTGATAACGGTCAGCCATTCTCATCTGAACTCATGAAGCATGTTTCCCTGTTGTTAGGGTACCAGTGGAAGTTTCATTGTGTACGCCACCCTGAAGCAGCCGGTCTCGTAGAGAGACATAACCAGACTCTGAAAATCCGAATTGCAAAAGTGTGTAAAGAGAAAGGTGTGGACTGGCTGGTAGCTCTACCAGTCGCTTTATTTTATATGCGCATGGTCGCACATTCCAGATCAGGTCTGTCCCCGTATGAGGTCGTTTTCGGCCGCCCCCCTAACATGTGGGGTACTCCTAGACCCCGAAGTATTACCGATGTTTCAAGTAATATGCTGACAGATTACCTAGCTTCCTTGATGTCTGCCCTCAACTCATGTCGTTCACAGGTTGCCGCCGCATTTCCAGACAATACCGAGGTGGCACCGCATGAAATCGTTCCAGGATCCATGGTATTGGTGAGGAATTTCGACAGATCAAGTCCGCTGGAGCCTCGCTGGAAAGAGCCCCGACAGGTCCTCCTCACCACCCGTACAGCCGTGAAGTTGGAAGGTCGCAAAGGCTGGGTGCACCTTTCTCATGTAAAACAATTTAATGGACTGAAACCCGTCTTAAAGAACATTTCCCAGGATTTGAAGGATTGCCAAAATATTGTTCTCAAGGACTGTCCCGCGAAAGACATTGCTACAAACCCTCCCCTGTTAGAGAAAACTCCGCAACAGGAGTATAAGTTAAAACTCCGGTCTAGTAAAATAAGTCAGTCAGTTTGATTGTCTAAGTCCTCCCCTAGGTGAAACGGTTAGACTGTTTCTGACATGTATAAAATAGACCCCCATAGTGAGAGAGTTAGTCAAAACTCAATTCGATGTATCGTTTTTCTATGTTTCATATTGTTTCTCAGCATTATGATTTCCTGCACCAGTTATGCATTTTTCTTGTATTTCCCAGTTCTTCATGTAAATAAGTCTGCTAATGCTACAGTAGAGCACACGTTTAGTGATCTGCCTCCTCATGAACTCTCTTACCGCCTCGCTATGCGAAATAACTCATTCATCCGCATGTTACATTACTCACATCAGACCAGCAATGCCACTAATTGTTGGGTGTGTGGTCGACTCCCCCCTTTCCAGACACCGAAGGGAGTTCTGCCACTTTTTCCTTATCCATTCTCACATAATGGTTCGTGTGGAGCATGGTCCACGTTAACGTCATCCTCAACAGATATGTCTTTTCTTAACAGTACATGTTTTCCAGACAAGCAAGGTCTTCCCCACAGAACAGGGTTAGATCTAGAAAATGAAGTGTATAATTTAGGTAATTATTCTTCGAATTTCATGGTCTTGAATGTTCAGTCTGATACTACTCCAGACTTACCTGCTATTTCAGTACTACCAGTCAAAGGCGAATTATGTGTCCGAAATTATGGTTCTGTACATGTAGGACATAGTGATTGTACTACTATTGTCAAGTATAGTGACAGTGGGAAATCTATCTTCAAAACTTCACGTCATTCTTATTTTATTTGTGGTCAAACTGCATATGTTCGTCTGCCCCTCGATTGGGAGGGAACCTGTTACATTGCCTTCCTACTGCCACCTGTTTTTCTAGCCCCACCTGATTATCATAGAAACACACATCTAGTACACATTAGACATAAAAGGGAGTCCCCAATTGTCGATTATACTGAAACTGCTCTAGAACAGTATACAGATTTCAACAGAGGTTTCTTTTTCTTTATAGGACCTATCCAGAATAGTAAGCTAATCCGTAGGTTAACCAGAACCCTCGAAGCTGTAGTAAATGAGACTGCCTCTGCTCTAGGTAACTTAACCGAAGAGCAATCTGCTATGAGATTTGTCGTTTTACAGAATCGTCTCGTCCTTGACGTCATACTGGCCGATAGGGGCGGGGCCTGTAGAGTCATCGGATCTAGTTGCTGCATTTTCATTCCAAATAACGCGCCGTCTGTTTATTCAGCTATAACCAGACTCCATAAAATTGCCCATCTGTTACACCAAGATCCAGGCACCTGGACATGGTCCGGTTGGTTCTGGAATATAATTTCCGCATGGGGATGGAAAATATTGTCCTTCCTAGGTATTGCAGTAGCGATCATATTCAGCTGCTGTCTCTGTATACAATGTGGCCCTGCGATTTGCGGCATTTGTGCTACCTCTTGTATTCCTGGTCCCAAGCCCCGTTCTAAATCCCGTTCCAAGAAAATTCGAGACGAGCAAATGATACTGTATGAAATGATAGACGGTATCATGAAAATTGATGTTTCCTGATGGAAACGTAGTGACAAGGAGGGAATGTGGAAAAGTAAATTTTGCCATGTTCTGTGTCCCTACGTGTCATCCATCATATGTTATGTGTGCATGATTAAATATGCATATGTATTCCCCATGTTCGATTCAAGACACAATTATAGTTGTGTCCACCTCTAATATGCCAGTTTCCAGTTCTCGTGAATACTACGAATATCAGGCCTATGTAAAGCTACGTTGCCACGTTTCTCAGTGTGCACGTTATTCCATTGTAAAGTCCCCGTTTCTAGGCCTCAAAAGGGCCTGGACACCAGATTCAGCTCCTGTCTCCTGAAACCTCGCTGAGGAGCGATACAGCCCCCACCTGTATCCTCGACCCTTCACTTACTTCCTGCCTCACAGTGCCCGGTTCAGCCTGGCTCTGCCTCTGAGTCTGCCAAAAGTATGTTATAGTTCCAGTTATCAGTTCAGTCCTCCTTCTCTGCATTCCTAAGCTACTGAACCGCATCAATAGTTTCCGTCATTGTCTAGCCTTCACGTCTCCACGTTAGAGAAATACTGCATTTAATGGTCATTTAATATTCTTCATCACTATGTAGAATAATGCATGGTCCAGTCTTAGTGTCTGTTAGCCTTTCCTCTCCTGACTTCTAGTTTATATCAACATGTTCTCTAAACATCAGATACTAGATACTGTTTAGGTACATGTCGCCCTGACTCTCCAGACTTCAGTCTCTGCTCCTAGCACAGAGTTCATAGCCCCCAGCTTCTCCTAGTGATACGTCATTGCTAGTTTGCGCGCACCATCAGGTTAGAGGTCCCAGCTCCTCAGGTAGCCCCCTCCATGGTTTCCGCCCCATTCATGACATATTCTGTTACGTTTGCATCACATGTCTATGTATACGCCCTGTTACACCTCTTTTCACCCTTATCTTTCGCGACTGCTACGCGTCACGCCTTTTGCTCCACCCACTGCTACGCCTACTGCAATGTAATGCTATGTGTTTGCGTTATGTATATATGCTCATGCACTGTTATTAAAGAAGTCATCCGTTCCCCTTGTCCCGATCCTGACACCAGCAGCGCTGCTGGGCCCTGCCATCCTATTCCTATGCAGGTTGTCCTGTTCCTGTCCTTTATGCTGTAATAAACCTGCGAAACTCCTACTACCTCGAATCTTGACTCTTATTTATTGAGCTATCTGTTATTCATTTATACATTCAAAAATAGGGTATTATTTATTTATTTACCACAGACCTGCAAAATGTGTTAGTTGTCGCTGATGTAACATTTGGGGTTCTGCTTTTAACAAGGACAATATAAAAATTAACTGAACATTCTGAAATTCGAATGGGACTATTTCATGTGAAAATATTGATTGTGGTGCACCTCTATTTGTATCACTATACCAATAATGTTAAGTAATTCTGGCCCAGTTAAGAGAAGGCAAACATTTGAAGCAATTTCACATACAGATAAACCACTAAAACATACTTTGTTCCTGTGCTAACAGAAAACACCCTAACTTCTTAAAAGAACAGAACAGGATGTGATGGAGATTGAATCTCAAGTTATGCCAAGAGTGCTTTTGAGAACAGTTACTGGGCCTTCTTACAACAAAGGCGAAGTAGCCATTCTTAAGTGTCAAACAGACATCAATGAGAATACAGGTACAAGGATACCTGTTTTGCCCCAAAACTTTTTACTAACTATAATTTGATCAAATGATCATAGTACAAAATGTTTTTACTAGCATTTGTGTCCCAAATATCTAAGCTAACTGATTGTATCATTCGTACAAAAAATCATAAATATTCATAATGAATAACTTTGTAATTCAGTATAGATAACACATTTTCAGAGATTAGCACAGGCCAGTGTATTGGTAAGGCAGACGGACAATCAACAGTCAATGAGGCCCAACACAAAATGTTCTCCTGTATGCCATAAATGCTCAGCTTGTGAGAGCCTTTCACAGAAGAAATCTAATGAGTCTACATTTTATAAGAATAAGTTATTTACCTTCGGTAACGATGTATCTGGTAGAGGCATATGCTAATCGTAGATTCCTTACGTTAGAATTTCCACCTGGCGTCATTCTGGATCCAAAGATTTTTTGTCATCAGCACCCTTGCACATAGTTAGGGCATTGTTAGGTGTTGTCGGTCATCTCCGTGTCCGTCGAAGGTGCCGGACTGACGTTGCAGGACCTATATAAGACACCGCACATGCATGCTGATGTCAGTTCTTAGCACGGCTTTCCACGCCAGAGCCATGAGACACTGACCACTAGTGTATCAAAACTGAGGCCCTTTAGGGGAGTCCCTATCCCTAGAAATCAGTTCGCAGAGCAGGGTGGATGGGTGGGGTGGTAGGGAACCTAAAACTAACATATGTCTCTACGAGATACATTGGTACTGAAGGTAAGAAACTTGTTCATCCGATAGAGATCGTTAGTTGTAGATTCCTTTCCTTAGAATAGATACCCCAGCAATACCATCCCCGGAGGAGGGTCGGCGAAACAAGATCAAACTAGGAAGTCGTGGTGGATCGAACAAGCAAGGAAGCCATCCCTACAGACTTGGCTGTCCAGGCAGTAGTGTCTGGTGAACGTGTGCAAGGATACCCACGTTGCTGTCTGACAGATATCTAGGAGTGGGACAATGCATGCCAATGCAGTGGTTGCCGCTGTTGCTCTGGTGGAGTGAGCATGCAACCCTACAGGAGGTTCCTTCTTCACCAAAGCATAGCATATTTTAATGCAGAGGACAACTCATATAGAGATGGTCCATTTTTGAACAGCCCAACCTTTCTTGGCACCCACATATCCAATGAAGAGTTGATCATCTACCCGGAAGTCTTTAGTACCATCAAGATAAAAAGATGACGCATGTTTTGGGTCCAGATGATGAAGTCTCTCCTCCTCCTTGAAGGGATGCGGGGACGGGTAAAAGGTGGGCAAAGTGATGGGTTTTGCTACATGAGGTAACAAAGCTTTAGTTCGAAGCACCACTTTATCCAAATGGACAGACATATAAGGAAGCTTGGAAGAGAGAGCCTGGAGCTTGCTAACTCTGCGAGCAGAGGTGATAGCAATTGCAAAATCAGTTTTGAGTCAGCAGCCTGAGAGGACAATTATGGAGGGGCTTGAAGGGAGCACACATAAGAAAGGTTAAAATCAAATGTAAGTCCTATTGGAGCATTATTAAATGAGAAAGAGAAAACAAATTAGTAACACCCTTAAAGAACCTAATAACAATGGGAGACTTGAATACAGAAGGCTGATCTGGAAAGGCATAGAAAGGCAAAGACAGCTGCGGAGGCAAACAGATCTAACCAAGACTCTAACCACTGCTAAAAGAGACCGTGCGCCACCTCCGGTTGAGTTTGTCCGCTCTGGCGTTCAGAGAGCCCGCCAAGTGTTGAACCACAGGATTGTGTCAAGATGTTCCAGCCATGTCCAGAGGCGGAAACCTTCCTGACAAAGGTACATGACTCCACCCCGCCCTGTTTGTTGCAGTACCACATGGCAGTGGTGTTATCAGGGAACACCTGCACTGGTATCCCTGATCTGTGCAGATGAGCAGCTACCACTTTTTTGAACAACCGAAGGGCACTGTTAAGGGCGAAAGGTGAGCACAGTAAACTGAAAGTGCTCGTGGCCCACCGTGAACCGCAAGTTACATCTGTAGGCAGGCAGGACGGGAATATGAAAATAAGCGGCCTGCAAGTCCAAGGCTACCATCCAGTCTTCAGGGTCGAGGGCAGAAAGAATGTGCCAAAGTGAGCATGTTAAACTTCTCCTTACGGAGGAAGAAGTTGAGGCTCCTTAGGTCTAAGATAGGACACAGACCTTTGTAATTCTTGGGCACCAGAAAGTAGCAGAAATAACCACATCCTACTTCTGGCACAGGGACCCTCTCCATGGCCCCCTAGGCCATGAGAGCCACAACTTCCTCGCAGAGAAGAGCCAAATGATCCTCAGACATTCGGTTAAAAGAGGGTAGCATGGAGGGAGGTGTTGTTTCGAAGCTGAAGTAGTAGCCCCTCCATTTAGCAAAACTCATCTGTCCGACGTGATGGATTGCCAGTGGAGGAGATCCCCAGACCCGCTAGAAAGCAGAGTCCGAGATCCGCAGCCACACAGAGGCTGGCCAGCTTGCATGACTCAGTGGCTGGGCTGGACAGGACGTGGATGAGGAACCCTTCCTTCGCCACGAAAATGAGATTCAGGCGGATAAGAGGAATTTGGCTTCGTCTTTCCCGTCTACAACTGCTTGAGGGAGAACGTCCTGGGCCTCCTCCTGACGAGGCACCACCTGTGCATCCTAACCCAGATAGTATGGGAGTATCAGCCCAAGAGGTAAGCGGCATTCACCGACTGCAATGCCAAGCTGGAGGAAGAAATCATCCTCTTCCCAAGGTGGTCCAGCTTCTTGAATTCCCTATCTGGAGGAGCAGAAGGGAATGCGCCCTTTGAAGATGAGGCTTGAACGACCAAGCTGTCAAAGGAGGGATGATGGGTCAGGAACGCTGGGTTGCGCTGAGCAGGGCCTATTCACAGGAGCCCCTGTGCTGGGCTTGGACTAAGCCCCCAGAAGGACGTCAGTGAGGTCCTCATTTAACAGCAAAAAGAAGTCCGAAAATGGAAGCCGCAGACTGAAGCACCTAAATCAGGAGGTTAGTCCTGACTGCCACCATAGGGAGCTTGAGGCAGAGAACCGTGGCTGCCCTCCTCATCACCACAGCATAGGAACCCCCCTCTTCCGTAGCCACAGAAGGGGGAGAAGCAAGCTGGTGTCAGGGAAATTGTCCAGACCACAAGCATCACCTAGAGAATGCCAGTCCGGTCCTTCAAGCTGGTCAGTTGAAGGGTTCAGCGGCCCCTCCCAGTCCTTTTCCTCACTTTCTGGCCCGAAATGAATGCCGGGATAAGTGTCACATCCGGCGTCGGAACCAATGCCGATAAGACAGTGACGGGACCGACGTCAGGGAAAGTCGAGTGAGATCAACCGGCGTCTATCTGGATCCCAAAGCGGATCCAGTGGGCCCTCCGGATTTGGGCTGAAGCCGCTGGCCTCAAAGGCCTAGGGTCCCCAACCGACTCCGCCAGGCCCGAAGGTGCACCAGCGGAGCCAGCCTGCTCAAAAAATGAGGTACAGAGCCTCATAAAATTTCTGTATTTGGACAGGAGACACTCCAGCTCCCGGAAAGGTGGGGGAGGCGTGGAGTAGTTTCAGCAGGAGTCTCCGGGGCAGAGCTTTTTAGCGACGACGATGCTCGGAGTCCCAAATCGGCCTACGGACTGGGAGATGTCGAAGAATGCCTGTGCTTTTTTGACTTCTTCAAAAGTGCCGGACCACCAGCAGATTTCAGGACCACTCCCGCAAAGCCTTCGAGTTCATGGCCCGGCAATCAGAGCACGACTTCAGGTCGTGGTTGCGCTCTAGACACCAGATTCTAAGGTAAGGAATCTACAACTAAAGGTCTCTATCAGATAGTGATTTACATAGGACACTCACTTCATTAACGTCTACAGCTCACAAAATACAGTAGGATATAAACAATCCACTGTCTGCACCAGTGTCACACCTTCTTATTTTGTATAGTACCAACAGATGGCCCATCACCAAGCAAAGCAACCAGTTATCGTTATAGGTCTACAGCACACATGCTGGACAAATACCATGTCCCCCAACAAGCAGTGCCATGAGAGCATGCTAGAGGTGGAACATGGAGACTTTGAAACCGACTGTTCCTGGGAAGGAGGAAAGCATGGCCATAGGGGGTAACACATACATACAACTTGTGACACCAAATGTAGTTTAAAAATATCAATCTGCATTCTGACCTTTTCCTCAAGCGGCATGACAAGAATCCCCCCAACCTTCAGGAGGTTCTTCATGTAGTCTTCATGATCTTTCTGGACACCAGCACCACAGTAAATTCGATCATAGAGGCAGCAGTCTGAGGAGATGTCCAGGCAATTACCTGCCACAAACGTGGGCTCACAAAACTCAAATCTGGAAAACAATGGTATAAGGAGAATCTCTGCAATAAGCAGTACAAGATTCTTATCAACAATATCAGCGCCAGATTAAGGTTAGCTTGGAGAAAGGTCACTTCGCTACTTCATTCAACACAGTGTGGCACATCATCTTGCTTGCACGCACTGCAAATGTGTGAGGGTCAATGGGCTGGCCCTCAACTAAATAAAATCTCACAGAAGCAGCCAATCAATCATGATCTCTCCCTTAAGGTCAAAGTCTTAAGAGCTAAACTATTGATTGCTACAGGGATCATTGCTCTCAATGTTATTTAATGTCTACACGGCACCTTTAGCTACAGTCGTTCAGTCCTGTGACCTTAGGGTGGTTTTGTATGCTGATGTTCTCATTGACAAAAAGAAAAATCCTGCTATTTCTCACAAAGCCTTTAAGCTATACCTTACTGAGGTTGCTCAATGGATAAAAAACCAGTTTGAAACAAAACTATGATAAAACCTAGATTTTGATATATGTTGGTCCTCAACCCATCTGGTTGCCGGATTAGTGGCCTAATGTTATGTGAGGTTATACCTCTAAACCGCAACAGTTACCTGAAGGGGTCCTGTCACAGGCTGCAACCCTCTGAGCACAGATAATTATGGAGATACTACATGTTAAAAAGGCAGGTTTTTAGGCCCTTTCTAAATGCCATGAGGTCGGTGGCAGTTCCAAGATGGAAGGGAAGTTTGTTACAGGCCCTAGCGGCACAAGTGATAAAAACTTCTCCCTCCCCACGTGGCTTTTTTTACTGTCACCATCTTAGCTCCTAAGGAGTGAAAAGTTCTTTTAGGAGTATACCATTGAAACCACTGTTTCAGGGTCCCATTTTTTGGAAAGCCTTGAACACGGTGCATAAGGATTTAAAACACACCTATTTTCTGACTGGCAGCCAATGAAGTATTTTTATTTCCTTAGAAACAGAAACAAATTTTGGTGTGCCGGTGAGCAGTCGTGATCTGGGGATTTCCCTTGCTGTGAAATTGGGTTTTTAATGCAAAGTTATACTACATCTCCCATTTATTGTCCACATATGGCACCTGTTTTTCTTGGTTACGCCCTTTAAAGAGATTTTGACATATTACCCGTCTCAGTCCGAAAGCGTACCAGCTGTGGTTACAATTACTTCCAGACTGGATTATTCTAACTCACTATATTTTGGTCTCTCCCAGTGTTCAACAGATGCTAAATGCACCAACCAGACTACTTTTGAAAATACTACGTCAGCAACACATAGCACCACATCTTAAATTCCTACACTGGCTCTCAGTGAACAAGAGAATTTAATTTAAGACCTTAGTAATTACACACCGTGCTTTTATGGCATGGGTCACAGGTAGAAGATTGAACGTGTTAAACATTATCGTCCTATCAGGGATTTGACATAGTGAAATTCACGACTGTGAACAATTCTTGGGATGAAGCAGGTAAGGAAAGGTGTACGTTCTTTTGCCCTCCTAGCTGCAAAACTTTGGAAAGATCTTTTTGTTACATTATGTGGCATGGACAGCGGTATTTTCTTTGGTTCTTTACTTCTACTGAACCAATTCCCACATACTCTCACTGAGCCTCCTCCTACTTACTGTAGCACTGAGAGGCTGGTTTTGGGTAGCTTTCTGGCTGTACAAATGGCCTATTCATTAAATCAATATCAGCACACGGTTCCAGTCACTGCTAAGTTTACATAAATGCAAGTATATTTCAGATCAAAGTAATACAAGCCTAACTTTATTTAGCTAGACAATCACATCTTTAAACTCACTGTCTCCAAATCGCCCAAACAAACAGTATCTTACTTGTCAAAGCTGTCACTTGTCCGGACGAATAAATCTAGTTTTTGCTTGGCATACTCGATAACATCACCATGAAGCTCCACACCATGGTTTGTTCCAAAGGGGCCTGAAGAGAAGTAAACAAACACAGGCGCTTATGTATTCCAGAATAAGGATCATGCTTGCTTACCACTCACTTTGTCAAATATATTCTTTGCACTCATATACTGGAAATTTAGCATTCTAAGAAGTAAACATCTCCTCCCGGCGGTAGAGCAAGGTCAGCTAAAAGCTGGAAACAAAACTTGAAATTTAAATAGGTTATGAAAGCTCTCTGTGTTACACCATGAATTGCAACTAATGGGCCGTCTAGGAAAGTGCTGACATGCATGTCAGCAACACTGTACATTGTGCTGAAATGGCAACACGCTTGCGCAGCCAGCTTCCGAAAGAAGCTGCGTTTTTGCAAACTTTGCATTCCTTTAACCAGGGTGGATGTACTCAGAAATATTTTTTTCTTTTTCTATTTAGCGTTCACATTTGAGAACGTACCAGTCTTGATCGGACACAAGGTCACATTTCCACTTCTTTGTACATCCTGATAACATACCATATGCATTATGATTCTATCTGTTGCAGGATTGCACACTTTTTCTAAGGAGCAGCAAAGATCTACACATAAAAAAAGAATTATAATGTAATGGAAAATCTATGTTTCTGTGCAAACTGCATGGGGAAACACTTAACATTTTCATAAAAAGGAAAAACACAGGATTTTAGAATATCACACCAATGACCCATACATATAAAAGTCAATACCGTATGAAGATTTTAGTAAAGGATTATTGCAAAACATTCACAACTAAAACCTGGCGTTACTAAACAAGCACTGGCAAAGCCCATAGGTCGAGATTTCATGTACCAACAAATTTACAAATAGGCATTCACAAATGCTGTTTCATGCAATGTATGCACAATGGTGTTTATCAAAAAGCCTGCCCTACCAGCATTGCCAGTGTTGGGAACAAGAAGAAAATGTTTTGCGTTCTGTGTAGAAGAAAACGGGAGAAAAAATAACAATGTGAGAAGACAAGGCTTAGTAAATGTTTTAGATTTAGAATAGTCCTTTCTGCATTCTAAAGGAAGGACTTCCAAGAAAGCAGAATGATACATCACCAACGGATAGCATGAGGCGAGAGTTTAATACTCCTCTGACTGGAGGAAAGTCAAAGCCTCCATGCATATTTTAAAGTATTGGTAAAATGCCATGCAGACAGCTGCACTGATCGGCTGCAGTACTGCTGATATCCTGAGTAATTCGGGGCATATAATGATCAACTTCGGGATTGGTTCTGCAAACGGAAATCAGGAGGTAGACCAATTGACACTATGATGCCCTTGAGAGTGGTAGGATGGGGTCAAGTCCCGCTTTGCCTTCTTGTGTTTTTGCTAGGACTTTGACCTACTAGAGGACTTCTACCCCAAAGAAGACTGCTTGCTGGAAGGACCTCTGGAGCAAGAGCCGGTCCTCACCCTCGACTTGGAGCATGAGAGCGACTTATGCAAGGCACAAAAATTCTTCTTTGTGTTCGGTGATCCACAGCTTCATTTCCCGAATCACCTTAAGGTGCAAGAGGGCGCATTCATTGCATAACGTGGGGAGGTGTGTCCTGAGCCCAAACTCAGAAGACACTTCTATTTTTTAATGGTCGTTGAAAGGTGAACAAAAGTGGAAGGGGAGCTCCAGGCCTGGTTGTGAGGTGCAGAAAGAAAAGAACTGACTTTGGCACAGTGGGGTGGTGCTTCTATGCAGATCAGCACCATCACTTCTGGGGCAGTAGGTAGTCAACGTGGAGTGGCAGAGCACCATCACCGGCAGCACGATCTGAGCCTCGAGATCCTTATGGTAAAGGACTAACCTATAGGTGGCCAGAATACTGAATTGCAGCTGTCACTCACCGTCTTAAATAATTATGGGAAGAACATAAACAGTAAAAAGTTGGGCACCTGGCTTGCAGTGCTAGTGGACAATCAGGCTATCAGCTGCTGCAGACAGACCGGACCGAACAGTTACGGGATTTTAGCCCGCAACGCTAGAGATTGATTTAAAGTTTGGAATTATCAGGACCCTACAGCCCTATCTCAAATACAATAATAGGCCCGGAGGGAGCCCCAGGCCCGATGGCCAAGTATAGGGGACAAAACACTTGTTGGCTGTCTCTCATGTACTGACTTGATAAATCCAACGAGTCAGATTCTATCAAATTCACCAAGTTCAAACCGTGTACTGGAATCTTTTCCTGCGAAAACGTCAATCTTTACTTGTCCAGACCTCCTCTCAGCAATCGGAACTGGAAGGGATTGGCATCAAACTTCTGTTTTTTGCTTTGATGTGTCACGTTTATGCCTGGCACCAGCTAGTGGGTGAGGGTGACTCCAGGCCACTCCCTCACAAATGGGGTAAAAGCTCCATGGGGCAACCGTACCCACTTTTTCTGCAGTTGTTGTTTGCCACACTGCAAACACTCACACTCAAATGCCAAGATGGCGAAACCCCCGTGCACAGCCTGTGTGCCCACCCAGTGGTCACTCCAAGCCAGTTAAGGGGTAACTTTCCTCCCACCGCGTTTGGTGCCAGCCTGACTATGGGGAGGAAGAATGGGGCTTTCTAAATGCCACCTTGACAGAGAGCTGGCCCCTTTGGCGCTAATTAAGTTCTGGGACCACCCCAAAATGGTCTTCCTGCCAGGTACCTCCCCTCTCATATACCACGGACTGCCCTGAGCAGTTCTCACACCTCTTCCACATCTAATTCAGATCAAATACAGGCTGGGCAGTTGCTGGAGAGCTATTGCAAATTAATATCCATCAGGTGTTCCTATTTTTCGAAAGGGTGATTTTACAGGGATGGGCAAGCAGGGTTCAGGCTGCTACAGTCAAGCTACACAGGAGAGGCATGTTTTTACTGCCACTAGAGTGGATGGCACAATAGGTACTGTAGTCCACAAGTGGCATTTAACTTGCCAAGCAATGGACGCATTTCTGCACCATTTAATATGGCCCTATAGGGCAGTTAAATGTGCCAATCAGGTTCTAAGCCAATTTGGACATGTTTTAGGAGTCAGAACACATAATGGGCTCCCGAAAGCAGCTACTTTGCAATAAATGGCATTTTCTACACAGACTTGTTAGTTATTTTGAGAGATGAACATAAAGATTTCACACATGATATGCAGACAATGATATGTTTCTTCTTAATAAGCAGCCCTACAGCACCATTTATTCTATTTCTGTAAACTTCTCAAGTATTATCAGCCCACACACTAGTCTGGCTGACCTTCGATATAACACCGCCCATCAATTCTGTCAGCAAACCTTGGGTCATCAAAGAAATTGCTTTTAGAGCTACAACTCTACGAGATTCTATCAAGAAATGTTGGAACACTTCAGGGAAAACCATAATAGAAAGGTTAGTTGGAATACCAGCTAGGATGCAGCAGAAGCAGTGATTCAGCTAGACTTAATATAACTCACATCCACCTTTACACAACTCACTAAACAACAAAACACAGATCTTGAATCCTGGCTAAACAGTTAACGACACAACATAAAGACAACTACTCCCCTAAAACATACGGAGAACTTTGAAACTACGGGACAAACTACAAATTCTTATGAATGATGCTGCCAGAAAAATGATGTACACCAATTCCAAATATCATCAGAAAGGGTTGTGTTATATTGGCCTACAGACTCTAGATTAGGAACCATACAGCTGGAGGTCTCTACAACAATGATATCAATGGCACTGCAGCAGTTTTTCAGACTTACTATTCAGCACTCTACCACTCTCAAAACCTAGATCCAAACTGCGTAATGATTTCTTATTTCAGCTAGATGGTTTGTTAGACTTTGCATCACTCGAAGAGCCAATTATGACGACAGAGATATGAACAGCCATTAAAAATGTACCACATAACACTGATGGTTTCTCTATGTTCTACAAAGCGTTCATGGGTCCACTTGCAGGCCCCCTCTCTAAAGTCCAAAATTCTTTTCCCCTCAGCATCCGTCACTAGACCCATGATGGAATTTGCCATCTTCTTAATATTGAAGCATGACAAAGACAATAAACTGCCCCCTCATAATACCAGCCTATAACTTTAGTAAATTATGACCAAGGTCTTTGCCCTTATACTTTTCCCTCATTCTCATTCAATGCTGTCTACACTCAAATCAGTTTATGAATGAGGGTTTATTTAAAATACCCACACTACAAACAGAATTGCAATTGACTTTACTTGAAAGAGAAAAGAAACAAACAGTCCTTCTCTTGCTCGACCCGGAGAAGGCATGTGACACAGTGAATTATCAAAATCATTGCATAAAACGTAATTGGCAAAAACAAAGGCTAAATCTTGTGCAGTTTTCTACCCCCACCCAACCTGCAAAAATCAAAGTAAATGGCAAATCCTACCACAATGATCCCTTCATCGGGAGACAAGGGTGCCCACTGTGTCCCCTTTGCACTGTCAATGGAAGCCTTTATAACAAGCATTTGCAATGCAATAAGTCTTACATTTACGCGAGTTTGAGCTATTGGCATTATAAATAACAATGCCTTTTATTTAGGTTTTAAAAAACAAAAACAAAAAAAAAGGCATTGTCATTTACAATGTCAATAGCTCAAACTAGCCTGAAATGCGAGACCTATTGCATTGCAAATGCTTGTTTAAAAGGGTAGCATGATACACTGTGGGTGGGTTCTTTGGTGGCAGCGTGTTGCATTTACTGTGATCGAGTGCGGGAACGATTTAGGTGTGTGTGACCAGAGATGTGCTCTTATCGTATTATGGGAGCACTGGAGCAGAGCCCAGCATCGCGATGGAGAAGGTGGTGCGAGGAAACGGCGTAATTGTAATTAACTAGTGGTTATAATTTATTCTACAGTCCCCGAGTTATGTTCCATTGTTTCCCCTTGATGCAAAAGTCAGTGGAACAGGGCAAGGACCTACATCAATGTCATGGGGCCACAACACACTGAGCACTATTCCTGCGTCAGTGCAGAAACAGGTTCCATGCCTGCACTCCCTTACTGCATGCAGCAGCAATGGCTAAGCATACTACCAACATGTAATTGTGCACTCACATATATCAATCAAATTCTGGCTGAAAGGCATTCGTTTGTGTGAAAGGAAGAAAAACACCCTCCAAGTTGTAGTCCCTGTGCGTGCTCTAGGATGCACATTCCCATGTTCACAGCACCCTGCATTTAATATTAAAAACGACAAAACTATGTGCATCAAAATCACAGCAGACAGTCTCAGAAAAAGAGCATCGACATTCAAAGACAGTAAGGTGAGTATTTTTTCCATGTCTACAGTCTCACCACCCGCATCTACGATTAGCAGAGAAACACGGTTTTAAGCAATAGTGCAACTATAATATTAAGTGGAAATTGCACAGATTTTTTTTGCCTTTTGATGCTGTTCTACACATTCTTCAGACAGAGTCCAACATTATAATTCAGACTTTATTGCTTGATGAATCAAAATAGCGCTACTTTGTGTATAACGAAAACTGGCCATTTAGGGTAACAAACCACAAAGATCTAAATTTAAAAAAACAGGAACTTTTAAGATAGTACAGTTCCTGCCTCCTCATCAGAACTGCTGGCACTCTCCCATTGAAAGTAGTGTACCTCTGTGCGTAGTATACCCATCTCTGGCCCACTTCAGCTAAAATTATAAATATATATATATATATACAGCTCCAGGATTTGTCCATCAGTTGAGTCTCACTCGGCCGACAGCAGCAAGAGAACTCTCTTTTCATGGTATGGACGGACAGTGCAAATGTTGAAAAACTGCTTGGATGAGCCATTTTGCACATAACGCCCGACATACCTCTGAGGAAGAAGTAATTTCGAAACGCGCAAGGCATACTGAGCGGCTGAAAATAGACAGCATTTGGAATTCACTTGCACTCAATAAATGCTGTATGCGAACACTGTGGTGCGAGTGCTTCCTTAAACTGGAGGGGCAACTTTGTACCCAGATGTTGCCCTTTGGAGGCACTGGTGCCAATAGAACGGGTGCGTAAAGTACTGCATGACACCCCTGAAGCTACATGTGGTTGGCACCGTGATCTGGAAAAAGTAAACCTAGACCACTTAACTCGTCCAACAGACCAGCTGGTGGAGAGCGCCCACCCAGGGGTGGGGTCAGCCAGCGCCCAGGTCTACGCACCCCAGAGCGGTCCCAGGCGGAGTTGTTGTCGGCAGGTCACTACTTCATGCTGCACACAGCGCTGCCGCCGCCGACAGGCAGCCGTCCTCTCTCTCTCCAAGCTCTGCCTGAAGACTCCCTGGTCTCCGTCCCACCTTTGGCTGCCTCCCCTGTCTCTGGTGAGGTTCATGGGCTCCTGGGTGCCGTGCGGTGTGCGCCTTCTGGAAACTCGCTCGTGCCACCTTGAGGTCCGTCTGGAGCACGGGAATGCCAGCATTCCGCTCTCCACACGCGTCCCACCTCCAGCACCCCGCTGTTAGAGGCCCCTTTGTAATTGTAGCCCCGAGAGGTCGGCTCAGAAGCTTGGCACCGGCTCCACAGGGATTTTCTGCTCAGCACTTTCACAACAAGCGAGCAGGACATGTGATCATGCCGTGCGCCAAACGTGTGCATGTCTTCGGTTTAGATCTACCTAGTTTGATAAAACATTCCTCCTCTCCTCGATGTTCTATACAAAGACTCCTCCTATAGGTGGGGAAAACATGAAATCTTGTGGCTGGGTAGGATCGCGGGGGCTAAAATGAACTTATACAAAGGATAAGTATTTCCTAAAATCAAACAATACATTTAGACCTCATAGTTACGACCAGCTCTAGATCCCACAAAAAGAGTTCACCCAATCCGGGCCTACACTATTCTAGAAAGAGGCATCCATATACCCACACTAGAATATTAGTAAAGTATAGCCAAGAAAAATGATATCACATAGTTCATTTCTCCCCTAACACTGCTACTCCACAACCCCGACTTCAGACATGGTATGGAAGATGTAGGGTTTCGCAGATGGAATTCCTAAAAAACCCCTTAATGGACGATTTATTCACAAATAATGAATTACTAAGTAGCGATACATGTCAAGTTGTGTAATTTTGCCTGTAGAGATAATTATCGTTTAACTCAACTGTTGCACTGAGCAAATGCGAAATCTGTAAAGAAGAAGTAACCAGAAACGTGACTCAGTTAGATTTAGGGGTTTTTTAACAAGTAATTAAAGAAAGGAATCTCCAGTCTGTTTTACTATGCAAGTAATTTGCAACCAAGTCAGAAAAAATAAATTCATGACTAAACGGCAGGCCAATAAAAACAGAGATTTTGGAGGAGACCTGGTACAATGTATGGTCTAGAGCTGCAAAATAGTCCAGCGGTACTCAAAACAAAGAAAAGGTATATAAACTGTTGATCAAGTGTTACTTCGACCTGTCTTGACTGAAGGCGATGTTTCGTGTCTCCGACCAATGCTGGAATGGATGCGGAGCGCCAGCACTATGACACCAATTCTTGAGCGCATGGTCAATCATACCGGAAATAAATCCAATTGCACATTAAGTCTATCACAGGGGTAGACCTTCACTTTACCCCAATATCCTGTTGTTGAGGGACCCAGGTGAGGATAGCACTAATTCATTGACATTTTTGAGGAAGCTGATCACACACCAGGGGCGGCTCCTCCGTGTGGGTGGAGGAGCGTCACCCCACTGCTTTCTTGCAGAGCGAGAAGCAGAAACGTAAAAATACCATTTTACGTTTCTGCTTCTTGCACTGCGAGAAAGCAGAAGAAGGGTTTGGTTGGGGGTGGGAGGGTCAGGGAGGAGTGGCTAGCCCAATGTTATGGGCGCTGACTGTTTGGTCGGCCCCAGAGCCGACCAAACCAGTCATGAGCACTCTCACGTTTTCTCTATGTAGGCTGCCTGCATGGAAAAATCGGCCTCCCCATAGACGCCTGTACGAATGGCGTCCTAGCCAATCACTACGCTGCCATGGTAGCCTTCTGATTGGCTTTGGGGAGGAGAGGGAGGCTGCCTGCTTCTGCTTCCTGTGAGCAGAGAGAGAGCAGGCGATGCATCGTGTGACAGGATGCAAAGATACGTTAAATTTTTTATTTTATTAAATTAACCCCCCCACCATCCCTGCGCAACACCCCGCCTCCCTATCCACGAGTCATGCCTGCCTAGACACAATATAGTACACCTTTGGAAACACTAATCCGTTCTATCCCTGTCTCAGTGGAGGGTGAAAGTATGGAAAAATATATGAAATTAAAGAGCTTTCAGCTATGGTTCATGACAAATTACAAAACATTGACTAATGTGGTTTTAATTTAAAATTTACATGAGTTGGGGTCACCCTAAAACTACAGTGAAAATTGCGATTCTCCTATTAACATGCCTAGAGAATCTAGATTTCATTAAAGACACGGAGGCTCACATTATGCAATGACTTTTAATTGCAGATCCAAGCCAGTTGCATCACAATATAAAGGTTCCAATAAGAACACTGAGAAGAAGTAATAGGCAGAACATAGCAACAATCAGCCTCTTTTAAATCAGGCGAAGAAAGGAGATGTAGTAGTATCCAGAAACATCGAAGTAGAAGATAAACGAAGAAATCAACCGGACGGACTCCTGGTGATGAAACATCCAACGTAAATTAGGTGGAAGGATTACCTGAAAGAAAGGAGACAATGAAAATTGTATCCTAAAGGGATAATCTTAAGTAAACAAATCCTGAAAGAGAATTGAATAGTCATAAACAACATTTAAGTATAAGCATAAACACATCGTATCATATTAAGTCATACTTAGAATAGAATTATATATCCACACCCAAACAGGGAAGGGATGGGTGGGATAATGTGAGCCTCCGTGTCTTTAATGAAATCTAGATTCTCTAGGCATGTTAATAGGAGAATCGCAATTTCATTACAAGAACGGAGGCTACATTATGCATGTTGGTAGCCATGTAAAACTACATTAGACATGTGATCAATAGGTTTACAATAGTGTCTTGCAAAGGTATTAGCATTAGACCAGTCGGCAGCTTTAAGGATATCATCCAGCTTACCTCCGGACCAAAGGGACTTACTTGCCATGGCGCCTCTAACGGAATGGGCCTGAAATTTAGATATATCAATACCAGCTAGGGACATAGTAGATTTAACCCATCTGGCAATCGAGGTGGAAGAGACAGCCTTATGAGGTTTAATAAAGGAGATGAGGAGCTGACTCTCATTAAGGGGACGAAGGTTAGACATTGTTCTATCATAAGCCTTCATACATTCAACAACACAAAGTTTTGGGGAAGGGTCAAAACTGGGATAGAAAATTGAATCAGACATGGTCTTGGTTCTTCTAAAGATTTCGAATTTAACTCCAAATAAGTTATAAGATCTATTAGAGATCTCTAGAGCCTTAACATCTGAAACTCTACGGCAGGAGATGAGGCAAAGAAGAGTTGCGAGTTTAAAAGAAAGCAGTTTTCTGTTCAAAAGAGAATTTTCCGGCCAGGAAGTGAAAAGGTCTAGAATTAAATTTACATCCCAGAGAGAGTCATATTTTGGTCTTGGGGGTCTTTTAATGCGAATGCTCTTCATCACCCTACAAACAATAACATTTTTGCCGATAGACTTGCCGTTAATAAGGGCATAACCAGCAGAGATCGCCGATCTATAACAGTTTATTGATCTATAACTCAATCCTTTGTCAAAGAGTTCAGCGAGGAAATTCACTATATCAACAATAGGTGCTTGAGTGGGATCCAGGTCCCTCTCCAAGCACCAACGAAACCAGCATTTCCAGATATTGTTGTATCTGTAGTGAGTCCCTGGTGCCCATGACTCTCTGAGGAGAGAAGAAGCTGATGACGAAAGTCCTGAGACTTCGTTAGATCTCCTGACACTCTCCAGGCAAGAAGGTTCAAACTCCCTGACAGGGTCATTAGGTGAGGATCTCCGTTGACGTCCGTAAGGAGGTCTTTCAGGGGAGGAATGAGAAATGGGATTTCGAAGGTCAGTTCCAGAACAGTGGGGAACCACGCCTGTGATGGCCAGAAAGGAGTTACTAGGACTAGGGAACCTCTGTCCTGTCTCACCTTCTGTAGGACTCTCTGGATCATTGCGAATGGGGGAAAGGCATAAGCATTGATCCCTGACCAGGGTTGGAGAAAAGCGTTCACTGCTTGTGCGCCGGGATCCGGCATCCAACTGAAGTAACGTTCTATTTGAAAGGTGAGACGGCTCGCGAATAGGTCTATCTCGAATGGACCCCAGTAGGAATTTAGTGAGTCGAAGACAGCGACGTTCAGTTTCCAATCGCTGTAGTCTGAAAGGAATCTGGAATTCCAGTCGGCAGAAACGTTCGACTTCCCTGGGTAGTATTCCGCTCTGAGAGCGATTTTGTGTTCTAAACAGAACATCCAGAGTTTCCTTGCTAGGTTCGAGAGGACGGCAGACTTGGTACCTCCCAAGCGATTGATGTAGGCCACTGCTGAAATATTGTCCATTTTCAGGACAACCGAACTCCCTTGAATTGAGTGCTTGAAACTCATAAGGGCGTATAGACCGGCAGTAAGTTCTAGGAAATTGATGTGGTGAGATGACTCCTCCTGAGACTAGATACCACCCGTATTCTGGTCTAGGAAGCAAGCACCCCAGCCATGGAGGGAAGCGTCTGATTCCAGGACAAAATCCGGTTCTGAACCGAAAATTGCCTTCCCATTCCAAGCTTCTAGGTTCTCTAACCACCAGTTCAGTTCTACTTTGGCCTCTAAATCTAAGGAGATTCGGTCTTCGTACCAGAGACCGGATCTCAACGCCCTTCCTTTTATCCTTTGCAGGGCCCGATAGTTCAGGGGACCTGGGAAAATCGCTTGGATGGAGGACGATAAGAGACCTAGAAGTCTCGCCAGTTCCCTTAAAGGGATGTTCTCCTGCCTTAGGACATGACGAATTTCCTTCTTGATCTTCGAGATTTTTGAAGGGGGTAAAAGGAGTAGACACTTGGAAGTATCTAGGGTGAAACCCAAAAACTCCAGAGATTTTAAGGGGGTTAGAATAGACTTCTCTTTGTTGACGATGAAGCCTAGACTTTCTAACAGGTTCATAGTCGTTTCCAGGTCTATAAGAATTTGGGATAGGTCTTGAGACAAAATCAGAATGTCGTCGAGGTAGATGATAAGTCGAATTCCTCGTTCTCTTAGGAAGGAGGCTACTGCTCTCATTACCTTGGTAAAGCACCAAGGGGCGGAGGAAAGTCCGAAGGGGAGGGCCTTGAACTGATATAGATGATTCTTCCAGAGAAACTGTAGGTAAGGTTGATGTATCTCCGCCACAGGGATAGTGAAGTAGGCATCCTTCAGGTCTAGTTTTACTAGCCAGTCTTCTTTTTGGAGGAGGTCTCTTAGGAGATGTATTCCTTCCATTTTGAAGTGCCTGTAGACCAGGAATTTGTTGAGACCTTTCAAGTTTATAACTGGTCTCCAACCTTTTCCTTTTTTCTCCACAAGGAACAGGGAGCTTACGAAGGTTAGAGAATCTAAGGGGACTTCTATTATAGCCCCTTTCTCCAGCATAGAGTGGATCTCTTCCTCGACTATTTTTTCTTTTTCTAATGAAATAGGAATATCTCTTGGTAGAGAGGTTTGAATAGGAGTTTGAGTGAAGTCTATCATGAAGCCTGTTACTGTGGAAAGGACCCAAGGGTCTTGAGTTATTTCTCCCCATTTTTTTGAAAAAAGGCTGAGTCTCCCTCCCACCTTTGGAGGGGTAGAAGGGGGAGGTGAAAGTTGGAGACTTACTTGGAGGGTTTGACGCGAAGGAAGCTCGTGATCGTGCACCTCTGGCTCTGTTTCCTCTTCCGCGGTAGAAGCCGTTGTTGTAATTATTTTGTTGTCCGCCTCTTCCATAAGGGCGTGATCTCTGATAGGGCCTCTGGTTGAATCGGCCGGAAGAAAGGCCCCTTCTTCCGGCCCTCCCGAAAACATTATTGCTGAAGACTCGTTTGATGCTCTTTTGTGCCTTGTCAAGTGCAGTAAAGGTCGAGACGTATTTCCCTAGAGATCTTATGAGCTCCTCGCCAAAGAGCAGGCCTTTTGGATTTGAGGATGGCTCTTTGTCGGCCATGTCCGTAAGTTTAGGATCTAGTTTAAAGAGGATTAGTCTACGTCTCTCAGCGTTAATGCTGGAGTTGGCATTACCAAGGAGGATGAGGGCTCTTTGACTCCAACCCCTTATGAGGTCTGTATCAAGTTGGGTGCCTTTGAGGTAACACTCCTCGGCGGAGTCGAGAATCCTGCTTAGTGGACCCAGTACGTCCAGCAGACGATCCTGGCATCCTTTAAAGGCTTTCTCAAGACCCTTCCTGGGGTCGCGCCCTAGTCTAAAGAGATATTTAATTAGCTCAGGATCCATGTTAGGGGCATAGCATGCCTTTTCTTCGATTGAGGGTCTAGAGCACTCGGCTCTTAGGATATTTCTTGTCCCTCTTTCGAGAGGGAAACGGATCCATTTTTTGATAAATTTAGATACGTGTTCCTGTGGAGACCATAGAGTGGAGCGGGGATGCTTTAGGTTTAGGGGGGAGAACATCTCTTCTCCCAGGGGGTTTAGGATAGAGTCTTTAGATGTAGAGGGGAGTTCATCCTCCTCATCGAAAGGGTCAACATCCCCGTCATCAAGGTCCAGGACCTATTCGTCTGGATCCATGTCATCGTCATCATCAGAGCCATCTCGGTAGTATTGAGCACTTTGGGGTAGTGAGCCGCTAAGGGCGTCCAAGGTATTTGGGCCGCAAAGGGCACCCGAAGAAAGTGAGTCATAGAAGACATCTCTATTATTTGAGGTGTAAGGACCTCCCAAGGATTTTGTGGTGCCAAGACCACCAACAATATCAGAGGTGCTAGGACCTCCCGTGCTCACCTGCATTCCCGTAGGGATGTTATTATTTTTCTTTGTGCGTTTTGCTCCCGCTTTGAACGTATCAGGTAGTTCTTGGGAATTAAGGGGTCTTTTATAGGGGGCGAGTGTGGCAAAGGTCTCCCTTAAACAGGACTTCATCTCTTTTTGGATCATGGATCGAAAATCCTCCCTATTAAAGGGAGGGGTTGTAGCATTATTGCCCTCAGAGTCTGAGTCAGAGGCATTATCCATCTTATTTATTGTAATAACCCCTTTTTTTTTTTTATGTAAAAGTGCTATATAGATAGGAGTATAGGTCCAGTGCTTTTAAATGATCTTGTTTGTAATGATGATCTTGTCTGTAATGAGGCTCTAGCGTCCCAGCGCTTTTTTTAAATTATCCTATGTGTAAGAGGCTCTAGGTCGCGATGCCGAGGTGCCTCCAACAGCTGCGAGCTAACTGTCGCTCGGTAGGGTTGAGGAAAGTCCCTCGGCGAGACACTCACGAAGCGTGAGAGTCGCCGAGGTACTTTCCTCTAAGGCGCGTCACGCGTCATGTTTTGTTTTGGGAAGCGCGATGTTAGGGGACGGGCGGCCAGGACGGGTATGCGGCGCTCAGGTGAGTGCTCCTAATATGTTCCAGCGTGACTGAAGGGCGCGCAGCAGCGCCTCAGGCTGTGTCCGCGCAGCAGCGCCTCAGGCTGTGTCCGCACATCGGGGGCATCGCGGACTCTTCCGCTTTCAACGGCAGGCGCGCGGCCCTCCGACACCGAGGGGAGCGCTGAGTGCCTTGCGTCCTCCGACACCGAGGGGAGCGCTGAGTCCTCCGACACCGAGGGGAGCGCCCCTAACAGACAATACGAGCTACAAATACTAAACACAAATCACGAGGATGGCGAAATGAGGCATAATCACGGGGGAGCCCAATACGAGGGGATAATAACGCAGGGAGTAAGCCTACCTGTAACTACAGTGGTGTAGAAGGGGTACAAGGAGGGGGTGGATCTCCGTAAATTGCAGATCCCGGGAGGGTGGAGGGTAGAGAGTGTCGCAGGGACACAAACAGTAGTAATAAAAGGCAGGGAAATGTTGGGTAATTAACTTGCCTTAGCTAAAACCTCCCCAAACGATATCTAATATTCAGTTAATAGATAAAAGGTTAATACTAGAGAGAGAATGAAATGAGCTACTTATCTGCTTGGAGCCGCATTTAAAAGAGGCTGATTGTTGCTATGTTCTGCCTATTACTTCTTCTCAGTGTTCTTATTGGAACCTTTATATTGTGATGCGACTGGCTTGGATCTGCAATTAAAAGTCATTGCATAATGTAGCCTCCGTTCTTGTAATGAAATCTCTGCCTTCCCTTTAACTTTACAATATTATGAGTCCACAAATGGTACCATTTTGCTTATTCCTGCAACTGAAAACTCGAATCAAGTTGTTAAAATATTTCTTCTATATGGATTACTACTAGGTAAGTTTTAGATTCTAAAGGGTGTACACTCAGAGGTTAGAAATTATAAAACCATTGAATTCAAGAGTTTTTTAGGGTTTATACAAAGCTGAATGCTTTATATAAGTGTTGCTTATAAATAATAAAAATCACTTGCCTTAAAAAGATAGAAAACAATATAAAGTTGTGTAATTCTCCAAGTATAAGTAATAGTAGATAGGTTATTGCTTTACTTGCATGACTGACCGAGAATGACTTACCTAAAATGAGTCCCACCATAGTGCTCAGATAGCCAGTGCCACTGCCCAGGTTCAAAAATGAGAGTCCTGGTTGAAGATCCAGTGCTTCCATCACCTCAGAGTAAATACATGGAGCAGACAGGTGGATGTTCCCATGCTTCCAAGCCAAGTCCTTGTAGGCATTGTCCTTAAACTCCTCCAGGTAGTAGTCTGCTCGGTCAATGGCTCGGAAGGCCTGCTCCACCAGGTCTGTGCGAATGTATTGGGCATCTTTCAGGTTATCAATCAATTCATCATTATCCTCTCCGGCACTCACGGCTCCACCCATCTTGGGAAGTTGTGTTGTGCAAACACTGAGTTCCAGGAGTCAAATGGAGAGACAATGAAAACTTTACACATTCACAAGTCATACTATGATCATTTATTTACCAACAACTTGAGATGTGAAAACAGGACATTTTCAGAAAGATCTGAAATGTCATCATTGAAATATATAGATAGTGATGAAACAATAAAAAACGGTGATAATTACACACGTATTAGCAGAGCAGTACAAGATAATGAGAATTTCAGCTTTATTAGAACACGCAATGTTGACAGCTCCTACGGAAGTCAATGAAGCAACAATTAACTGTAAACACCGGTGTAGGCCTGATGCTGTCAATTTTGCAACGCCTTGCTCTACAACATTCATCTTTCCCTCTCCCCTGCATTCCCACAAGGCATGTGGATCATGCACTAGAATGAGAGAGAGGAAAAGGCTTGGGTGACAGCAAACAGCAAGCTTTCCCCAGACTCCTCCAGTTGCTTAGAGTGTCAATGTAGCAATGGCAGAAGGGAGTTGGAATTCTCGCAGCGCCTGATTACTTTTGAGAAGTGCCAGTACAGGCCTATTAAAAGTATTGCAGCTCTGGTAGGAAGTACATGTGCTCTCTAGAAACTCCTTTCTTGTGGTCCACGGACAGTGGCTATTGGGAGGTTTTATATGTGGTTACGATTGTTTACTACTGGGTGTCCTAAGACCAACAATACAATTACACTCCAACTAGATACCAAGTTATTTTCATAGGGCACTCCATCTCCATGGATAACTAAGTTGAGGAATAAAGGCTTACTCGATGAGGTGACCGGGTTTAGAATCTTGGATACAGCATGACAAAATCGGAAGCGCTGTTACATCAAAAGTAAATCTGATTTTTATTAACAGGAAAGTAACAATGGGAGTTAAAATTATTCTGATGAAAAACCAGAACATGTTAGTAACAACCGAGTTATGACCCCAAATATTTTAATACAATTTTTGCCCAAGGTTTTGAAAACACATTGAGCCCTATGACTCTTTTTATCATACGGGCACTGTTCGGATATCCTTTATGATCCTCGGGACTCAACATGTTTCTAGGTTTGAAAGGGAAGTGTTAGTTGGTTGTAATCTTGGGGTTGCAGCTTGTTCTTTAAGAGGTAGATGGTATGTAGTCTTCTCAAATCTAGTGTATCGTCTGTAATATCGCAAATAGTTATTTGATATGACTGTCTGTTATTACACTTACATATTGTACATTAGCCATTCCCCTCGAAGACCAAAAATAGGGTAATGTTTCACATTAACTCTGGAATAGATAGACCTGAGCCCGTTTTTACTCTAAGGAGTAAACTAAGTGATCCATTACAGACTAACTAGTCCTAAATAAACAGGATACTAAATTGGAAGTCAGTAAAGAAATAGCAAGTTCTATTGTAACATGAAAACTCTTTTGGATTGTTCTTTTACCGCTCGGCTCCTTGTATGCTTCGTATTTTGTACACACTTTTGACACCTGTTGATGCTGCGATGCTGGTTGCTGGGCAGTGTGCACTTTGACTCAAGAAGTCAAGTCAAAGTCCTAGCATTGAGGTTTCTTTTTCCCACCTCTCTGGAAATGACGAGTCACAGTAACAAATATTGTGCTATAAGGGCCACCCCTCTGCCTTTACATTTTGAATGCTGTGAGAGTGCTTCTCAAGAACAGTCCAACTGAGAAAGATCCTGGCACACAAAATCCACAGTTTACAAAAATAGTCAACCACTACAGAGGTCATAACCGGGTATGTTTTATCTGTGGATCCTGTTATGTTCTGCATGGTCTGTAATGCACAAGGCATTCAGAGTGCGTGTGTCCAAAGTAACTAAAGAGGGCTGGGATGATACCCCCACTTAAATCATAACACATAAGCAGGATTAATAGGGAGGAAGAGACAAGGGGAGCGTTCAACGTTTTATAGAAACGGTTTTGCTGTTCGGACATTTTATTGATCTTTCTTTTCTGTCTAGTTAATTATTAAGTGGTCAACAAAGGATACTTTTGACAGAGCCTTTTCACACAGTTTGCTTTTAAATATACAAGTCTGTAGCCACTGCAAAATTAAGACGTGTGCAGTCTAAGTTGGTTATTGCAAATCACATGTAAAGAAAGCCTAAAAGATATGCTCATCCCCTTGAATCGATTACCTATATCCCGGTTCTTCAAGAGAGATGAACTAGGCCAGTCACAGGTTATAAGAGGATGGAAGATAAATGTTAAATAGGACAGCTATTAATTCAGGTTTGCGATCTGCAAAATCTCAGAAGGAAGAACAGAAATTGTTGTACACATTCACATTAAAATGGTGAAGGACGTGTGGTATGCTTGGGCACAGCAGATCGATATATAGGATTCCAGACTGGAATTAAATGAAGTAACCTTCAAACAATAGAATACACAACATGCTTAAAAAGCTTCAAAACGCCAGAAAAGTACAAGTGCATTAGGGCTAGATGTAGGAAAAATAGTAAGAGCGATTACTGAATAGCTATGGTAATCGCTATCACTAATGACAAAGGGGTTATTTAGAGGTTCGCAAATAGACCTACCTCATGAATATTAATGTGCTAGGTCGAAGTTTGTGACCTACTACAATACTCTGCCATCATAAGAATGGTGGCTCCTGCAGACCACCGTGATCGCTTTTAGTATATAAAATAAATATAAATATATATAAATATATATATATATATATTTTTATTTTTTTTGTTTAACGCATCTCATCTTCCTTAAAGGAAAATGGGCTGCGGTTAAAAAGAACACTTAAGTTTAATTTTTCTACCATTCTCAAAGGGGACCACCTTCCTATTTGCGAATGGGTTACCATCAACTTTGAGTTAGCGGTAAAGTATAAATGTTTTGCAACAGCAATTCGAAGGCAAACCATTCATATATTCCAACGCGAATTGGTATTTTGAAACTACGCACTAAACAAGTCCCTTCCAAATACCGAATAGCAAACCCAAATTGCGACTGGGAAACAGATTACTGAATTACAATTTGGGTTAAGTACAACAGAAAAAACATTTTTTCATTTGCAAATGTCCTAATTCTGCAAACCTGGCATTTGCAAAAGCAACAAGCATTAGAAATGCAATAGGTCTCGCATTCTTTTGAGTTGAAGCTATTGGTATAGCTCAACAGCTACCGGACAGAAATTGCCACTTTGCAGGTGCCATACAGAGCATTGCCCCGTGAAACGGCCTGGAAGCCTAAAACGATGTTGATAGCTTGCAAAATAAAAAGGCAGAGCAGGATGGCCAGGAGGAACCGCAGACGTATTAGGGTGGCCAACGCAAGCAAACAATGAGTGAAATCGCCTGGGGTTGACCCAAGTACACAAAGGTGGGAGAATCAGACCCAATGCACCAATAACACCGTCATGTGTTTGAGAGGATTTTTTTCTGGGAACTAACTCAGGTGGGTAAAGAGGGAGTAGGGTTTTAGAAGCAACATGGAGCGAGTGGTGGAGAAGAAGAAGCAAAGGTGATAGGGTAACAGAGCGGGTGTGGGAAAAGCACACAGGTGAGAGCAGGCAAAGGGGGGGGGGAGTACAGACTGGGCTGGAGAAACAAAGGACGAGAGCAAAGACATGGAGGAAGGTAATGAAAAGGGAGGTGTAGGGTAGGGAAGCAAAAGGAGAAGGAGACAAGTGCAGGTGGGGGAAGCAAAACATAGGGCAGCCCTGTGGAAGAGAAGAATGGGCAAGAGAACAACATGGAGCAGCTGGGGAGAGCACACAGATGTGAATGCAAGGGGGTGGGAGTACATGAGGGCGAGTACAACATGGCAGGGGCAAGGACATGCACTTCCATGGAACACTTAACAGAAAAGAAACAAGCATTTACAATGCAATGGTCTCGGCATCATTGCAAAAGTGACGAATAGTGCACCAGTTGCTTCGCTCAAGATATGTGAATTTGAAGGGGATGCTTGTTTGGAATATGTATTTCTAAACAATAATTTACTTAAAATATGATAGAAATTGTTTGTCTTAACTCAGGAAATGCTTGATGTGTGTGATGACTACATTGCATACACATATTATTAGAAACATGGGTGTAAGGCACTATTGTCTGAGGGTACCATACATGCTCCTGTTTATTATGGCCTGCTCATCCTGTGAAATGCATAAACATGAACTAAAAGTTATAATCTATTATAGGCTTGTAATCAACCAGATTTGTGCAATTTGATAGAGACGTAAATACTTTTTTTGCCTGACGTTTGCAATGGTTCCATTTCACGAAGTTTGTGAAATGTCCTGGTTAACGTTTGCTTTCGGCCATGCAGTTTTTTATGCTTTGCCTGATAATGTTTTCTGTACAGTGCAATATAATCTTTACTCTTATCAAACTGTGCAAAGATACAGTGCACACGGGATTTTTCTCTGCAAGATTACTTTTTGCAGAGCATTTCTATGCACAGTGGCAAATATATGTAAAGTTCGTCTCAGCAAGTTTATCGTTAGCATCATTGAATGTTGCAAAAAAGCATAATTCGTCATGCACATATGGGCAAGCACAAAGCTTTTCAAATTCATGCAGTGTGCAAAAATGTCCATTGAACTTCACGACGGCTCTTAGTTTGAAAAATATAAAAAAAAAAACTTACCGTTGCACGCCCCTATACTGAAGCAGTGCCTTCGTGATTCGTCCCCACAACCCGCCAACTTCAGTCTTGAAGGTCAGCTGTCAATTAGGGCCTGTTCTCTAGAATGGCAATTGTAGGCCACATTGTAGGGTGCCAGCAGCAGGGGGCGCTATATTCCTTATTTTGTCTTTAGAAGCAGCAAGTACGTACCAATTGTAATGTGGGCGCAAAATCGAAGGTACCACCACCTTCGGGTGAAGTGACTTTAAGTCACGCAACTTCACCCATTCTGCCCGAAGGTGAAATCCTAGTTGCTGTTAATACACCCACGCAGCAGGGCGCCCAGACTAGAGTGGTCCCCGCTTACTTTGCGGTGCGACTGAAATAGAGGTTTCCTCCAGTTTGCTTACGCAAAAGCCCCGTGTTTGCCCTACATCGATGAAGACATGTTTGACATCCCCGCTGGCCTCCGCTGTCTCTCGTTAAGTGAGTTGTGGGATCGATATTGGCTCGGCAATTATTTCCCATTGATAGAGCCTTCAATTTCTGAAATGAAGTACATTCATCGACAGGGTGCCATTGATAAGGAGGCAGGAGCCGTCACTCCCAGCCCGCTCTGCCATTATGTTAGACAGACGGACGAGGCACGGAGCTCGGGAGTCAGATGACAGCTAACTCTTCCCGCCAGCGTCACGTCACCTGTCCCGGTGGTGCTGGCCTCCGTCCCGCCAGCGTCACCGTCCCGGTGGTGCTGGCATCCGTCATCCGGGCAGTGATTAGATACACCGAACAAGACTCACAAGGAGAGGCGGAGCAAAGGACGTCATCAGAGGGAAGCCATAGAGGTGATAGAAATTTTAGAAATGCACAGCGTGTGCGCCCGAATGCGCACATCCGGTGTGAGGGAGTTGAGGTAGGCGAGAAGAAAAACGAGCGATAGTGAAAGTAAAAGGAGAGAGTGGAAGAAGGATACAAAGCAGAGGCAGAAAGATAGAGCAAGAGATAGTGATACATGAAGAAAGTGTGAAGGAGAGATAGAGAAAAAGAAGGAACTAGTGAGAAGGATAAGTTAAAGAGATAATAAAAAGAAAGAGGGAGAGAAAGAACGAAATAATAAAAGTGATACCGAAAGAGAACAAGCACAGCGAGAGGGCGGGGTAGGGGTGGGGGGGGGGCAGCACAACCTTCCTCCAGCGGCGGTCGGGGGAAATGGCAAAACACAAGCGCCGGCAAAAAAAAAAAAAAAAAAAAAAAAGAAGCAAACGCCCACCTCCGAATGACGATGAAAAAGGGGCGGGACTTAAAAAAAGAGACAGAAACGCCCCCGAATCGCATCAAGGCGGGGAAAATAGTAATTGACACACATCTCTTCCAATGGCTAGCCTCTATTTACAAAGCTAGCCAATGGAAGAGAGAGGCGTGTTGAAGCACCACTGTTGAACTCATTAAATCTTCGGCTCCGCCCCCCACAGCTTCGCTGTGGGACGGTAGCCTCGACCTAAAAAGTAGCCTGTGAAAAGCAATGAAAGCACAGAAGCCAGCCAATTAAAAGAGATGGTAAAGAGGCTATGCTACATGGGAGTGACAAAATCAAGACTGACAAGCTGGGACATAAATGAGAAGCAGGCAAATGAGTGACAGTAAAGCCAATCAATGGTAAACAATGGGCAGACTCCAAGCTGCTGTACATTCTGGGTTAAGCCCACAATATGTTTTGCAACAGACAGTGTATGCTCTGTCTAGTATGTAAGACCTAAAAATTAGATTGTCACCTATCAACGGTACTATATCACCAAAGGGAAAACAAAATTCTAATAATAAATATCATAATTTCCTCTCCTTCCCTGTTAAGGCTCTCCTTTGCTGCGCGCTGCGCTGTGGCAATTAGTTACGTGGCCAATAATTGCTCCCGGCACTGGATGGTGCTGGGAGTGGAGACAGCAGCGGAACAAGTTGTCTCCTTGAGTAAGGAAATTGCCGACTTGAAGGCCGAAATCCTGGGCGACCACACACTCACTAAAGCGAAGGAGGCTGTAGAGAATCTGGAAGCTACGATCAAAGACTTCGACACCACAGCCCAAACAAAAAAACTGGAAAAATTAGCACGAGACCTAAGACTATTTGATAAAAAGTTGGTGTACCCATACTTACAACCAGACTATTACCAGCAGGACACACAGGGACGCTTCACCAATCGAGGCCGGGGTGGGTACAGAGGACGCCGGAATTTTACCACCTTCTCGGACTCCTCATATAGTTCTGGTAGTGACGGGGAGGCAGGACCTAGTACTCCGTACATTTATCCACCTTACCCCCCGCAAGACTTAGTCTACCAACAGTATCCTCCACAATTCCCACCTCATTTTTTAGACCAAGGCCGGGGCTCATGGCGCCCTCCACGGGGACGTGGCAACAATTTTCCCAGGGGCCAGGCAAGAGGACAGCAACAGAACCAGTCAGGATGGGACGGGGGCCGAGGCAAACAGCAGAAACGGGTGACCTTTCGCCCGGAGGTGCACGGAGAGATATCGACCCGGCGGAACACTTACAGATGGTAGATGAACTCACCATACCAAACTCCCGTCACACCAAGCAATAATGTACTGAACTCTACTCCTGTGATCAACATCTCCAAATACACGTTCCATAATGACGAACTCAAGGTCTTGAGCCGAGGCCTTTCTTATGTCCCGACTGCTCCAGTAAATAAATTCCTGATAAAAACAGAACTATATAGTTTCTTCAGGAAGATACGTTTGCGATATTACTTTCGTAATCAAATATCCAGACAACAGAGTTCAGTCACAGGCCTCAGAGTCCCCTCAACCTTTTTTCCACCGACTTATGCTATGAATAGCAGGATTCTTGCTTTCGAGGAAGTTGTAACCTCCTCAGTAGAACGATCACTACAACGACCGAAATACACCAGACTCAATTTGAGTAAGATGGAGAAAAAGGCTTTGACAGACTTATGCAACAACAAAGAAGTAGTCATCAAGCCCGCGGACAAAGGCGGTGCCATTGTGGTGCAGGACCTCACGGATTATAAAGCAGAAGTCTACAGACAATTGTCGGATGGGATTAGCTACCGCCTTTTACCCAGCGACCCTTCACGAGAATTGGCCAGTATTATTTTGAACATCACTCGAAAAGGCCTTGACGCAGGTTTCCTGAGCAAACAGGAATTTGAGTTTCTGAACCAGAAATTTCCAAGACTAGCGACTATTTATACGCTTCCAAAGGTACACAAGAACGTCAACACCCCCCCTGGACGCCCGATCGTATCCGGGTGTGGATCGCTGCTTGAGCCTTTGTGCCAATATGTGGATTTTTTCCTTAAACCCATTGCCCTTAATACAAGGGCTTACTTACGAGATACGACTCAGGTTATTAACATGATGGATGAGAGACCGTTTAATTCAGAACATTCACTACTAGTTACCTGCGACATAGTATCGCTTTACACAAGCATCCCCCAACTGGATGCTTTGAAAGTAATGAGAGAAGCCCTTGATAACAGAACAGCGCCAGTCCAAGTCCCTACTGATTTCATAATTGAACTATTACAGATTGCTATGATGCATAATTATTTCATCTTCCAGGAAGAATTCTTCTTGCAGACTAAGGGTGTGGCAATGGGGGCCACCTTTGCTCCAAATCTGGCGATCATATACATGGACCATTTTGAACATCAGTACATTTTCATAGAGACTAATCCCTTCAACACCAATCTGACCGTGTGGGTCAGATATATCGATGACATTCTGTGCATCTGGGAAGGAAATCGAGAGCAGCTCAAAGTCTTTCATGAATGGCTTAATTCCTGCAACCCGCATATACAATTCACCATGGAATCTAGTAATGAAAGTATACCTTTCCTGGATATCTCCATCTATGTGGAAGCAGACCACCTACACACAACGTTGTTCAGGAAACCCACAGAACGTAACTCCCTACTACAATATCAGAGCCATCATCCGAGGGGCCTCAAGGATAACCTACCAGTCGGGCAATTCCTCCGGCTCAGGAGGAATTGTTCAACAAGAGCAAACTATCTGAAGGAGTCCGAGGTCCTGACTGAACGCCTTATCGTGTGAGGATATCCATCGAGAATGGTGAAAAGAGCAAGAAAACGGGCGTGGTACAATCCACGTGAGACCCTACTCAATCCGGAGAATTTATCTAGAACCACCCAAAACCGCATCGTCTGTGTCACAACCTTTTCGACACGCAGCAATGATATCAAGAAAATCATCAATCAAAACTGGGCTTTGGTCGCAGACGTCATTGAACAAACTGATCTGCCCCTGCACTCCTTTAAGAGAGCTAAAAATATAAGGGACATGGTGGTACATTCCTACTTAGAGTCAGAAAGCCAACCAACTCTTACATCCCTTTGGAACCTCCCCCCAGTAATTGGCCATTACCGGTGTGGGTCTTGCACTGCATGCGATACAACGATTCAGACAAAAAGTTTTGCCCATAGTGGCAGAACGTACAACTTAAGACATTACACAAATTGTAATTCTACTGGGGTCATCTATATCATTCGGTGCCCATGTAGTCAGGTATATGTGGGACAAACCCAACAGAAAATAAAATCCAGGATTTCGTCCCACTCGAGTAGACTTAGATGCAAAGTGACAGGGGCGCCCTTGGTAGACCACTGGCTGCAAACAGGCCACACTGTTACAGATCTACGTTGGCTTGTCATTGAAAAGGTAACCCTGGGCAGAAGGGGCGGGAATCTCCCCCTAATTTTGAATACACGTGAGTCCAAATGGATGTCCCTTCTGGACTCCATTAAGAATGGGTTAAATGAGCAGGACAGCAGCCTTGCCCAACTGGCAACATTGGGCTAATATTTACTGTGTAGTAACTGTTCTAAACCACTCGTTACACTCTCATGTTGGAGAAGTGCACGAGTCTTCTGGTCTCGATCTGATGAGGATTTTTTGCAACTTCCTGGGGTATGATGAAAAAGGTCTAACTGTTCTGTTAAAAGCCTGTTTAAGACTGTTTAATCTTGGCCCAAGATGTAAAAGTTTCCAATGTTTAATTGTACTAATTTTCGAAATACATTTGTGTTTTCAATCAATCCATAGGAATAACGAAGAATTTACAAATTATAATTCACATTGGTCTCATTGATGCCGTTTTTTGAAGAGCAAGCTGCAAGGCCCTGGGTTTGGTTTCAACCTCCTGTGTGAGAGTTGCACCAATGCTTGTTTGGTTTATTGTATTTAATTCTTTAAAATACTTTTCTTCAAACCAACTCTGAGCTGGAACCGAAATAGCAAACTAATATCTACGTAAAGTGCGGGTGCTTAATCTGTCATCGAATTGTAAGTCACTTTTCTGTCTCTATCATTCTTGCACAATACCTGGCCCCGCCCCCCAACTCCGCTTTGTTGACACAGCGGAGTTCGCGTAAGGATGTGTGCAGACGCTGGCTGCCCGCTTGCCTTTTTCTGTGAGTAAACCAATGTGCGGTGCATTTTTAGTAATCCAAACTTCGGCCAAACAATTCATTCTTTCCCTCCTTCCTTCTATTATAAGAACTAACAGTCGGACAGGCACTCGAAGTAAATTCCCGCTCCGAGTCGGTTGACGAACTTTTTATCCGGCGGACTTGTGCCATTAAGGCTGCCTAAACGCCTGAAGTAGACTGCGCGTGTTTGCTACAATTGATGTAAGTAATCGGTAGCACACATTTGATAAAACCCCATTTGGAGAACTGTTTTGCCTTACACTGGTTGGTAAACAATCCCCATTCTGCTTACCATAGGAGGCTAAATTCACAACCAGAACCCTGTATCGGTTGAATTGTCAAACCTTTGGACCCCAGACGTTCCGAGTACTATTGACTCAAAAGGTATTTTTTAACATACTCTGAAGTCGTTCCTAATCACCGCCATGACTATTCATGATGTGGATGGTATTGATAAGAGTGCTTGGTAAACAACCTCTCTCCACTTTGTTTAACGTAGGAGGACATTTCCCTAGTCAGACTCCGTCTCTGCCTTATTATTGTTAAAACGCTTTGGACCCCTGATGTTCTGAGTCCTATTGACCTAAAGGTACATTCTATAAACTGACATAATCTGTTGTTGCTCTCTAACACCGCCATGATTATTCATGTTTTTCATGTTTTTAATGGTATTGACGACAGTGGTTGTTAAATCTTGAAGTATAATTTTGGATAACTCATGGCATCTACTAGTGTAGTATGTAAGTGAAGTTACAACCAGTTTATCTTTTGATTCATTAAGAACCCTATTGATTACTCCTTCTCCTCTCTGTTTGAGGTTTCCACTTTTTAGATTTGACCACGACAGCTAGCGTGGCCTGTCTCTCCATGTACAGAGCCCGGCTGGGCCGTACTCCATGGTAAATGCAATTTGAGAAATTACTTATTGAGAAATAATTTGGTTTTTCTTGTCATTAGTTTGATATACACTAAAGTATAATTTCCCTTACATTTTCTCACACAGAATTGCCCCACCTTTCCCTTTCCCTCTGTGACGTCCTGATGAAGACCCCGTGAAAGGACTTTATTTGGCCTACTATTAGGGGTCGAAACGTCGACTTGTTTCCTTGTTGTTGCAAATCCGGCACACCCACGATTGATCTAATAATTAGCTGTGACCGTTGAATTTTCTCATATGAACTTCTCTCGAATTTTGCCTGTATGATGGCTCTTGTTTTATAATTGTATGTGATCTATGTTTGAATCTGGTATTACCCTTTTTTGATACTGTGTCATTCTTTTCTACTCTAACACTCCCCTGAGCACCACCTCCCTCCCTTTCTCCCCCTCGGGGCTTTACTATTTATGAATCGGTGTGATTCAACTGTTGCCAATCGGCAATCACAGAATATTGGAAATAAATCAAATTACCAATTGAAAACCAGTTTTTGAATTTGTGTTTGAGTTATAGTGAAAACTGTTTAGTGTATGTTGTCCACAATACACTTTCCTCTTTTACGGGGACCCCTTTACTAATGTATCACGCGCTGTGGCAATTAGGCGCTGTGTGACGTTTTTAAATACCCCGTTTTTGTCTTTTTATTTAAAATCATTTAAAATATTTCCCCTGTTTTTATAATTCACTGCCACTTACGTGCACCATAATTGTGCCCTCACCGCTGCTTCAGCGGGTCCTTTTCAGCGCGTTTTGCGCTTTCCTGGAACATCGACGCCATCTTGGGGGTAGCTAGAGGACACTGATAGGACGCCACTTCAGGTAGCGCTCTAGCAGTCAGGCAGACTCGCTAGAGCCCTATATTAGGCTCCACATGCAGGCGCGCGGCGTGTGCGTGCGGCGTGTGCGCCGTAGTGACGCCAGAGTCCATCCCGTCTGCGCCCGTCCGCGCTAAGGACGGCTGGATGGCGGGGAGACAGGACTTAATGATGGCGAGTATGCAGGGATCAGCTATTCTTGGCAGGACTTGATCACTCTTAAGTCCTCCAGGCTGCCTTGCCATCATAGGAACGCCCCGGAGTCGTTGTTGACCTCCCCAGGTTGTCATTGTTTTTGTCCCATGTCCACGGTGTCGCTTCCTGCTTCGGTGGTTACACCGGTAGGTTCTAGTGTTAAATTAGGAACTTCTATGAGGGGTGATAAGGGGTTTCTCCTGAATGCGAGGTCTTTGATTAAGAACAATCTCGCCTTCAAGGATTTTGTACTGGCCAGAAAACCCGCTTGGGTCTTTATTACGGAAACGTGGGCCAAGGACTCCTCGGGACCGGACTTGGTCGAGGCGGTACCAGAGGGTTATACGCTGGTGAGGGAGGACAGAGTGGGACGTACTGGGGGGGGGGGCTGGGCATCCTTCATAGAGACTGCCTCTCCTGCCATATTACACCACTTTTTGAACCTCCAGACGCCTTCCAGGCCCTTCAGTTCTTTATTAACGGATCATATGTAGTTCCGTTTAAGGGTTTTCTTATCTATAGACCTCCAGGGACCAGAACAGATTTTGGTCATCATATGCTCAACATCTTAGAGCCACATTTTGGCTGCGAGCATTTTACTGTTCTGGGGGACCTGAATTTCCATTTGGAGTCAAAGGAAACCTTATCCTTACTGGATGTCTTCTCTGGCTGTGGGATGCAACAACTAGTCAAAGGTCCTACCCATCAGGCAGGCCACACGTTGGATGGGGTCTTTTCGAATGACCCCCGGCTGACTATTGAGACTCCTTTCCCTCTCTCTTGGTCGGATCACTATGCGATCCCCATAGAATTAATGATCGCCACTGGAAATAGCAAGGAAAATGAGCCTAGTAAAAGGGAATGGAGGCGAAATCTTAAAAGCATTACTAATGATATGCTCGCCCCTAGATTGTCCAATTGGGCGATCTCCTCAGAGGAGGACGTAGGCTCGGCAGTTGAGAGGATCGATACTGCCATTAAAACAGCTATTCACGATCTCGCCCCAGCCTCACTATGTTACTCTGCGAGGAAAAGTCCATCGGCACCATGGTTTTGTGAATCTTTAAGACTTCTCAGGCAGGGAGTACGAAGACAGGAACGTCTTTGGAGGACTAGTTGGGACTTGCGAGATAGGGATAGTCACAAAATCCTCCTAAGGAATTACAAGATTGAGGTGATAAGGATCAAACAGGAGTACTTTACCTCTCTTACAACCTCACTCTCATCGCCGAAAGAGCTGTTTAAGATAGTAGACACGCTCACATCATTGAAGGTGCCAGATCCTGTTGTTCGTTCACAGCAGCTCTGTAATGATGTTGCACTATTTTTTCAATCTAAAATCATGGATATATATTCGGGTTTAGAGCTTCAGAGGTCGGCCCTTTCTACTTCACCGTGTGCATCTGTCCCATCGCTAATACCCTCCAAGGAGTTGCCTTCAGGGTGTCTGTCCAGCTTCCCACCCCTTTCCCTCCAGGAACTTGAAGTCCTTTTGTTAAAGACCAGATCGGGGTCTCCTTTAGATCCTTGCCCCTTGAAGCTCCTTAAACAATGTAAGGATACTCTCCTACCTATGTATCTAGAGATCACGAACAGGGCAATGAGGGACGGTATTTTTCCCTTACAATGGAAAAGAGCGGTGGTTAAACCACTGTTAAAAAAGCCCACATTAGACCCGGGGGTTCTTAAAAATTTCCGCCCCATTTCACTGTTACCAGCCCCCGCAAATGTTATGTTATGTTATGTTATTTTGGTTCTTCTATAGCGCAACAGCTACTCCAAAAGGAGTGTCCCGGCGCTTTGGCAAAGAAAACCTTCAAGGGCGACAACACAACACAACAGTAAGGGAATGCGGCAAGCCTATCTGGTAAAGAGCCAAGTTTTTAAGGCCTTTCTGAAGGACAGAAGGCTGGGAATCTGTCTAAGGGAAAGAGGAAGCTCGTTCCAAGCACGAGGAGCCAAGTGATGAAAGGATCGGCCGCCCTGTCTAATGCGTTTAATGGTCGGAACTACCATTTTAGACAAGGAGGCGGACCGTAGAGCTCTATTGGGTTTGTAAAGGACCAGACGTTTCCTGATGTAGCTGGGGCCAATATCATGGAGGGCTTTAAAGGTCAACGTCAAACTCTTAAACAGGACTCTCTTGGCTATAGGAAGCCAGTGCAGCTCTTTAAGCAGATCAGAGGCACTTGCGCGTCTAGGAAGCCCATAGATGGCACGGGCAGCTGAATTTTGGACTACTTGAAGTCGCCTCACAAGGTATTTAGGAAGTCCTAGATATAGGGCGTTTGCGTAGTCTAATCTAGACCCAACAAGTGCTTGAACAGTGACCCTTCTGTGATTGGTAGAAATCAAGGGGAGAAATTTTCTAAGCATCCGGAGGATGCCGAAACATTTCCCCGAAAGGCTAGATATTTGGGGCCCAAAAGTTAGGTCATTATCAATAATGATTCCTAAATTCTTAGCTTTAACACTTGCCTTTGCAGGTGGGAACAAGTCTTGCGGCCACCAGTTTTTCCAAGCTGGCTCAGTAGCATAGCCAAAGAATAGCAACTCCGATTTATCGGAGTTGCATTTTAGACCATGCTCTCTGAACCAACCGAAGACCGCCTCTAAGCAGCTTCTGATGCGGATCCCGTCGAACACCTCATTCTTGTCGTGGGTAAACAAGAGTTGGGTGTCGTCAGCATAAGACACGATCTGGGCGCCAAAGGACTCCGCCACCTCTGCAAGAGGGGCCTAAAAGATGTTAAAAAGCAGGGGGCTAAGAATAGACCCCTGAGGGACCCCTACTTCCAGAGGTGTCATAACGGCGGAGTGTGGAGGCGCCCAGATCGTTTGTCGACGGTCGGCTAAGAAGGATTTAAGCCAGTTCCACACCGTCCCCCGAAGACCGCATTCCCAGAGTCGTATTAGGAGGGTTTCATGGGGAACGGTGTCGAACGCCGCCGACAGATCCAACATGACCAACATGGCCTTTCCTCCCGCATCTAACACCTCTCTAATAGCGACAGTGACTTCCAGCAACGCGGTCTCCGTGCTGTAATTGGCACGAAAACCGGATTGGGTGTTGTGCAACAGATCATTCTCTTCGATGAAATCCGAGATTGATCTGTGCACATGTCTTTCTGCCACCTTCGCCAGAGCGGGGAGGAGAGATATAGGCCTATAGTTGGCATGGACGGTAGGATCTAAAGCTGGTTTTTTTAGGAGTGGGAGAATGAGCGCACACTTCCAGGCCGGGGGGACCACACCAGAAGATAAAGAGGAATTAAGGATGGAATTAATGGGACCATTTAGGGCTGGGGCTATTTTGTTGAGACAAGAAGCCGGGCAAGGATCTAAAGGAGAGCCCGACTTCAGCCCGGTCAGATGGGCTAACGAAGAATCAAGGCTCAACATGGGGAATTCCCAGAGAGTGGGAACCATAGCTGGATTGGGGAAGGAGAGGGCACCAGGTAGATCAACCTTAGTGTGATTGGAGTAACCTGCGAGGGAATCTTGGATGGTTGTTATTTTATTGACAAAATAATGTGCCAATTCAATCAACCAGGGTTTTGAATGGGGTTGAGCCGGGGTACCCAGAGATGGCGCAGTAAAATCCTTAACAATTTTAAAAATTTCCTTACATGTATTTCCTGCATCATCAATACGACGTTCAAAATAGGTTTTTTTTTCATTCCACATCATCTTGTGGTAGGATCTAGTCAGGTTTTTAAGTTTAGCTTTTGCCAAGGGATTATAATCCCTCCTCCAAACTCTTTTAGCTCTCTTACATTTTTGGCGGGCTTCCCTAAGCTGAGAGGTAAACCAGGGAGCAGAGGGCCTCTTGTTTCCCACTTTGGCTATTTTCTCAGGAACAAGAGTCGCTAATCTTGCCGTGAGCCATTCGACAAAGTGGGCTAGATCTTCTTCTACGTTGCCAGACAGGGTACAGGGGACGTCTTCCATAACCTGTAGTAGCATCTCATTAGAAAGAAGATGAAAAGATCTAGACGTTCGCTTGGAAGGGCTAGTAAATTTCCTTCTAGAGGATGAAACACAAGAAAGGAAAAAAGTAATTAAATAGTGGTCTGACCACAACAAAGATGCTGGAAACCCATCTTAACCAGCATCTTGCAGCCTTTCTGGAAACCTCTGGCCTCTTAGATCATTCGCAGCATGGATTTCGGAGAGAGCATAGTACGGAGTCGGCCCTTACCATTGTGCTTGATAACATCCGCACTAGAGTGGACAAGGGCCAGACTACCCTCCTCATCCTGTTAGATCTTACGGCTGCGTTTGATACCCTGTCTCCCTCAGTGTTAATATCTCGACTGAGGGAGATAGGGGTTGAGGGGCCCGCACTTAGTCTGCTGGCCTCTTTTCTTGGCCACAGGGAACAGAGAGTTAAGCTGGGGGAGTTTCTATCTCCATCCCTCCCGGTGCATTGTGGGGTCCCTCAGGGGTCGGCATTAAGTCCGACCCTTTTCAACATCTATGTGACCCCACTTGCCAGGCTTATTAGATCTTATGGGATTGAGGTAGTCTCCTATGCCGATGACACGCAGATTATGATGTCTCTCGCCCAACCTGTCATCTCGGCTGCCTCCAATTTTAGACACTGTATGGAGGCAGTTGCTCAATGGATGATCTGCAATTCATTGAAGCTTAATGGCGAGAAGACAGAAATTCTGGTGTTTGGAGGTAAGGAGGATATCTGGTCGGCGGAATGGTGGCCCTCTTCCCTGGGCTTGTGCCCTACACCCACTGCCTTGGCCAGGAATTTAGGAGTCATGATTGACCCTACTCTGGGGATGGGTCAGCAACTAAATAGGACCATCTCCACATGTTGGGGCATAATAAACATCTTGAGGAAGATAAAACACTTTTTGTCCCCTCAAGCCAGAAAGCAAATTGCAATAGCATTAATAGGCTCAAGACTGGACTATTGCAATGCCTTATATCTTGGCATTAACAAAGGCCTTATAATGAGACTGCAAATGGTACAGAATGCCGCAGCGAAATTTGTGTTAGATCTACCCAAGCGGGCTTCTGCTACGGCTGCCAGAAAAACGTTGCACTGGCTCCCGATAGAGGCCAGGATCTCCTTTAAGTCCCTTTGCTTGATCTATGGGGCTTTGGCTACAAATAGATCTGGAGGCTTGAGGGACTTGGTGGTTCCCTATTCCCCTTCCAGAACTCTGCGCTCAGCTAACAAATCCTTGCTAGCAATCCCCCGCGTTAGTAGAGCCAAGTGGGGTGGCAGAGCCTTTTCAACTTTGGCTCCAAAGTTGTGGAATACTCTGCCAATTGAGATCAAATCCCTTCCCTCAAAGCAAGCCTTTAGGAAGGCGCTTAAAACGTGGCTATTTGCCAAAGCCTACCCTTAGCTCTGGAATTGCCTTTTTTGATTTTTTGGTTAGGCGCCTTGATGCCTTCGGGCTTAGTTGCGCGGTTATAAATTTCATTTCATTCATTCATTCATTCCCCCCTTAAAATCCATTCCCCAGCATCCATCCACCCTCCATGATTAAAGGTCTATTAGGGATACTTACTCCCTTTAATAGGGGCTGGTAAGATAAAGGGAGCTTCAGATTCCTCTACGTTCCAAACCGATGAAAAGCCAGTATTCTTAGGATATGCCTTCAGCCCAGGAAACAAAGTAAGCCAGTAAACTTGCGCACTCCTGATTTTATCAGTGTGTTTGTGTCCTTGATTTGAGAAATTTTCTCTAGTGTTAAAGGATTCCACAGGGAGGAGATCCGCTGGAGGATTATTCTTCTCAAGACCCTTCACAAATGCTTTAACGAGAGGATTTTTAAAAATAGGTTAGTGCCCTTTTTGTTTCTGAGGTAAGCAGCTATAGCTCCTAAATGTTTCCATATTCATGAATAGGCAAGAAGGTGTAAGAAGTACACTTTGTACCGAGATTGAAAAAGGTTGCTCCGGTAATGTACAAATCTCATCCAGTCAGCTATACTTCTCGTTCATGTAGTAGATTTCCTAGCCGCTTTTGGTATGAGGAATATCTAAGGGAGCTGCAAATACCAAAAATCATACCAAACTGCAAGGTTGCGCACTTTGAATTTGGGGTGTACTAAGTCTTCCTTATTGTTGTGTGAGCAAATCTGACAAACTAACTTCTCATGAGGGTAAACTGCTATCGCTAGAAGTAGGGAGAACTACAGCGGTCAAGCGCACTTTCAGTTATGAGAATCATCATTGGCACTAGCTACATTTTTTTGAATACGCACCGAATCAGTGTGGGGGGGAGAGAACGTAAGCAAATATCCTGTACTAATTGATTAATTGGGCATTCTTAAGGAGTTGCAGCTGAGGGTACCTGGAGATGAGGTTTTGACACTGTATTTTCGTGAGTAGCAAACATGTCAATTGTTGGAGCTCCCCAACGTTGGAAGTATGTTTGAGTACTTAGTTGATCTTCCATTCATGGGTTTGCCGAGGTCTCCTGCTGATCGGTATCAACAAAATCATCGTCCACCCATGGATATGATCGTCCCAATAGGTTACCCGGATGACTTCCCCAATGCCATATTGTCAGAGCTAGTGTGGGAAATTACATTGACTGGGTGCTCGCCTGTCTTTTTATGAAGTACATAGTGGTCATACTTTCTGCTCTGACGAGAACCACTTTGTTACAATTTTTTCTTTGAACTTCCTAGGATCTAATCATTGACCCTGAACTGTGAAGTTGCTAATGTGAGCAGTTCAGCTCATGAGAGAGAAGGCTGTACTGACAGTCACCTGCGGCTCACGGTCTAGAAATGGCCTACACAGTAATACGTTGTTTTTGTCCCACGATTGCAGTATGTGCTGAACACTGAACTCTACCAACAATAGATCTTGCTATTAACCAGTGATCATTGTCTGGAAAGGAATTCGCATTGAGGATGTATGTGTGATCTCGTGTTTTGCTGTAGCGCCTGAGAGGAAACCATCATTCCATTGTTTCTTGATAACTTTTTTTAACTTTATTTTTTATTTTAATCTAACAGGGTGCAATCACTCCGAAATCAAACAATGCAAGCAGCACACACAAGCCTTCAGATGTGCACAATACAATCAATTTAAGGACAACATTATCTTTTGATGGATGTCTCGCTCACACCAACAGCATCATTACAACTTAATATATCTTCACTCTGGTCTTGTTATCAGAAGCCTCTTACTCCCAGAAAAGTAGATACGCTTTCAGTGGGCACAAATATGTCTGGGTCTAGGCATGTGGGGAAGAAAGCAAGCATACAGCTCTGTTGTATTATTACACATAATGAGATCTTTAAAGCAATCATCTATTTTGTGGCTAAGCCTTCTCCTTCTAAATGCTACCCGCCTAGCCAATAAGTGTGCTGCCCACCAGTAACACAACTAGAGCGGTCTGTTTGAAGTCGGAGTTTATAATTTAGGACAATTTATGTTCTATGTCAGTCCAGTAGTCCTTGATGTTCTGGCAATGCAATGAGAAGTGAACGACATCTGTACCGGGAACTCTGGACCTCCTGCACACAGCCTTTGCCTCAAGGTCAATTTTCAACAGATTCAGTAGGGTGTAGCAGCATCTCTTTAAACATTTATAGTGCTGCAGTCTGTGCCTGACATTCAGGACACTTTCTTAGTTTGGGTGTCTGTGATTTCAATGTCCAGTTCTGCCTTCCATTTTCCTTGTAATCTCTTCCATTTTCCTTCAGTGTCAACCAACATGATAAACATATTAGGCACCAGTTTCCACAGTGTGGGTTTTAGGTGACATCAAGGATTACAGCAGCCATTACAGGGATTCGAGCTGGATGTTGGATATGCCTCTGACACAGGGTTTTCAGTACTTAGTAAAGAAAACTGTCTGATGGGGATTCAGTTTGTTACAGATTCAAAGCTTTATAGAATAATTACTTTTTCTTTGCATACACGTCTCCTATCATATATACTGCCCTGTTATGGAGTTGAGCTATACACTTTGGCTTTGTGATAAGCAGCAACACTGGGTTATTGTCCAGAGGGAGCAAAGGTGGATGTATTTTGTCTGCTACTCTAAATACAGCTAATCTCTGCCAGGCCCAATTAGTGAGGGGCACAGTGTTTATCTCAGTTAGTGGTCTTCTCATGTGGATCATGGGCGCTGTGTACAAGTGAAGAGGGTTAATTATATCACATTCCACTACAAATGTGAGAGGAGTATTGTGTTGAAACAATGGAATGCATGATGTACCATTAGGTCGTACAGTTCAAAATTGGCAGCTTTGACCAATAGCACCAGCGTTTGCCAGTTAATTTCGGGCTGCTTTCCTGTCCAGGCCAATCTTGCCATGTGTGACTGTAACAGGTAAAACAATTTCAAGGCAGAGTTATTAGGATATTTTGAAAGAGGTGTTGTATAATAGTTTCAGTAGTACCACCATTTTCATAAGTGCGCTCAACCATTAAGAGTGGCAGTCTAATCCACCTGTCCACTTGCATAGGGATGTTGTTCAATGCCCCAATGTAGTTGTCCCTAATGACTTATCTCCCTCCTGATGGAATTGCATACCCAGGTATCTTACAAAGGCTTCTTATCATTTCAAGGGGGGATCTCTCTTGGATTGTTTCTCAGATGGCATTAGTGGGGGGGGGGTGGGCTCTAAATTCAACTACGGGTTCTTAACAAACAACAAAATATCATCAGACAAAGTGATACAAACTTTGCAAGTGGCTAAACGTATTCCTGTTAAGAATTACATTCTCTAAGCAAGCTAACCATTGGTTCAGATGCAACTATGAGAAGCAATGGAGAGAGCGCAAGTCCTGCCTTGTGCCCCTGGCTACTTGTATAGAGTTTGAGATTCTGCAATTACCTTCTGTCTTTGCCACATGGTTTGAGTCCGTCTAAAGAGGCCTCACCTATCCCCATTATGTATAATGTGGTTAAGAGGAAATTCTACTCTATGGAGTCAAACACTTTAGCCACGTCCAAAAAGACTGTTGCTGCATAAATCTCCAGTCACATTTGGTGTGGTATTAAGAAGAGTGTGCGCAGGTTGGGAGTTGTGGGCCTCTCTGAGACCAAACCTGACAAAGAGTAGAAACCTGCTTACAATGATTTGGGCAATATTTTATTATCAGTGTTGAACTCTGATGATCAAATAATTTAAGATTGGGACCTATAAAAAGAATGTTATCCAAGAAAATTGGGGAAAAGCAACAGGAGTATAACCCGTAGACCAGATTGAGATCTGGGTGTACATGTGTATAGAACAACACTATCTCAATAGGATTCACTTGATCAACAGATATATATATATATTATCTTCATTGTGTCTTTTTGCGCTCATCGTTGTTTTTCACCCTTATGTCACTCGCGCCATCACCGTTTGCTTCACTATCACGTAGTGAACAAAGCCCCCTTGGGTTGCCTCCGCATTATATGCCTCAAGTGCTGTTCTCTGAACTGTTATTTTGACTCTTTTCCTAAATTGTCTTTTAATATATGATGCTATATGCACTTTCAAAAACCAAAAGATTGAGTCTCTCTCTTTTTTCCAGATCCTTTGTAATGACTTGTACATGCAAATATATCTGTTGATCAAGTGATCCTATTGAGATATTGTTGTTCCATCTAAGAAAATTGGGCACATAAAAAGAAAGTTAAATAGAACTTAGGCCCTGATGTACCAAGGGTTGCATCTCAACCAAATTGCTGTTTTTGCTTTGTGGCCCAGCGTTCCTTTGTACTATACTGGAGTAATTTGTGGCAGTGCAAATAGTCAAATATATTGTGCAAAAAAGCAATCTTATGCATACTATTGAGGCAGTCACTTCCAGAACAGAGAAAACCGACTGGACCGATTTAAGACCTTGTTCATAAGCGCTCTGTTCTCTGGCTCCATTGGAGGGGCGCAGTAAATAGAGGAAAAATGACTCACTCACTCCTCAGGAGGGATAAGAGTTTTGATAATAGGGTTCACTCACTACTTAACCAGTGATCATTGTCTGGAAAGGCATTCGCATTGAGGACGCATGTGTAATCAATCTCGTGTTTTGCTGTAGCGCCTGAGAGGAAACCATCATTCCATTGTTTCTTGATAACTTTTTAAAACTTTATTTTAAAGTTTATTCTAACAGGGTGCAATCACTCCGAAATCAAACAATGCAAGCAGCATAATAGCCCTCCAAAAAGCAGTACGGTCCCTTATCTTACTGTCCTGGGTCAGCGTGTCCCGGTCCTCATCTTTAATGAATTTTTTCCACCTGGCAATCGATTGTCTGCATTGCTGACAGCTATTTCAACCAAAACACTGACCCTCAGATGGCTATAGGGTGCTTTCTTGAGGGACTTATATGCCTTAGTGCACGCGCCATCAAACCAGCCCTTTGAGCCCCTGGGGCGAGACTGTGAATTCTTAGTTAGTGTTGCAACTATTTTCTCAGTGAAGAGCCCATAAGGATAAATATTTTATCGGAACTGGCATCCTTATTTTGGCAGCAGTCTACTCAGCATCTATTGCCCTTGACTAAGGATCCCATAACTCCATCTTGGTCTACACTGCGTCATTTGATGGAGAAGCAATTACACTTATTAATCTCTAAAACCAGAATGGGGTGGGCCACAAATTCAAACACCCAAGATAATCGGAGGTGGACTGAGAGGGAATTAGCACTCACAAGAAAGGGGGCCCCTGAGGCGAATGTAAGGCAGAGAGAGCAGGGGAACAGTCACAGAACAATCAAAAAGAACTCTCTGCCTAAAAATGTCTTTACATAATGTAGTAAGTCACTGATATATACAAAACAGTCCTTGGTGGGGTACCTTTCAAATTGAGAGTACAGACCTTATGCGTTTGAGATACCATATTGCTTTTAACATATTTACTCAACATGGTGCAAAAGACATAACAGACTAAAATTATTCACAAAAAGTACAAACATCCTGAGCTGCACACGTACACAATTTCAGGCAAACACGCAAACACTGACTCATACGTACTCAAACATTCCATCCAGTAACAAAACATTAAAATGTATCAAACACAGTCTTTTGTTACAGAACAATATTTACATCACATAAGGACATTTAGACAATAAATATTGCTAAGGAGCTTCCAGAATTAGTTCATTTTCATTATATTATACTAATAGGGTCCATATTCAAGTTAGTTCTCCAGAAGACAATTTCAAGCAAAGGGAGCACAATGGCTCCAGCGTCGACGCGCGTTTCGGTGTCAGACCCTAGTTCGGGTCACACCTTCTTCAGGGTGACAGTTCAAGTGCACGCACAGAAGATAAAAGGAGCCTGAATAACGATTCCCGGACAACAGCCAGACTCAAGAAAATATACAGGAAATACAAAATAATTAACGTGGGCTTCAGGGCTGCAGTCAGCACGGTCAATAAAATCCAGGATGTAGTCAGACCAGCTGAGTCTTCAAGATGCCTGAAACCTCCTGTAGTAGTACACACAAAGCCAAGTAGGAGAGTCCCAATGTAGCGAATATTAATTGTTTAGACAAAACGTTCACGGGTCAAAGGGACCTCCGGAAGAGGGAACAGCAATCCAGCAGCCAGGAAGCTGGATCCCAGGTAGTTTCTAACTTTTGCATATTCCTCCCAGACTGTTAAAGTCACGGTCTTTGTCCTCTAATGTCAGAAGAAAAGTGCAGTGGGGACAGGAGCTCCCTACGAGGGGAGATCAAAAACAAAGGCCTACAATGGGGAGAGGTTTCCTAATCTAACTACCTCTTAGCAAGTTGGAAGCAGCACCTCTGTGGAAGAATAGTTCAGGAAGTGGGCAAAGGCTGTCTTTACACTAAGTTGTATGTCGTATGTCTCCTATACTCAACAACCAAAAATCTGACCCACTACAAAGGCCTTCAGGTTGCTCTGGAACACCCTTGCAATTCAGACTGTTGCCTGGCAGGCTCTCTCAACCTGCAGCTCAGCTACTAATGTACATTAAATTAAAATGAATTCCTCGCAGGCACCGTCATGCACCACACATACGGCCCACACACATCGCTTATTGCACAGAAGATGATAATCCTACACGCATCATCCATGTCCCATATGGATGCATCAAAGAAACCTGGTTGCGAGGGGACTGACAGACCACTTTAAAAATTGAAAGGTCAGTAGGTAACTCTCCTTGGTACAGGACATGTGCATATTCCAAGCTTGCATCTATAATCTGTTGCTGCCACCATTGTCAATCCTCAACAGTTGGTGAAGTGATGATGATAGTCACGATCAGTAAAGGAGGGTCCCCCAGGTGCGTCTTTGCCGATTACAGAGCTCAGCTCTAGTTTGCATGCTTCATCACCGTTGGCCCTCAACACACTTGGATAACTGTTGTGTGCAACATGGCCGAAAGAAAATCATAATAACTACATTAAACCTCATCATAGGAAACAAATGGCAGGGATGCATGCTTTTCTGAGCCATGCAGCAGTCCTTTTCAATTCAAGTTGATGGGGATAATTCATTCTGGTACATTCAACTCATTGCCATTAACAGGGCAACTGAAAACGGGATATCAGCACATCAAAGAATGTTAAGTTTAATTGCTAACTTCTAAAAATTTACTTCATGGGATGATTGTATCACCTGGTTTGTACATTCAATAGAAGTCTCAAGATACCTCTTCCTCACACCACAAGTAAGAGAAAAGGGGGGATATGTGGCATAATGATCAAAGCTGCAGACTTTGGCTCAGGGGAACCAGGTTTGAGTCCTGGTGTTAGCTCAACACCCTGTCATTCTGGGCAAATCACTTAATCTCCCCATGCTAAAAAATGAATCTGACCTCGTGTAATGAGTTCACGCCATCATGTAAAATTATATACAAAAAAATTAAAAAAGAAATTGCCAAAGCTGAAGCTTACAAATTTCATTTGTTCATAATTAAACAAAAGGTATTCATTGAAGGGACTAGCAGTATGTCTCCAACTGTTTCTAATGATCTATAAGCCTAGTAGTGCTCACCAAAGCCACCGATCGATCATTGCTTACCCTGCTTACTTAATTGCCAACTGATATGCCAGTCATGAAACAAACAAGTTCACTGCATAGTTGAATGTCACTAAAAACACTCATATTATTGGGTTTTCAGGTACAGTTGTCCTAGATCTCTCCTTTAGCTCTTATCTCATTGGGGACACCACTATTCAATACATAGACCTGTGAGGAGTTAACCCAACAAATAACACCAGTTATCAGGTACCAGGAAAATGTTGTTGTGTGAAATAAGTGTAGTAATTATAATAATTATGATTATGGCCCTTTATAATCCATGGCAAAAAAATAAGAGACCATGCCCACGCCCATGGTATAAGGATATCTGGTGTAGTAATGATAGATCTTTCCCCTAGTGACAAACAAATGGAACAGACAACCATTAACAACCAAATGTTCTACCTTCAATTAATATATTATAATTTTATGTATTGTTTTTGGCAAAGATGGTAAGACTGTAAGAAAGGAGAGGACTCGCTAGGAAGCCCCCTACTGCCGCCACTGTTTCCCCTCTGCATTAAACTGTTAACTTCCGGGGTGTGTATAAGGTGTGACATAGTAGGCTTACCGGAAGTGGCGGGTGAGCCAGAGAAAGTGCCACTGCACGCTGATGACTTACTGCTGTATATGTCAGACCCCACGATGTTACTGCAAGGGTTCTAGCCCTTTTTGCTAATCTCAAACGTTATGCAGGTTACAAAATCATCTGGGCCAAACTGACCCTGTACTGCGTGGGAGATTGGAACAAACCTATCCCATAGAATACAGCGGTCACGCCAATGGGGTTCTAGTACCTAGGGATTAAGGTTATGTGCAACTGGTCCCAGTTCCAGCAGCAAAACCTAGAGGTGGTCTTCCTTGAGTTACGGACATAGATGGCAAAACTTGCCCCTCTCACTCATGGGTACGACTTCTCTATTTAAGATAACTACTCTGCCGAAATTCTAGTACATTCAAAGCGTTCCCTGGCACATCCCGACAAAGTGGATGGTACACTACACACGCTGCTTGCCCAGAGTACGCTTCAGCTCAATGTATATAATTGGGGAATATTGCTACCCAACCTCAGACCATAGTAAAAGCATCCCAGCTCCAACCGGTTAATGAGTGGTGCTTCACCTCCAAAGAGGCCCTGGCGACCTACACCCACGAGCACTACATATATGGCAAGGTAGACAGACATGCGCTCCTGCAACCGAGCAGGGCCTCTTTGATGGCATCAGACAAGGCAACAAATTATGTGGGGTGGAGAGCTAGGCTGTCACAAGCTACAACCCTCTTGGCAGATGACCGACTACAGTAAATGAGGAACTTGACTGTCTAAATGAAGTATAATCTCATTAGCATCTCTACACTGGAGGATGTGGCAGGCTGAGACGACATGTTAACCTTTGGTGATATGTACGCAAAATATGAGCTAGACACATTGCAAGAATACTACTATCTCCAAATAAGACACACTCTACAATCGGAATCCATAGACTAGGCATCCCTGAAGGACAGTGGTCCATTCAAGTAGAATACTTGAGGAAGAAATAGCAGAAAAGGTAATTTCGCACACTCAAACATTAAGCCAGAAAAATTACATGCTGAGAACTGAACAGAAGTGGTATCAAAGATAGAGATTGGGAGGCTGTATTGATACAACCAGGTGAAGTAGCAATCAAAATAAGCATGTGGCTTATCCAATTGAAGATACTACACAGGGTGTATAATGATAGACGTAGATTGTTCAAATTGGGGAGGGTTACTTCTACCAATTGACAGATGTGTGGACTGTGAGAGAACCTTCTTTCTCATGGTGCGGGCACGCCCCCTTATTGAAACTTACTAGCGAGGGATTACCGACAAACTATCAGAAATCCTAAAAGTACCCATCCCAGTGACACCACAATTTGTATTACTGGGATCCCTGGCAACGTGGACCTGCGAGGACAATTTACTTCACTGTGTAATGGGGTTTATTAGGCCAAAAAGGGATATAGCTAGATGTTGGAGTCAGGCTATGGCCGCCATGAAGAAAATGTGGATAAAGGGCATTAACCACTGCTTGGAAGCTGAAAAGCTCGTATACACAGCGAGGGGTTCCTCAAAAAAATTGGGGCAAATATGGCGAGTCTGGAAGAGGACTAGGGCCTGGTGTGGGTGACTAGTGTGTCCCTGAGACTTTCCCCAGCACGTACGGTTGGCCATACCACCAAACCCCTACCAAACATATGGCCTCAGCCGCTGTCCTGCCAACCATATCTCCATATATTATTAACTTTTAATGAAGGTCTCATGAAGCAGGTTTTGGCCGCATGAATTGTTTCACTTTTAATAAAGGAGCAGAAGAAAACATACACAACACCCACTATTTGAACTATCTCGATAGGTGTCAATCATAAAATGGGTAAAGCTCTCGCCACATAGATCTCTAATGTGTGCAAAATGACAGGAGTATTTTTCTGAAGAGCTGATTCACATTTAATTATGTCGCACACACATTGCTCAATATACATTGCCAGGCTGGTTTAAGCTAATTTCTTCATTTCGAGGCCTAAAGTAAGATCATTTAGCACTGTCCCAAGAGAGCACTCAGCCTGTCAAATTTGTACTAAAGGTTTCTTTGACATGGATATGATGATTTAACTTGTCCTGCAATTTAAATGTAATGGACGGGTTGAACACAAAATATGACCGGTGCAAAATTGACATTTGGTAATCGGAAAAAAGGTAATCTCCATCAAACGAGTGTCACCAAAGGGCTGGTGAAAGAGGGAGAAATGTTACCTGCCGTCATGCACCACAGGGCCTCCACTATTGTAAGTAAAGGAGTGAATGAAAGAGAATATGCAGCTCTGCAATCCTGAATTGCGGTGTCACAAAGAAATTGCAGAGAATTGACAGGCTTGGCACAGCGAGATAGCAGTTGTTAATGTTGGAATTTCTGAGTACTAGATGTCTGAAGATTACAAAGGTGTACACTCCACAGTCCTACTGGTGTTTCGGGAGATAATATTTTGTTGCACTACAAGAAAGGAAGGATGGAAATCTGTGGATGGAAGTAGGCCATACTGGTCTGTATTTGAGCTTGCTACGACAGCCGCAACGTTTGCAAGCCTGAAATTAATACCATAGATAAGCAAAAAACAACTTGTATTGCAACCACTTGTACAAACGTTTACAAAGAGTACATTTTCCTGTAACATGCCTCATGTGGGTAAGAGTTAAAGTCTGTTCAGCCTGAACTACAAGGAACAACCATGAGAGTCCCAAAAATAACTCTTGCAGCTATTTGAATATTTATTAGCTTAGAATTCTTTTTTTGTGAATGCATAATGCTCACAATTTCTCTTGGGGCAAATTTAATCAGCACCATGATGACAAAGCCTGTACACCTGCAATCTTCCAGTGGAGATATGTAGTTGTGTTCTTAGGTAGCACCAAAAAGCCTGAGCAACAAGTTAACCGATGATGGTACAATAAATCTCACCTGGGCACAAGCTGGCTTACCTGGGGTTCACCAACACTCAGATGAACATGGCGAACTTCATCAATTTTCAGAAACCAACAAAAGTGTGCTCGTGTTCTCAGGAACGCATGGAAGGAATGTTAGACGTGCTGGACCCAGAACAGGTACAGAGTGGGTGCAAAGAGCAAACACGTGCCCGAGTGGAGGTGTTGCACAACGCCTTTGGTGGTCTGATGTCTCCTACGCACTACAAAACAGATATAAAATTCTATTAATAGACATTATTTCTCGTAATCTGATGGATCCTCATTTTTGCATTGCCTTTGAAGTCGAACAACGTTTGGAGGTTAAAATACATACTGAAGCAATCATCTTTTTGACACAAGTCATTATAAGAACATGGCCCTCGTCCGACCCTTTTACAGTTATTTAAGAGTAACAGGCTGGAACAGGCTGACTTCCTGTTTGTTAAACATTTACAGTTTAAAAAACATGCACTTTAAATTGTACAGCAGATATCAGCCACAAGGCAGCCGGTTCAATTGTAAATACTGCAGAAGGGATCATGAATTCATGAAAGACACAATGGAAAGTCTCACATAAAGCACAATTTTCCACTTTTAAATATAAATACGGACAGGAAAAACACTATTTTCTGTCTGTATTTATTTGTAAAAATCAGTAAAAAACAGAAAACTGGAAGACTTAAATATATAGTACTGAGGACTGACTGCAGAGAATTTCTGAATCTGATAGCCTTGATGAAGTCCCAGGGACATTTCTCCCAAACGACGAAACACATGAAGAGGTTACACAAACACCGAATAAACCCATGCAGTCAAGAAAAGGCGTCTTCTCTGTTATTCATACTATATATTGTACTGCTTTTGTCTAAAAATGTTTGCGTTGCTTCTTGATTCTAATTATTGTTGCTCAATCTTTGGATTTAAGTTTCGGGGGGTTGGGTATAACTCCCCCTCTTTTGAGAGCACCACAGGTGAGAACCCTTCGAGTAAATCTTGGATTTGTTTATTTATTTATTTTATTTATAAAGCGCTGCACTCATCCCGAACGATATCAATGGGCTGGTAGCGGCTGTCGTGGTAAGGTGGCGGGTTTAGGACTTAGTGCTTGGGAAACAGGTAAGTTTTTAGTTTTTTCCGAAACAATATGTAGTTGGAGGTGAGCCGTATATCAAGAGGCAGCTCGTTCCATTTCTTAGCTGCCAGATAGGAGAATGATCGCCCGCCGGTTCTCACTTTCCTGATGCGCTTAGTTCTGGCCAGAGCTAAATCTTGGATGCAATGGCTATATGAGTACCCCAAACCTATTAAACACCCATTTGAATGAACATGGCTGCTTACTCTCCAAGTCCCTAATCATGCCCCGAAATTGGTTATTTTCAGCACCATGAGGCCCTCTTGAATATCAGCACACTTTACAAAACACAAATCTACCTATGTATGATGAATTTTATGGAGAGGCTTTATAGTCTAGATGTTGGGCTATTAGGAGCGGACATCATAGTTAAACAAGCATGGCAGACCTGCAAACTCACGGTGCTGCAGTGTCACATGACTTTGGTTCCCTTCACACGGTCACCCAGTGGATACCCGAAAAGAGACGGTGGCAAGGAAAATATTCCGGAAACAACTGTAAACAGTGGATTGCCAGCTCATTTTCGGTGGTTGTAAGCAGCTGATGTCCATAAAATGTGTAACACCACCCCAGGACATCAGCAACAGCCTCAATAACTTTTTGAGGGTTTTTTGGAGGGGGTGTGGGGGGGGGCTTGGTGAGGGGCAGAGTGCCTCTTAGCTATGGGCACCAGGCCCGCCCCCTCGTCACAGTGAAAATATTTTTCACGTTGTCAGGCATGTATATGGCTTTGAGTGCCTTGGTACAATAGTAGCAGTTGTTTATGGTGAAGGGCTCCTAGAAGCCATCATTCTAAATTTATGTCTATGAAAGACGGCTCATACCAGCTATATATCTATAGCTGAGAGATTCGTATAGGCTTTCAATTTAGGTCCACCTATGTGGCTGGTGGTTCCTCAGAGCAACAACATTGTTTTGTCACTATGGCCTCTAGGAATTGAATTTATACCTGCGTATTGTTCCTTTCCTCAGCGTCAAGACACACTTTGTGGTATTAGCCACACTTTATATCCTTTTTAATATAACATATCAATAGCTGAAAACTCCTAGATGCCATCACATCAGAGGTCTGTCCTATGTCTTGGTTTGACCCAAATAACTCACACATTTGTGGAACAAATATATAAATAGGTCAATAGGAACACATGCTACAAACTTTTCTTTGGAGAATGTACATCCTCCCTTTTGCTACTTTGGTGCACTTTGAAGAAATACCCATTTGAGACAACCATCCTATCACACTGGAAGATATACTAGTGAAGGTTTCTGCTTCAATACAAAGTGGGTACCATCGAGGCATGTTATTCCCTGATCCCAATGACACTGCCAACCTTTTCGATGATTCATTCCACCCCCTCACTCAAGCCTTGCTATGTTGTCCATTCTACCACTCAAACTATACGTTATTGGTTCTCCAAAATTATATCAGTGCTGTTCGCTGCTGGCAGAAAGTTTTCATCAGGTCAAACTCAAAGCAGCAAGAGCGGCAGACCAGAGATGAAAAAATGTCACTGACCATACACAGGTTACAAATGCTGGGTTGTTTGCACAGTTGGTTGAAATAACAGTTTAGGTCTTGGTGAATTCAGCCAATGTCTGACTAAGATTGGAGAAGACAAACGAATGGGCTTATGATTGCGAACTAATTGAGTTCAGACCTGGGGATTCCCTAGTTTAGGAATGTCTTGGACAAAATGGACCAACCCCAAGATGTATATCTAAAGCGGAGGGCTCATCACAAAGTTCACAGTAGTTCCGTGTCTATGCACAATTGAGTCTATGACCTCAAGAGTTTGGCTCTAGGGAGAAGGTCAGTCAGTATTTTCGGTAGGCTTAAAGTCTTGCTTTGAAGTGCATAGATGCCAAAGGACCACATTGAGTGTCACATCTGATAATATGGGTATGAATCAATTAGGTGCAATATGTACTTTTTTTGCCTGTTTGCTACAAATGATAATTTAGCTTTGTCCCTGTTAAAAACTTCTCCAACTCAATAAAAGTTAATGAAAAATTCAATTCTCTGGATATCGACCTCCATCGCCCTCTCGGTTGTTTTTAAGTAATCTCCAAAGACTCTTGGACAACCGCACTTTGGTTGTGTGGCAGGTGGGCCTAAAGTTATAAGAGAAAAAACAAACAGCATGCCCCTTATGTGAAGTGTGACCTACAGCTATCAACATGTGGCTCACCAATGAGCTAGAGGCAAGATGTTTAAGAGTACGATCCAATTAGAGTGATCAGAGAATTCATTTTTGATGGTTGTTGCTGCACAAAGGTTGACCTTAAAGGAGAAATGTTGCTGGTGTCAAACGACAAATGAGAGTGAGTTGAAGGCATCGTACTACATCAAACCGACAAACGAGGGTGAGTTGAAGGCATTTGTACTACATCAGGACTGATTATAACTGCCATGCACTACATAGAGCCTCTGCGCAGCTACATTAGTCCAAGCAGCTGTCAAAACAGTCTTAGATTTTCTGTTGTCTTTTCCCAAAAGAGCTGCAATTCCGCGGAAACTGTCAATCTACTGATGCTCCTAGGGTTCTACTTCAAGGTGCTGGAATTCCGCAGAAGCTGTCAATCTCTTGATGCTGCTATTGGTCAACTTCAAGTCGCTGTTACTTTTGTCCTCCCTTTTCATGAAAGTGTCTACCTAGCTACTAACTGCAGCGTGAGTCCTTCTTCTATTTTGATTGTGCCTCTGAGTCCGAAGGCAAGCATTCCGTCGGTTGGGCGGGCCATATTACACAGGGAGGGGCCAGAACGAAAACAAAAGGGGGGCGGGGGGCTGTCATGGAAAGATGCAGGGAGGGCTAAGCCGAAGCAATGCTGCGCATGCGCGGGGGTCTTCACGGCTCTGTGGTCTGCCCCACAGCGTATCGTGTCATTTCCCACAGTCTCCTCTTTGTCAGGCACCACACGGTCCCTACCTGCCCGTCGCAGCAGACGCTGCTTCCCCGCCGCCAGCCTGAGTCAGTGCCCCCGATGCTCCGCTCGCTGCACTCTCTGCTCCCCTCAGCTGTAAACATTCGCCAGCTGACCGCGCGTGATGTCATCGCGCAGCATGCAAATGAATAGGCGGGGCTTTGCGTCCTATTCCTATCGTCTGACTTGAACTACAAGATCATAGAAATGGTTGTAATTTTTGGAAGCTGCGGCCATATTGCAATAAAGTAAAATTCATTTCTCCAATATATTATGGTGTGGTTTCCATGTAGAAAAGACATGCCATAGGGCTTCAAGGTAAGGGGTTCGAAGTAGTAATAGAGCGCTTAAGACGAAATGAAATAGCATAGTAAGAGGACGGAGTGGGCGCCATCTTGGATAGGGAAATATTATTGGGGTTCTTACCGTGTTTAAGAAGTGAAGAAGAGGCAGGGTGGCGGGCGCCGTATGTGCAATTTGTCCCACATTTTATGGTCTGCCAGTTGTCCTCACTCAGCTCAAGCGGACTTCAAATGTCCTAATTTTTGGTGCTCGCAGACAGCTGTCTGACGGGACCAGCGGTCGATTGGCATTCAACAAAGTAAGGGAACTGTGATGCTGTGCACGGTGGAGGCGGGGTCAAAGGCGTGGCTAAAAAAAACAAAATATTGATTCTGTTACTTTTTTTCGGGCTTTCACCTTGAGATATGTACTTATAAAATAACACAGTTTAAATGTAAAATAAATGCAAGTTAAGATAATCAGTGCGAAATTCAGAATCGTAGATTCGTAGATTGCTTATGTGTGACATTTTCATAATTTCATTGCAATTATGAGTGACATTCAAGGACTATCAGTGACACTTTCTCACTAACAGAATAATGACACCCAGACTTAGTAGTAGCATGGCACAGCCCACAACCTAGGTGAGACACCTGTTGCAGAGTGGGGCTGCAGAGAAACAATAAATTAAACAGAGATTCCCTGCCTTAGCCAGCCTGTGCCTCCCTGGCTGACAATTAATTGCATGATCAGATCATGATCAATTGACAGAGTCTGTCCAGGGTCTTTGCCACTTGGGACCCAAGGCCGACTACAGGATGTGAGAGGGGCCCCAGCGGGGATCTTCTCCCAGTAGGCCCCTCTTTTACTGCAGATTAGACTGACCTGGTTTTTGTCATTTCTTTTTTTTTTTTTGCATTTTTATATAGCGTGACTCGACCCGGAGGTACAGAGCACATTACATGAAAAACCAGTTGCAGCGTTTAGAAGCTTTGTTTTGCGGCTGGACATCCACATCTGTTTATCTGTTTGATACTATGGCTTGAGCAGTGGGTGTTTTTTTACATTAATTAGGTGGGTGGGTGGTTTTATGTTTTGGTCTTCAAATCTCTGAAGTTCGTTTGGCTTACTGTGATACCAGGATATTTCCACATCATAATCTATTGAGAATCCTATACCTCCCATTGTACACTAGCACCATCTTGTTGCCTTTGAAAAACAGCATTCGGAGCATATTATGCCGTTCGTCCCAGCAAAGCGAGAATCTGGAACTTTCGCACTTCAGGACACAGTTCTTTTGCGTGACAATCTCAGGCATTGCAGTAATGTGGGAAAACTACTGCAAATCCATTATCCTAACACAAGATGCGTGGCACTTGGTATGGCCGCCACAGAATTGAATCCTGATTTGAAAATAGTTAGGAGTTTAACACAGGCCCCAGCTTGCTTAATCTTCCCGACGACTCCCAGCGCCTAGAGACCCATACGGTTGATTGTGCGCTTTACAAATGTGGATTATTATTATTATTATTATGCATCTCCGTGGGCACCTTTGAAAACAGACACGTCACAGCTCAGCTGGTAACCCCTTTCCAATAACAGTCAAAAATAATAAATCTGTCTCATAAGGAAGCATCAAGTGAATCCATTAATTAAGGCCAATACCAGCTTTCAAGCTTACTTTACATTTTCAGACTGCCCAGTTGTGTACATTTACACTCTTTCAGGCAAGTAGGCACCTTGGCAAGCTGGATTGTTTAACAATACCTATAGAGTATCCCTTCTAACCTCACGGTAATGGGCACAATGAGAGGAAGTGCTTACCACATTTGGACTCCACCCCACCTGGAGTGAGAAAGAAAAAGAATCCTTTTTTATATGTAGCCCTCAGACACACTATTTAGTGTCATGCTTCATCATCGGGTTCACACTGACTCCTACGGTCAGGGTGGGCTTGACTGTATATCAGGGAGCTCTTAAAAGAAAAAAAGACTAGGGGGTGTAACTATAAGATAAAAATCCATTATCCACGCTAAGGTATCCCTTTATTCACGGAATAGATGGGGACAGTAAAAACTGAATTATGGAAGGGGACTGTAGGATTTAATGGTCTTATGACCCCTGCTTGACCAACATGTTTCAGCCCTACTCTGACAGGCTTGAAGAGTTCCAGGGCTTTTGTCAGGGTGGATTCAACTGTGGAACACGCCCCCAGTGACGCAGTTATTTACACGATTGATCGATCATATATAGCATGCAATTAATAACCGCATGCACTGGCAGGTTTATCCTTGCCACTCTTGGTACCACCTGTAAAAGAGAATCTCATTTCAGATCAAATATATCGATCTAGACTGTGCATATGGTGTTGTGCCTTTACCATGTGCCATTGTGTGACGGTTTAAAATGTGGCATTCCCGACTTCTCATGCATGCTACTATCATGTGTAGTGACTCCGCCAAGTTTATTCCATGCAACTCAACTTAGGCATTCAGTTGCAGATCACTGCAACGTGTGACTTATTGGCGCCTGCACACTCACCTCACACAATATTCAGGAAGTGAATTCATATGTGATAGTATACTATGCTGTATTTATCTTTCATCGTTTTGTGCCCATGGTGTATGTTGCTTTAAACATCAGACATTCACACGGGAGGCAGAGCTCTCGCTTACAAACAAACATACAGGGAAATGGCATTTTTTTGAAAAAAAAGAATTTGTTTCTCCTATTGACTCACCCAAAGTTTGGGGATATATGACTCCACAGGGGCAGGAGGTCAAAGGGTGACTCTCAAACCCTAAAGTAGGTAAGTAGTTAAGAATACAAGTAAAAAGGAAGACATCTAATCAGTATTTGCTTCTTACTGCCAGTAGTTCCGTCAGTTAAATCCACAAGAAGAGCCCACTCCTGGATCTGCCGAAATGCCGCCATTGGGAGTCGGAGTTCCCCAGGGCTCAGTACTGAGCCCAACTCTATTTAAAATCCTCATGACCCCTCTGGCAACTTTGGTGGAGTCCTTCGGGGCCCAGATCGTCTCATATGCTGACGACACCCAGCTTCTTTTCACCTGCCGTAAGAGCGAAGAATTTGATGAGAAAAGTATCCGTGAGTGCCTTGGGGCTGTTTTTAATTGCTTCCATCTGAACAGCCTCAAGTGTAACTCGGATAAATCTGAGATACTTTTCTTTGGATGTCCCCTGGAACCGGACTGGCATGATTGGTGGCCTGTTGACATGTTTCCTCCGGCTCAGGCTTCCATCTGGGCTAAGAACCTGGGAATTAAAATTGATAATGGGCTTACGCTTAATTCCCAGGTGACTACCCTTAATGGAACCTGTTTCGGCATCCTTCGGATGCTCCGAAAGTTCTTTCCTCTTTTGTCCCAGGAACACCGGAGAATAATTGTTCAGGCCCTCATTGGATCCAGATTGGATTACGCTAACATTCTGTATTTGGGTCTCCCAGAATACCTTTTACAGCGTTTGCAGGTGACCCAGAACGCGGCAGCACGAGCAATTTTTGGCCTGCATCGTCGAGCCAGTGCCTCAAACCTGCTGCAATCCCTCCCTTGGCTTCCCATACAGAAGAGGATAAAGTTCAAGGCTCTGACATTGGCTCACAAGGCACTGCATGCCACGGGTGCTAAATACCTACAGAAAAGGTTAGCTTTTTACCAGCCGACGCGATCTTTAAGATCGGAGTCTTTGGCCTTGGCCCTGGTCCCACGTATAAAGAGAGCACGCCTGGGAGGGCGGTCTTTTAGATACTTGGCCCCTCAGCTGTGGAACTCCCTTCCTTTGTCGTTGCGGTCCACGCCCAATCTGTTGGCCTTTAGGAAGGGTCTTAAGACTTGGTTATTTTCCAATTAGATTTCTACTGTCTCTTTTCTTTGTGTTACCTGTCTGTTGTTGTGTTTGTTAGCTATCTTTTCTGGGTCTGGAGCATAAAAGCGCCGGGACACTCCTTTGGAGTAGCCGTTGCGCTATACAAGACCCTATATAACATAACATAACATAACATAACATAACACTTACTTCTTCTTGGGTCCCTACCCACACATGCACCAATTTGGCTCTTGCTTTATCCAGCTGGTGGCATTGTAGTCGGGTGAAGAGTATGTTTAGATAATTCTATAGGTATTGTTAGTTCAGCTTTGGAAGGACGTATCCCCCCCCTGCTCCTTTCTTATTTTAGAGAGTATCTCTCCATCCTTCAGGACTGATAAGTGTTCTTCACACTCCGAGCTCCCAGTTTTCAAGAAGGATTGTTTACCTGTCTGTTCGCCTTCGATTTCACAACACAGGAGACTCCATGCATTACACTTCAGCCGAAGCATTTCAGCTCACGGAGTTAACCATCCCGGGAAAATTATCTTTTCACAGAAAGTTGGGGAACTGTTTTCCTTAAATTAAAAAAGTATGGACACGTTGTACCCCTCCGACCCCGCACACTTCGACCACTGGAATGGACACTTGTAGCTGTTTGCGCAGGATGTCCACATCTCACTATTTTCAGACATCTCTGAGGAAGGAAAGAAGTCCCTCTCCGTGTCTAGATGGGCTTGCTGCGGCACAGGAAGGGTCCTGCAGAATACAGCTTCAGGTTTAGTTTGCAAACAGGGAATGTGGCGACCTGCAGTTAAATAACCGTGAATGTGTGCATGAAAACTTTGATACTGGCTTATGCTGGAAGTATGCCCTTGGTGTTTATTACTTCCTTAATCCTCATTCAGGGTGCACACATATTGTCACATCAGGGTACAGGGGCACAGGGAAAGTATCATTTGCCCATGTTCAACCAATTTGGTAAAGCTGGAAACCCCATATCATCCCTGTCACCCACTTGATCCAAAAATGCAGACACAGTCAGGTGTTTAAGAGAGTGATCCCATTAATGTCAATGGGAAATGAATGCTGTTTTGGAGTGTAATATACGTTTGAGAAGGGGGTGACTCCATTAAAGCCTGGAGGCATGTTTGTCAGGCTAGTGAATCATACATACAGAGAGACCTGGTTCAGATGGTAGACTCCCATGTTTTAAGTCAAAATGGTTTTAAGTTTCCTGCCTAAAATTGCATTTGCTTCAATAGCAGGCAATGGAGCCAATACATTCCCCAATTTGTTTTCAAAATCCCCCACTTTCCTCTTCTAAAATATTAGCATGCATGGCGAATGTAAGATGAAAATGGGCAACACTCGCTAAATGTGAGTGAATTGAGAGGTATTCCATTAAATATTACTTGTTCAAAAGGCTATTACATTACTACTATATTACCTTTTGGGAAATAAAAAATGAGAATGGACACAGACTACTGACCCCCCCCCCCCCCAAAAAAAAAAAACTGGTGGGTCTCAACATTGTTTTGAACAGGTGCAGCATGGATGCTGGGATTCATAGCACCTGGTGTGCAGGCATGCAAAACCTTTTTGAAGTGGTGTCCACTTGTGTGCTCATACAGGGCGTTTTTGCTTAGGCTGTGGATGCTCCAAATAGCAATGACCCATCATTTATCTGCTACATCTCAATATATGGAAAACTTGCTATTTTCAGAATCCTGATGTTGAATATTTCCTAAGTGAGAATGGTGTCAGAACTTACACATTCACTTGCTCAACCACCTATAGATTCCCCTCAGTGAACTAAGCACTCGCTCCAGAGATCTGTCTCTAATCTGCATGTCACTCATGCTTTAACTGTACATGTTCTATGAGTGATGAAAGACTATACTTGTCTATCCTACTGGATACGTTCTGCTCAGAATGGAGGATTGCACTTTCAGCCTTCTGTGAAAGTGGGGAGCTTGTCTTGTTAATGCCATCCTGTCCCAGTTCTGTGAGAAAGGAAACCGTTCACTGCTGTTGACTTAATTTTATGAGCTCTGTAATGGGGAAAGCTTGCCCTGTTCCTATCCTACCTACATTTTTCCTCTGTAAAGGAAAGCGTGCACTATTTCTGCTCTAGATGTACCTGTTCTGTGGAGATGGGGTGGTTCCACTGCTGAAGGAAGGTGTTTCCTCTGCTTATGAATACAAATAGGATCTAAAGAGTTCACTTCTAAAACATTCTCTATGCGCACAGACTTTTCCAAAAATTTGATGTGAGATCCCTGTGATCCAATGTGTTGACAGAAAAAGAAACATAGTACATTGCTCTGCCATCAGTTTTTTTTTCTAAATATTTTTATTATCATTTATAAGTAAAACAATGAAAGCAAAATAACACAAAATTTCGATACTCGCAAGCTTAGAGAGTGCATAGGAGTACAGTAATTACAAAATCACATCATTGAAAATATTGGGAATGTCAGGGGGTAGGATGCGAGTCATGTTGAATTAAAGGGTGATGACTAATTATTTGGTTACAGAATTATAGTTCTTAAAACATTTGAGAGTGGTCTGTCATTGGAGGACATTTGGTCTGCGGTTGGCTCCTGGGTACTCGACTTAGGATATATAACTAGAAACAAATACACTGAAATGAAGTAATAAAGTAGATAGGAGTATAGAGGGGGAGGAGGTGGTGAGGTGTAAAGTGGGTTGATAGTAAACTGCCATAGCCAAGGTTGCAAAGGGAGTCCATGGCAGTGAGACAGTGTCCAAGAGTTCCCTTATTGTGCAGGGAGGTTGCGCATTAAGACGTCTAGTGTTTCCTATACATGTTGCAATGTAGTGGGGGTTGCCTTTGTTAAGCGGTTGGAATATACGTCTACCTCAAAGATAAGTGACCCATGCCCACCATGTATGATAAGAAACATTATTAATGGATTTCCAGTCAATCAGAATTACCTTAAGGGCAATGGTGAGTGAGTAGCAGATCTAGTAAACTGAGGTCTGAATCTGGGAGTTCAATTGGTGGCTCGGCTGAGTGTGGACCAAGGATAATCAATGAGAAGTCTATAGAGATGTTGATTTTGAAAAATGTAGTGCAGTTGTAGGGAGATGTCTGACCAAAAGGAAGACAGTCAGGGGCATGGAAAAAAAACATGTTCAGCATCACCAGGCGATGAGTTACAGACCCAGCATATGTTGATGTCTTTAAGTTTTAATCTAAAGAGTTTAGTGGGTGTCCAGTAGAAGAATTGGGCAGCAAAGAACTTTGTTTGCATCAGTGAGGGGATTAGTGTGTTTTGGAGTAGTCATTGGCACATTTTTGACCAAGCCTCCTTGCTGAGAGGTGTGGAGTCTTTAGAGGAAAAATATGATGGCCACTTGTTAAGTAGTGGGGATTACAATGTGGATTGGCGTTATTGAGTAATTTATAGATCTTGGATGCAGAATGACCTCCCAAATGTCGAAAATGTATCTTTCTAAGGAGAGTTGGATTCTGAAGTGGACCCAGCTTGGTCACTTTCGCTTTGACCTGTAGGAAGTCAGAGAAATCTACCTTTGGGAGATGATGTTTACTCTATAGAGCTGCGAACGTCAGTGGTTCAGTGTCTGTGTAAAGATCTGATACAAATGAGATGCCTTTGGCCTCCCATAACGGACCAATGGTCTTTGAGTTGGTGGTCTGAAGCTTCTTTTTGTTCTATAATGATAGGGAGGAAGATTTGTGTATGTTGCATGCAAGAGATTTATCCACTGACAGTATGGCTAAAATTGTGTCTCTTAACGATCTTCCTGGAGTGTGGATAGGATTGGTGAGTCATAGTCAGATTGGCTTCTAAGTTCAATGCGTGACTGATTGACATCTGTACATTGAGCCATGCTGGCTTCTAGGAATATTCAGCCTCAAACCAGCGTGCAACGTGTGCAGCCTTATATGTCGTTTGGTAGATTACCCAGTTAGGGAAGTTGCAATCTCCTAGCTTTGGAGGGACTCTCAGTTTTGTTTGGCTCATTCTAGATTTTTTTCTTGCTCTAGAGGAATTCCAAGACAATCCTATCATTTTTAGGGAAGCATATTAGATATAAAATTAATCAGTGGGGACACCATCATTTTGGTAGTTTCAAGTCTGCCCACCATGAGATATGTTTGGGAGACCATGAGACCATGCGGACAACAGGTCCCTCATTTTACCAATTATCTTTCTTTCATTAATGGCAACGGATTCTGAGAAATCATTGCAGAACCAGCTGGCGAGGTATTTTTTGTTAGGTTTCCATTGAAAGTTGGAGTTGCCAACAATGCCGGTTTAGCAGTGGATATTCAGGGGCAGGACCTCTGTTTTATCCTTGTTTAAGGAATAACCAGTGAAGCAGGAAATAATATAAATAATTTCTATGCTCACTGGAATGGCTGAGTTTGGGGATTCCGTAATTATCTATATGTCATCTGCTTACGTATGCCACCGAATTGCATGCCTGGGATGTCTGTGGATTCATTTAACATTACTAGAATGAGATCAATGGCCAAAAAGAATAGTGGAGGGCATAGTGGGCAGTCTTGGCAGATGCCCTGTTGTAGGTAGAAGGGTTGTGATAAGGCACCATTAGTTTTAATTCTAGCTGAGGGAGTTAGAGTATAAAGCACGGTCATTCTGATGAAGAGGTCACCTACGTTGAATCTGGACATAATGGCTTCTAGGTATGGCCATGAAACCTTATCGAAGGCCTTTTCTGCATCTAAGGCTATAGCTGCTGCTGGTTTAGGAGAGAGAGCTGGAAGCTTTTCCGTTCACATGGGAAAATAAGCTGCTGTTGTCACAGGCCTGATGGCCTTTGATAAAGCCTGTCTGGGTGAAGCTAACCATTTTGGAGATTAGAGGGGCAAGGCGCCTTGCAAGGATTATAGCATAAACTTCACCTCCACGTTTATTCGGGAGATGGGTCTAACGTTTTTAGGTCGGAGTGATCTTTCCCATCTTTTGGGATGATCACATTGTTGGTCTTAGAGGCAGAACCTGACACTAAACCAGAGGTAGTGAAATGATTCAGGGCAGACTCCAGTGGTTCTATAATCGTGGAAGTAAAGATTTTATAGAGGTTAATGGGGAGATCATCTGATCCTGGTGCTTTACCAACTGGGATACTTTTTATAGCGAGTTTAATCTCGTGTCTGTTGATTGGACTGCTTAAGTTTAGTTGCTTGTCATTAAAAATTAGCTTTAGTGGGAGGTTACAGAGGAATTGTTGACAGATATCCTTGGGAGTATTAATGGATGGGGGTGTATAGTCTGGTATAAAATATTTGGAATACTTTTAGGATTTCATTAATCAACATTTGTAATTTTCCCTGGTCATCTCTGATACTCTGGATGCGGTTAGAATTGCGTTTGAACTTCAGGTATGCCGCTAGTTATTAACTGGCCTTTTTCAGGTAAAAAAATGCCCTTCTGGGCATGAACCCATGGATGGGCAAGTTTACTGACGATGGAATTGAATTCATATTTGAGTCGTTTTAATGCAGCCAAGTCTGAAAGGTCATTACTGTGCCTATGTAGCAATTCCTTGATCTTGGAAGGTAATTTGTCTAGGGATGCTTTCATTACTTTATTTTTCCTGGACATGTGACTTATGACATGACCTCTGAAAAAGCATTTCAGGGTGTCCTATAATATTATCGGTGAGGATAACACTTTGGGCTTGTTCTCTGTGTAGCTCATTCACAGTGTCATACTTTTTTCCCCAACATTTTTTTATTGGCATTAGGTGAGAGTCATCACAAATTTTATAGGATACAATAGTCAACATGTTCATAAGATGGGTGGACAGACATGTCCCAGCATTTCAACATTAACAATATTAAGGAGCGCAGGACATATAATAACATTTGGGATAGTGCAGGAAAGTGAGAGAAACAAGCATTTACAATGCAATGGTCTCGGCATCATTAAAGGTAGAGCTATTGGCATTGCTCATGACATTTCTTTTTTTTTCTTTAAATCATAAATAAATGGCATTGTCATTTACATTGTCAATACACACCACTCTGCACTCAACTGCACTCACCTGCACTGCACTGCACTCACCTGCACTGCACTCACCTGCACTGCACTCACCTGCACTCACCTGCACTGCACTCACCTGCACTGCACTCACCTGCACTGCACTCACCTGCACTGCACTGCACTCACCTGCACTGCACTCACCTGCACTCACCTGCACTCACCTGCACTGCACTCACCTGCACTGCACTGCACTCACCTGCACTGCACTGCACTCACCTGCACTGCACTGCACTCACCTGCACTGCACTGCACTCACCTGCACTGCACTGCACTCACCTGCACTGCACTCACCTGCACTGCACTCACCTGCACTGCACTCACCTGCACTGCACTGCACTAACCTGCACTGCACTGCACTCACCTGCACTGCACTCACCTGCACTGCACTGCACTCACCTGCACTGCACTCACCTGCACTGCACTCACCTGCACTGCACTCACCTGCACTGCACTCACCTGCACTGCACTGCACTCACCTGCACTGCACTGCACTCACCTGCACTGCACTCACCTGCACTGCACTCACCTGCACTGCACTGCACTCACCTGCACTGCACTCACCTGCACTGCACTCACCTGCACTGCACTGCACTCACCTGCACTGCACTGCACTCACCTGCACTGCACTCACCTGCACTGCACTCACCTGCACTGCACTGCACTCACCTGCACTGCACTGCACTCACCTGCACTGCACTGCACTCACCTGCACTGCACTCACCTGTACTGCACTCACCTGCACTGCACGCACTGCACTCACCTGCACTGCACTCACCTGCACTGCACTGCACTGCACTCACCTGCACTGCACTCACCTGCACTGCACTGCACTCACCTGCACTGCACTCACCTGCACTGCACTGCACTCACCTGCACTGCACTCACCTGCACTGCACTCACCTGCACTGCACTGCACTCACCTGCACTGCACTCACCTGCACTGCACTGCACTCACCTGCACTGCACTCACCTGCACTGCACTCACCTGCACTGCACTCACCTGCACTGCACTGCACTCACCAGCACTGCACTGCACTCACCAGCACTGCACTCACCTGCACTGCACTCACCTGCACTGCACTGCACTCACCTGCACTGCACTCACCTGCACCACACTCACCTGCACTGCACTCACCTGCACTGCACTCACCTGCACCGCACTCACCTGCACCGCACTCACCAGCACTGCACTCACCTGCACTGCACTGCACTCACCTGCACTCCACTGCACTGCACTCACCTGCACTGCACTCACCTGCACTGCACTGCACTCACCTGCACTGCACTCACCTGCACTGCACTGCACTCACCTGCACTCACCTGCACTGCACTCACCTGCACTGCACTGCACTCACCTGCACTGCACTACACTCACCTGCACTGCATTCACCTGCACTGCACTCACCTGCACTGCACTCACCTGCACTGCACTGCACTCACCTGCACTGCACTCACCTGCACTGCACTCACCTGCACTGCACTGCACTCACCTGCACTGCACTGCACTCACCTGTACTGCACTGCACTCACCTGCACTGCACTGCACTCACCTGCTCTGCACTCACCTGCACTGCACTGCACTCACCTGCACTGCACTCACCTGCACTGCACTGCACTCACCTGCACTGCACTCACCTGCACTGCACTCACCTGCACTGCACTGCACTCCCCTGCACTGCACTCACCTGCACTGCACTCCACTGCACTCACCTGCACTGCACTGCACTCACCTGCACTGCACTGCACTCACCTGCACTGCACTCACCTGCACTGCACTGTACTCAACTGCACTGCACTGCACTCACCTGCACTGCACTCACCTGTACTGCACTGCACTGCACTCACCTGCACTGCACTGCACTCACCTGCTCTGCACTCACCTGCACTGCACTGCACTCACCTGCACTGCACTCACCTGCACTCACCTGCACTGCACTGCACTCACCTGCACTGCACTCACCTGCACTGCACTCACCTGCACTGCACTCACCTGCACTGCACTCACCTGCACTGCACTGCACTCACCTGCACTGCACTCACCTGCACTGCACTCACCTGCACTGCACTGCACTCACCTGCACTGCACTCACCTGCACTGCACTGCACTCACCTGCACTGCACTCACCTGCACTGCACTGCACTCACCTGCACTGCACTCACCTGCACTGCACTCACCTGCACTGCACTGCACTCACCTGCACTGCACTCACCTGCACTCCACTCCACTGCACTCACCTGCACTCCACTGCACTCACCTGCACTGCACTCACCTGCACTGCACTGCACTCTGCACTCACTACTCTGCACTCTGCACTCACTACTCTGCACTCACTACTCACTACTCTGCACTCACTACTCTGCACTCACTACTCACTACTCTGCACTCACTAATCTGCACTCACTACTCTGAACTCACTACTCACTACTCTGCACTCACTACTCTGCACTCACTACTCTGCACTCACTACTCTGCACTCACTACTCTGCACTCACTACTCACTACTCTGCACTCACTACTCACTACTCTGCACTCACTACTCACTACTCTGCACTCACTACTCACTACTCTGTACTCACTACTCACTACTCTGCACTCACTACTCTGCACTCACTACTCTGCACTCACTACTCTGCACTCACTACTCTGCACTCACTACTCACTACTCTGCACTCACTACTCTGCACTCACTACTCTGCACTCTGCACTCACTACTCTGCACTCACTACTCTGCACTCACTACTCTGCACTCACTACTCTGCAGAGTAGTGAGTGCAGAGTAGTGAGTGCAGAGTAGTGAGTGCAGAGTAGTGTGTGCAGAGTAGTGCACTCACTACTCTGCACTCACTACTCTGCACACTCACTCTGCACTCACTACTCTGCACTCACTACTCTGCACGTAGTGAGTGCAGAGTAGTGAGTGCAGAGTAGTGCACTCACTACTCTGCACTCACTACTCTGCACTCACTACTCTGCACACTCACTCTGCACTCACTACTCTGCACTCACTACTCTGCACTCACTACTCACTACTCTGCACTCACTACTCTGCACACTCACTCCTCTGCACTCACTCCTCTGCACTCACTCCTCTGCACTCACTCCTCTGCACTCACTACTCTGCACTCACTACTCTGCACTCACTACTCTGCACTCACTACTCTGCACACTCACTCTGCACTGTGCACGCCGCTGATATCATTGAATCTTCCACCACACTTTCTAAAACTCTATAGTCAGAAGCATAATAGGCACAGAACCAAAAGAAGGGTAGACATTGCTTAAAATAATCTTATTGTATTTATGAGAAGCAAAAGCGAGACTGTGAAATGTGCTGAGTATCAGTTTGTTAGGAATCAACAGAGTGGAGTTAGAGAACCAAGAAATAGTAGTTTAGAATCCGGGTTAGAAGGAGTAGTAATCACAAGCTGAGGATCAACGGGCGCGAAACAGCGCGGTGGGCGCGCACGACGCAGCGTGGGCGTGCACATCAGCTGAAGATCGCCGGAGAAGACACGAGTCTGCCTTCTGCCGTGACTGACCCGATGCGGAGGGAAAGAGCCCAGTGAGTGGGTCAGAGAGAGAGAGAGAGTGTGAGAGTGTGTGTGTGTGTGTGTGTGTGTGTGTGTGTGTGTGTGCATGCATGCATGCGTGCGTGTGTCTGTCTGTCTGTGTGTGTGTGTCTGGCGCATGCCTGCCTGCCTGCCTGCCTTTGTGCGCGTCCACAGACCCTGGTCGGCTCGTCCACCTCTCTGTAGTCCCTTGCTAGCTTACTAGGCGACAATAGTTCTCGTTGCCGAGACCTAAAAAGGAATAGGATGTCAAACCATAGCGCCATGATGTGCCCTGTCATGCAATAAATTGTCCAACGTGTATAACACACAATATAAAGAAACAAAACAGCAATTCTTGAAAAAACCTATGGCTGGCGCTGCCATTTGCGGCTACGTGGAAGTGCAATAATGTAGGCAACAAGAGTGTATTGTACCTATGAATAATCCGGGCTAGTGGCAGGTGCAAAGGGAGAAAGTGAGCAAGTGAACCCTCATGCAATCCACTACGTAAAGCACAGGTTCTGCTGTCGATTTAGAGTGAGCAGTGTGTATAAGCGAGTGGGTCGCACAATGGTACAATCCAGCCAGCCGCCCAATTCACCATGGAGATGTGTTATGAGCTGCTAGGGAGGGGGGTGGATTCAATCTATCAAACAACTTAAGAATGTAAGTATCCCACATTGTGACTGTCCTGACACCCCCTTGTGGTCTTCAATCATGCATCATGGCATCTACTTCTGCCAGAGCCCATTTATGAGTCACCCGAAGCCAGCACTCGATCGGGGACAGATGAGGGGCCATCCAAGCCATGTCAATTGATCGCTTAAACAGAACCAATGCCAGATCAACCAGCTTCAGGTAGTGTTTGGTATACTTAGTTCGTTTTGTGATCCCCGAAAGACAGAGGAGCAGATCTGGGGCCACTACACGGGTGAATCCGGTTCCCCCCCCGGGGAAAAGCATCGTGAACCCTCAGTAGAGTTTTCATGGGCAGCAGATTCTAAATGGGCAGTTGCAGGGCATAGGGGATCGGTGCATGTGTGGGTTGGATATATTGGGTCCAGACCAGCTTGGCCACTTGTGTGAGTCGGCACAGTCCCTTGGTGGGTCTACCCATTAAGAGCAGCCTCTTCAGTACGTCCATGCCCCCCAGGTCCGCCTGACCCAGGCCACTGTCCACATCCTATCCCCGGCAAGCCAGCACATAGGCCACTGTAATTGGGCCGCTGCGAAATAAAGCTCCAGGTCCAGGCCCCCTAGTCTTCCCTCGAGCATGGGGTGCTGATGCATGGGGATTGAAACCCGCTTCCTAGCAGGGTCCCCTGTGTATTGAAAAAGAGCGTGAGATCTGATGGCCGGTGCAGACCTGCGCTTTTTGAGGTGGTATATAAAAGGTTGAACCAACCTAAAAAATTAGGACCCATCCCAAAAATCTCCAGCACCTGTAATCAGTAGGACCGACTCAGCATAACAAATGCTTTTTTGATGTCCAGGGAGACCGCCTTCGGAAGATTGGCCCTTCGAGGTATTGCGTCCATGATGAAGCCCAGGCTCCGAATTTTGGAGTGCGTCGCCCTTTGAGGCACAAACCCACATTGGTCCGAATGAACAAGAGAGCCAAGCACCAGAAGCAATCTATTCACAAGGACCTTGCTCAGAATTTTGTAGTCAGGGTTCAACATTGACTTCGGGCGATAGGAGCTCACCTTAAGGGGGTCTCTTCCTGGTTTCGGGAGCACCACTATAAGGGCCTCATGTAAAGATCTCGGCGAAATGACCTGGTGGTGTGCCTCTCAATAGACCTCTAGCAAGTGAGGAGCTTAGAGTGACCATAAAAGCTGTATAATACTCCACGGGGAACATGTCTGTGTCAGGGGGTCTTGCCACGCGCCATCTGGCGGATTGCTAGATTGATCTCCTCCACTTGGAGTGGCTGCTCCAAGTCCAATAACTGCAGTGGCGTTAAGTGAGAAAGTGCCACTGCTCACAGGTAATCCCGTACCTGCGCTTAAGAGGGTTCCTGAGGAGACGAGTACAGCTGCTCATATTAGTGGACAAAAACGTAATTAATGTCTGCTTGAGTATTTCTCATATGACCTGTGCTATCACGTAGGGTGCCCACCAGAGTTCTAAGGGTCTCTAATTGCAGTAACCACACCAACATGCCCTGGTTTATCCCCATCTCCATACTGGAGGGCCAGGAAGTGTGATGTATTCCTATAGGTCCTGAATCGATCCCCCTATTCCTGACCCTATTCTGGTTAGTAAACTAACAAGTTAACTAGTAATCAGCCCATGAGGCAGAAAATCCCCATGATGCAGATACCGTTATCTGACGCAGTCACACTACGGCACAGGAACGTGTTATCTGATTAGGTCATAACGCTTGCGATCTAATTAGACAAGCGATATTCCTCCAGCCCCTGATAAGGCATACGGAGTTCTCATAACAAATCAAACCTATGACAACCTGGGCAAAACCCTGCGGCCATTGTTTTGATTTCACCGAGAACTTCAGTAAAAGAATGTGCTAACGAGCAAGTCGTATGACATCCTTATTGACGTATCTATGTCCATCCTTACGTCAATCTCGGCACCTTAAAGGTATAAATATTACCGATATTGCCCTATGCAAACACACGCGTGGTGACGAGACGGAGCAGCCATACTTGCCGAAGCGAAGAGCAGAGCAGACCCCGCTGGCGCAGCCCCGCCTTCCTGACGCGCTGAGACGCGCTGCTTTCTCCTGCCGAGAATTCCAGCCCCGGCGTTTCTGGGCAGCCCTCGCAGGCAGCCTGGAATATCGAGACCAGAGAGAGAGATACCATCCCTCATTCATCCTAACTTCCAGGTACAGAACTGAATAACCCCTCACAGAGAATTCTTTAGTTATTCACTTGGCAAAAACAAACTTAACTTAAACTGTAACTTTCTATTCCCGCCCACGTATTAGGCTTAGGTCAGGTACACGGGGTAGGCGTATTTAGAAACACCAGTTGAGTACGTTTAGTCAAATGTATATGTGTATGTAATATATTTTATTCATTTTAAAACATCATATGGCTTAGAAACCATATCAATGTTTTTACAGTATTATTTTATACTATTGCTTTTAATGTATGCACTTTACTTAACTATAAGTATTGCAATAATATCGATCCATTTCTCTTGTATGAGAAAAGAGACTGATCAATAAATAACACCTTTTTATTGAACACGCCCGTCTCTTCCTTTTCTCTACATTCTGATGAGACTAAGAATGCACGTACTGACTGAGTAAAATAAATTGCCTTTTGTTCACACGACTCTCGAGATATACTCTTGATTAGGGGAGAGCAAAGTTGTCATGTTCTATGGTTGTCAGAAACTAAATCCCTTCTTGTCTAATCAGGGGAGTTAATTCTTTCCTGAACATTCGAGAAAGTTTCTAGTGAACTCTGAGCTAAGCTGGCAAACCCAAAACTTTAAGTCTAGTATCGACAGTAGTAGACCTAGTTAACGTCTGGTCTAGGCCTTTACTATTGTAGGTATTATTCCAATGCGCAGAGCCTATTGGGATGATAGGAAGTACACTACATGGCGCCCAACGCGTTTGGAAAGGGCGATAAAACTAACGTAAGACATTTAGAGTAACTCAGTCGTGCTTTCTCACTCAGACCCCTTTTCCCATAATACTCCAAAGACGTCTGGAGTGGGTGAAAGGTAATATCCGCCAGACCTCGCAGGAGGGAACTCCTATGTATGGTTCTTGGTATAGTCAACGTTGAAGGATACACAGTTCCAAAATATTGTGCATCTAATCTTTGTTTCCACAAGAAACCTGATCTGCAAACAAACAAAATAACCTTTTGGACAGTAAAATGTCAGACAATGAGGATGAAAGAGAGGCAGTTAGATTAGCAACTGAACTCGCTGCAGCTGACGCTACCATGCAGGCAGCAGACGAGGATATAATACTCATCCCGGTCATCAAAAGGAGATCTATAACTTTAAAACTTATAGAAAATGGACTGACACCTAGAGGTGGCACAGTCATATTCGTAATTGAGGCACACGAATATCGGCAGACAGAGGTATACTATTCATGGATACATTTTCCAGCAGCAAATGCTGTAACAAAGTACTTCCACTATTACAAAATAGAGGAACCTCCTGAAACGTACACTCCTTTCGAGGAGGTGGAAGTACCACTCAAATTTCAAGAGCACCTGCTCTTATTTGATGGCGCCCTAAAACATAACAATCACATCACCAGGCTCGGTCCTTTAGGTAGACCAGGAGCAACGTGTCCGGTCCTAGCCGGATACACACCACATCCAGACATCGAAGGGATGTCTGCAGCAGAGCTGTTAACACAGCTAAAACAATTAATAAAAATACATAGACAATTAGTCCAATATGTGATGCGGACTTCAACAATTCAGCCAGCGATTAAACTTCCACAGCTGACCCCTCACCAGGGGAACACAAATAAAATTACACCACAGAACATCCAGTCCTGTCTAGGGAAGGTACCGGCTAAACGGGAACAAATACCATTCTGGTTGGCACAGAAAATCACCCAAATAGAGGCGGTGTTTCCTGACACCACCCCATTAGAAAAACACAGGATTCTGACTATCTGTCTCCCAATGGGAATCGCACCACACATAGAGGACTGTGACACTTGGGGTACAGTCTTTGCTTCCATCTACACAAAAACGCACGGTGTTCCATCCATTTCGGTAATACCAGATGTGCTAAAACAAATTCAAGATGAATATGGTCCAGAACCCGCTTTAACTCTTGGTATGAAATTACTGAAAGACTTCAAGCAGGTCTCGGCTATACTATTAGCCAACATAAAAGGAGAAGCAGCAAACGTGGCGATCCGCCAGAGGTTAAAAGAGACAGATATAGCAGACCAACCAGCTGAAATAGCCAGAATCATAGAAAAATCCTATGAGGAACTAGGCAGAGATAGTTTAGGTGGGATACCAGTAAAACCACAACTGATTGAAAGTCCTGAAAAAATATTTTATAACAATAAATCTACATCACCAAAAAAGAACTGGGATGGAAACAAACAATCCAATCCTAAAGAAAAGAAATTCCAGTCCAGAGGAAGGTCTCCTAGGCGAAGAGAAAAATCTCCGAACCAGAGACACAGGTCACCACAAAGTGACCCCTCTGGGAATAGATATAACCTTAGAAATAGGGATGATATAAAAAAGCCTGATAGATATCAAGACATTGATACACGTCCCTCTCAATCTTTTCAGACTTCCTCGCAGAAATCGGAAAGAAGAGGACGATCAGAACAAAGAGAAGAGCACGCCAAGTCCAAAGACAAGGAACCTGCTCAGCTAAAAAAGAAATTACAATTTCCAAAAAAGAAGGTAGCCAGTATCAAGGTAGTTAACAATGCCGAGAATACTGAGGACACAACTGAAAAACGGGGAATGGGCTCAGACAATGCTAGACAGCGCAGCAGAAGTGAGCATAGCTCGCAAAGTCCTTATGAATCATCTGGAGACAGTGGACACGAATGAATATCTTCAAGTGGAAACTGCGGACACCAGAGTTAGCAAACCTCACAAAATATACGAAATAACATTGCATATAGAGGGAGATAAGTCTAGGAAAATAAGGGGACTATTTTGGGATAATCTCTCCAAGGGCTATGATATCCTTCTAGCTGAAAAAGACTGGCCACCAGAGTTTGTAAGGGAGTGCCCTCATGGCGAAGAAGTAATTATGCCTGCCTTCTCAAATCATATTCCAATTCATAAAAAGTACACACTTGCCAGGAAATGGGCAGTGGCTCTAGCTCCTGATTTATATAAAAATCACGTGGGATGGGATGAGGACTCTCCTCCTCACAAAATCCAGTTAAAATCACAACCTACTGCACAAAGACAGTACCCAATTAAGCAAGAAGCTAAAAAACAGGTAAATGAAATACTAGATCAGCTAGAATACCAGGGGGTGATTGAAACTTGCACCTCACAAATGAACAACCCTTTGTTTCCGGTCTCCAAACCAGACAATTCATATCGTCTAGTTTTGGATTACCGACACCTTAACACATGTTGCAAAACTTTTGCAGTGCAAAACTCACACAGTGCTGCACTAATGAATAACATAGTGCGCAAAAAATACAAAACAACCTTGGACATCTCTAATGGATTCTTTTGTCAAAACATAGCACCAGAGAGCAGATATTTAACTGCATTCTCAATAAATGGCACTCAAAAACAATTCTGTCTGTTAGCCCAGGGGTACAAGAACAGCCCGGGAGTATTCTCAGCGAGAGTAACAGAATTACTACAACTATATGACGATGAAGCATTATCTTATGTCGATGACATTTACTTAACAGATGATGACTTGGAGACTCACTTGAAGAGAGTGAACACCATAATACTTGGGTTCGCAGCAGAGGGTTACAAATTCAACTTTAAAAAATCCAGAATTGCCCATCTGACAGTCCTATTCTTAGGATATGAGTTATCAAGTGAAGGCAAAAGCCTGGCTGACAATTTCCTAGAGAAATGTGCCGTAATCCAAGCACCTAGAACACTAAAAAACCTACAGTCGATTCTAGGCTTCCTAAATTTCGGAAGAACATACATTGCAAATTACGCAGAAAGGGTGAAACCCCTTTATGATCTGATAAAACCAGATTTTAAAAGAACCAATTGGACTCAAATACACACAGAAATTCTGAGATCCTTACAAACAGACATGCTAATTAAAACAAAATTAGAAACACGTGATAACACACGCAATCTTGTGATTCGAGTCATCCCAGGGAGATGCGGATTCACATACCTGACCTCTAATGAGGGAGAAAAGGTACCAATTGCATTCAAATCACACTTGTACACAGAAGCTGAAAAGAAGTTCAGCAGTACAGAAAGAATTGTTCATGCAGTTCAAACCGCAATAGCTAGAGGAAAAGATCAAGCTGACGGTAGACATATCACAGTCAGAACAGCAGAATCAGCCTTTGAGGCACTAACAACACCGTGTAATTTACCAACAACAACATTGAATCCAAAGTGGATACAATGGGTGAATTCAATCACAACGGACAAAGTATACTATTACCTTGATCCAGAACTAGAAGAGTTGAAAAATCTAGAATATGAAAGAATATTCCCTCTGCCAATCGATACTCTGCCTTTACGACATTACGCCTGTGTAATTTATACAGACGGACATGCTCAACCTCCCGTTTGGGGAGAACAAGCATACAACCCCACATGTGGGATTACAAAAGAAGTGTGGCGCGGAGGTAAACTAAAACCTCTATTAACAAAAACACACTCAGTAGAAACTAATTCAGAACAACAAACTGAGATAGTAGCTTTGAAAATGGCGCTAGATAATGCGGATCGCGAATTCCCGACACTTATAGTGTCAGATTCATATTACTGCGTCAAATCATATAACAAGGATTTGCAGACATGGATTCAAAACGGTTACAAAGATGACACAGATGCAACAATAAAGCAGAAACTGCTCTGGGAACAAATAGCTCTTTTGAAAAAAGAACTACCAAAGACTCACGTGACTCACTCACTGAGTCATCAGCGTGATGGCGTTCACGTTGCAGGGAATTCATTGGCTGAAACAGCCACAGCGGCAGCAACTAAATCGGCTCCCGTAGTTCGAAAAAAGCGTACATTAAAATACATTGACGGTGAAACAGTGCTGGCAGTGAAAACGTCATCTAAAGGCGACTGCTCAGCGTTACCGATCAATTATCCACTCAATTATACATACTTAATCGATGCAAACTCCGTCCCTTTTGCTCGAATCCCTGGAGTGGGGGATATGGTGATTCCAAACATGGACAGGAGAAACTTGTTAATCGCAGACGCACATATGGGCGAGGGTCTCAGACACCTCAAACTAAAAGATTCTCTGAAAGAATTACAATCACGGTACTGGTGGCCAGGCATGAGTCTGCGTCACACCATGTTTGTAAAAAACTGCCCAAACTGCAACAGAGATCGCAGTGGGGAGAGAAACAGTTTAATACCTCATCGTTTTACTCCGGAAAAAATCAAGAGTAAAAAGGAAGGGTTGCGATTAACATATACAGGCTAGTTTCCACTTATAATGTAGATCACCAGCACTCGGCTGACGTCCGGACTGTTATACAAAGATTTGCGAGTCTAAATGGCATATACGCTAAGAGCATGCTACGTTTGACCATTGTCTTCACTCTAGCACTCCAGCCTGAGGGGAAACATGACCAAATGAGCATAGTCCAGCGGGAATCTTCTCACTTCCTTCCTGAGGGTACGGGATGGTGTAAAGAAAAAACCAAGGCATAAAGCAATCTATAGCGGAAAGGGTATTAGGTTCGGGAGCTGGGTGGGTCAAACATCTAATAAGTGTCCAACGTAGTCTAAATAACTTGCCAAGAAATTCTCTGAAGGGATTCAGTGCGTACGAATTATTATTTGGAACTAGGATGATGATCTCTGACATTGATAGTCAGACTTCAGTGGTGAAAGAAAAAAGCTTTGATATCAAAGACCGTTTGGCTATTTTGCAGGACTTAAACAAAACAAGAAAAGACCTGAGCAACATAAAGTTGAAACAACAGCCAACAACCACTGAAGAACCACCACCTGTCCCAGCAAGACCTGTCTGGATTCCAAAAGTCGGGGATCTAGTCAGGGAGAAGATCGCGGTAAAGAAGGAATTTGGGCCTTCTTACAGAAAAGCAGTTCCTGTCTTGTCTGTCAACGGGACAAGATCAGTTGTACTACCGCCACTTGCTGGAAAAAAGGAGAACCGAGTTGTATCAATCGACCTGGTAAAACCACAACATGTGGCCGATAACAAACAGTAGGCCAAGTGGACTCCCAATAAGTAGCAGAACACCTAGGTTTGCTACCAGTACAGAGGTCCTAACGAAAAGGCTCATCACATTCGAAACGCCTACAGAAGAACAACAAGGACTATGCAACAATGCAATAGAACTCAGACCTCTGAAAACCCAAATAAAAACATTTAGCAGGGACACACCAATCTATAATGAAGTACCAAGTGAAAATGCAAGAAAAAGAAATCCTGAACCAATTGGAACAATTGACAGAACTGCATCCGGCTACTTCATAAACTTCGATGATTCCTCTGAAGGCTTCAGTGAATCAAAAACACAGCCATCATCAAAAACCTTTAAAGATAAAGCTAAAGAACTTTTGAAACAACTGAAAGAAACATATCTGATTTCTCCATGGATTGAATTTTGGGTGGGTTTTGGTGCATTTATCCTCATACTTTGGCTCATCATGGTACTAACTTTGGGACGCTTCATTGAGGGAAAATATGCTAAAATGGACACAGCAAGTCAGAAAATCAACTTGATCCTCAAACCACACACATCTTCACACGTCGAGAAAAGAGAACTTTCTTCAGCCAACTTCACAGCCAATCCGATACCTGGTGGGGTAGCCTGGGACAACAGTGACTATGAAATTTATGGTCCGGTCGAAATCCTAAAATATCCACACCAAATTAAGATCTCATTGAGTGACTTTGCAAAACCAAGCTCATTTGCTGATGATTGGGACTTCGAAAGCATTAATAATATGATGTCTGACTTAGTAATGTCTGCTAAATTTACCAAACATGATTATTTGCAGGGTTCTACAAATTATGATAGTATGTACTGTTATAACCATTATGGTAACCATTTTCTACATAAATCTGCACAGCCTAGAAATGTTTTATATTATAATCAATGGGAACATTGTGCAACCCCTCCAAAAGGAAGCTCAAGAACCTTCTATGACAAATATTCATACTTCTCAGGTTTTAACACAAGTAATGCTGAAGCATTCTATTTTAAATTGTCTAACAAGACAGGAACCAAGACCATGATAACCAACACAATATTGATTTATTCAGACTCATTTTTTGAAAAATTGAATACCTTTGGTTTTGATTATTGGGACAAAAATGTTGAATTGAAAAGTGTTTGGGGTACAAAAGATTGGCAAGTACAGGGTATAGAAGCTTTGTTTAGAGCCTGCATGATCCCAGAACAAATGATATTTTTAAATGACACTGTTCAACAAACCACCTGTCTTGGCCTAGCCAAAATCAAAGATTTAATTAAACCGTCTATTCCAAAACCAACAATGTTTAGCAACACTTCTACAGATGAAGAGATAGACGTAAACCATATATTAAACCAAAACAGAACACATCCTGATTGGAAACAGTGGTTGATCTGGCCCACAGATACTAATAACTGTCAAGACAGATTCCTGAATAAAACACAGGGGTTCAAAATGACCAGGCCAGACCCTAGATATCCCCAAAGACATCACCCAGGGATAATAACCACCTACAGTGTGGGCAAATTATGCCTTCAATGGCTGCAAATTTCCACAATGGCAGAAATTAAGCAACACCTAACTTTACTTACTGATGGTGCTGACTTGCGTGATTTCATAATGGGACCACGCAAACAGTGTCAAAAATGTTTCATAGCAGCCTCTGTATATGCAGCATACAATGAGGCCTGGAAGGTTACTCAAATTGAAACAGCAGAGAGAATACGGGAAATTGACCGTATTAATTTGGAAAAATCACTTTCTGTAGTGGACAATGGGTTAATGACTCTGTCCTCCAGAATTTTTTCTTTGGACAGCATTGTGTCTTCAGCAATCGACATATTATCGCAGGACTTACTGTTATTACAACACGGTCAGTCACAATTGCGTTCTATTGTACAGCTTGGCTGGACGTTACAAAATCTGCGTTCAGGCTATGTGCCTTGGCGTTTAATCAACACAACGTCACTATTCCAAATCTTTAACCTTACTGATAGACAAATCAGTATGGCGCAAAGGGGTGCTGATTATACAATCCTGAGCATTGAGAAACTTGAGAGATTACCAATGACAATGTCAGAACGACCTGTCAGTGAATGGATAATACATGGGATAATTAATATTCCAATTTCAACCTTCAGGTTTCAATACTGCCAAAAATATATACAGGCTGGCATGTACGAGAAATTGGGAAAGGGGTACCTTAAAACAATATGGAACCTGCCCTATTCACATGCATGTGTCAGTAATAAAGGACAGAAAGTGTTTCTTAGTGGCAATAATTGTGCGATGTCACTAAGCTGCACACTTCTGTGTAACGGAATTAGTTTGCATGGAGCCTGTGAAGGGAATTCATACAACCTTTCATGTCACCAGCAAGGCGCACCTGCAACAGAAATAGAACCATTCTTTCAAAGACTCTATAATGGGAGTTACATTCTAATTGTAGACCGCAGATGTTGTAGTCTTATGCCCGGGACTCCTTATCTAGTAACTACGACTGCGAAGGTCAAGTGCTGTGGACGCTCGTTGTTCCCCAGCTCCTTTCCAGACAGGGAGGCAAGGGCATGGCCCAATTTGAAAATTACTTCTATTCGAATAGATACTTTAAGCAGAATGAAAACAGTGCTTCTTCAGACGCCTACCAGGCTCTCGTCATCAAAAGAAACATATGATCTACAAGTCGCAAGGACGACTGCAGAGATACATTCATTGTTATCAACTAATTCCCCCATACATTTCGCGGAAATTCTAAATGAAATCTTAAATATTTCTGATACCAATGGGATCTCAAAGGTATTTAAGACAGTATTTTCGATGGCATTAACACCATTCAAAGCCATACTGGGTATTTTTCCAGATTTCGTCCATTCGATTTTTGGCGGACTTCCCCTGATCCTGGGACTAATTGCAGGAATCCTATTCTTAGTCCTTATTTTTCGTTATGGCAACCCATGTCACAGACAAAACTCTTGCGACAAGGGAAGAAACAATCCTAGCCATTGGATACCGGGACCGGATATCAAAAATCCTGGGACTCTCCCGGCTTAGAGACCTAAATATGACTTGGTTTCTATCATTTCGACCAATGTGGCAAAGATGTGTTTTACCTGTATTAAGGTGTCTGCTATGCGGAGAAGAATGCGTGTTAGACACCTGTCTGACGCTATAATCGGATGCGCCAATGGATGCAGAAACATTGTTGAGCCCGATCAAGGTTCATGCTTTGTGCTGCCCTCAAAGGCTACCAATCCTGATGACGGCATTCGTGGAAGCTTCACCACTACGATTGATGGGTAGTGAAGTTCAAGATGAAAGCAGCATCGAACAGGTACGACCTTCTGTCAGCAATGCAAATCAGAATGTCAATGGAGACAATCATGCGCACGAATGCATGATTACACCTATTTCCGAGTTAGTGGAACTTTCCCAGGAAGCTGTTGACAGTTTTTTCGAAAGCCTAAATGATATGATGTTCTCACCAGAGCAGAACTAGAGACTTTTGAACAAGCTCGCACACGGCGTTCCCTGAATTCGGCCTTCAACTTCAAAAATAAAGTCACATGAACAATCTTTCCTCCAGTTCACGGACAGCAATTTTTCAGCAGCCCCAAAATATTTTTTCATATTTCTCGGGACATTATCTTCTGCTTAAAGTAAGAACTATTCTTAAAGAACTAAGGTTTCTAAATTTTAGATAGCTTATAGACATAGCTTATAGACATTAGCTGCCCGCAGGTATGTTCACAAATACTTTATTATGTGATGGAATGGTCTCGAACTTTTTTTCTGTATTAAGAGCCATTTCATGTGTAATTCTCATATACCAAATAGCAATAATGTATACAAATGCGATTACTTTGGCATAATTATACAGCTTGAGTGCATACAATACATATGACTGCAATTTTTTCCGTATATTTGAAAAATTTCAAAATGCATTTATGTATTTTGGGGTGGTAAGTGTTGGAACTGGGTAGCCTGGCCTAGGGCAAGACATGCATTTCAGAGGCACAGTGTTAAGGTTGCAGACCACCCAAAAGTAAAATCACGCAATAGCACACAAAAGAAAACACTACACTAAAAATTGTGGGAAAATACGTACTGTTTTATAAAAATAATACTTTCTTTGTGGTCAAAATTTACAGTTTATGACATTTCAGATTATTGACATTTCAGCAAATTCAAATTATCAGATAAATTTCCAATTACAGTTCATACAGTTTTCTAGAGATCAGAAACAAACCCACTCTTCAAAGTTGACCAGTAATACAGTTTACTTTACAGTAGAGTAAAAATTACACTTCCAATTAGTTATTTAAACTCAAGGTTGAGCATTATTTAACCACCTCACCAGATTCCAAACTCAGCTTCAATAGGATATTACACGATGCCCAATACTGGACACTCACAGCACCAACCACCCTCAGCCACAGGGTAGTTGAACTAACTCAGGCTTTACACCTTCCCTCTGTGGGTTACCTCCACCACCACTGGGAGTTTATAACTGTCCCTTCTCTCACAGGGAGGTAGCACCCACTCTGGCAAGAACTCTCCACTCCCCCCCCCTGCCTAGATTGCAGTTCCCCTTCCCTTCGGGTGACACTCCTTACTTGCAGCAGATTTATCTGCGTGGTCCAGGGGAAGAACCTACTTTTCAAGTCAGGGGAGACTCAGTACTGCAGTCACACAGCAGCCACTCGGTAGACTTTCCTCTCTTCTCCCGCTCGCACTGTATTTACTGCTAGCGCTCAAGCGGGGAGAGAGTTTAGAACAGCTGACTGGCGACTTGGCTCCTCACACTCCTCTTTCCGTGGAGCGCTTGAGGTGCGCCGGGGATTCAGCGTTGCTGCAGCGGCCAGGGGAAACTTCCGGCGCCTCCTCACACGATCCTCGACGAGCGCGCTGTTCTCCCGGGCATGCGCGTAGCTCTCCGTCGTCTCCGCCTCCGCCCTCACGAGTCGCGCTACTCCCTAGAGCCTGCGCGATCACAGCCGGAAACTGCACCTCCACAGACGCTGCACTTCTGGGCCTGCTCGAACCTAGGCCCCTCCTGCCTCCAGTAGCGATCACGCTGGGGACATGCGCGGAAGCGCTTCCTTATTCCACTGACGCGGCCGGTGCCCCCGGGGTCCCACAGACGATCGGAGCAGCGCCGCTGCTCTCCCCCAGTCACTTCCCTCACCGGCTCCACAGGAAGGATGTTCTCAAGTAGCGCCCTCGCTCCTCAGGACATTTATGGCTCCACAGACCCACGACTTCACCAGGGCCCAACAAGGAACTCCAGCCACGTCACGGGGCTCACAGCTGCTCTTCCACGCTGGTAGGTGCAGCGCTGGGCATGGGAAGTTAGGGATATCCTCAGTAAGAGTGTCCTGTCAGCTTTCACTGGGGTTCAGACTTAGAAGGGTCTTCCTTCACACGCAGGTAGCTTTTCTTCTCAGCAGTTGATGTATGGGGAGGGATTGGTCAGAGGCTGAAGGGGGAACGTCTTTCTGAAGTGACTGTCTGCCTCCAAGACAAACTAGCTGCTCTCAGTGCGTCCACCTCCTCTCACCACTGCCTCACTCCTCCACTCTTGGGTCAGCACAAAATGGCCTCCTGACCCCTGCCCTTTTATAGACAATCCACCCAGGGTCTAGTAGGGTCCAGAACGTTCTGGAAAGCCTATTGTTATCCTATGGGGCAGTCTAGAATGTGGCAGTTGAAAACAGTTAGAGCCCTCCATTTTGTGAATTACTGCCATAGCCTGACAGAATAGGCCTCTGGGCCTGAGGGAAAAAACCATGAGGGGAAAAAGAACACCTATCCCCATGGCCAACACCTATAAAAAGTAGCAGACACAAAAATACTAAGGGGATGAGGAGCAAAAAGGGGACAAAATAAAGGATAATGAGGAGGACTGCGCAAAAAATCCAGACAGGTCTAACACGCGTCCCCCCCAGCTGAAAGTGGGGAGAACTACCCAACCCCTTGGGAGTCCTCTTCACTAAGGCGGAAATACCTGGAGAGACCGTCTGCATTGGCGTGGTCCACTCCAGGCCGATGTTCCACCCGGAAGTCCATTCCCTGTAGGGAGATGGACCACCTCAACAGCTTGGGATTTTCCCCCTTCATTTGCATCAGCCAACGAAGGGGGCGGTGGTCAGTCTGAACCAGGAAGTGCGAGCCAAAGAGGTATGGCCGCAGCTTCTTCAGAGCCCACACCACCGCAAAAGCTTCCCTCTCAATTGCACTCCACTTCTGTTCCCGGGGAAGCAGTCTCCTGGATAGAAAGACTACAGGCTGATCCAGGCCCTCTTCATTTAGTTGCGATAACACTGCCCCAATGCCATGTTCGGATGCATCTGTTTGCACAATGAACTCCTTGGAGAAATTGGGAGCCTTCAGGACCGGTGCTTCACACATTGCCTGCTTCAACTTTTCAAAGGCTTGCTGACAAGCCTTTGTCCAAACTACCCGTCGAGGTTGTTTCCTAGAGGTGAGCTCTGTGAGGGGCGCTACAATAGTGCCATACCCCTTCACAAAGCGACGGTAGTAACCTGTGAGGCCCAGGAAAGCTCGGACCTCAGTCTGTGTCTTGGGGGGTTCCCAGGCCATGATTGCCTCAATCTTCGCCTGTAGGGGCTGCACTGACCCCCTACCCACCAAGTGTCCAAGGTACACAACCGACCCCTGACCAATCTGGCATTTGCTGGCTTTGATGGTCAATCCAGCTTGTTTCAGCGCCTGGAGAACTGCTTGCAAATGTTGCAAGTGGTCCTCCCAACTGCTACTGAAGACAGCAATGTCATCCAGGTAAGCAGCCGAGAAACCCTCCATTCCAGAGAGGACCTGGTTCACCAGTCGCTGAAATGTGGCAGGGGCGTTCTTGAGCCCAAAGGGCATCACACAGAACTGGAAGTGTCCCTCAGGCGTGGAGAAGGCTGACCTTTCCTTTGCTCCATCTGTCAAGGAGATCTGCCAGTACCCTGAAGTGAGGTCAAAGGTACTCAGGTATTGGGCAGCTCCTAGCCGGTCAATTAACTCATCCGCCCTGGGGATGGGATGAGCATCAGTTTTGGTAACTGAGTTCAGTCCTCGGTAATCCACACAGAACCTCAGTTCTGGTGTGGTGCCCGGTGGGGCGGCTTTTGGGACTAGCACCACCGGACTGGACCAAGGGCTGCTGGACGGTTCTATCACTCCTAGCTCCAACATCTTGGCCACTTCGCCATGGATGCTAGCCTTCACCTTGTCCGACAGCCTATAGGTCTTGGACTTCACTGGGGGGCTGTCTCCTGTGTCCACATCATGGGTACACAGGTGGGTTCTTCCCGGGACAAGGGAGAACAGCGAAGAGTACTGCCCCAATACCTGGCGGCAATCCTCTCGCTGCTCAGGGGTGAGAGACGGGGAGAGAATCACTCCCTCCACCGACCCATCCTTCTCTTGACATGAAAAGAGGTCTGGGAGAGGCTCACTTTCTGCTTCCTCAGCACCATCAGTCACCATCATCAGGATGACCTCTGGCCTCTCATGGTGGGGTTTGAGGCGATTGGCATGCAGCACCCGTAGGGGCTGCCTCGGGGTCTTAAGATCCACCAAGTAAGTGGCCTTACCCTTTTTCTCCAACACCTCAAAGGGGCCTGTCCAACGATCCTGAAGGGCACTTAGCTCTCCAGGTTCCATCACCCAGACTTTCTGGCCAGGCTCCAACTCCACCGGGTGAGCATTTTGGTCATACCATTCCTTCATGACTGCCTGACTGGCCTCCAAGTTGTCAGCAGCCTGCTTCCACAACTTGGCCATCTGGCTTCTGAAGGCCAACATGTAGCTCACCACATCCTGGGGAGGTTTTCTAGAAGACTTCTCCCATCCTTCCTTCACCAGGCTGAGAGGTCCACGCACCGGGTGTCCATACAACAATTCGAATGGGCTGAAGCCCACTCCTTTCTGTGGCACCTCTCTGTAGGAGAACAGTAAGCAAGGTAGGAGGACGTCCCACTTCCTCCGTAAGCTCTCTGGCAGACTTCTTATCATGCCCTTCAGGGTCTTATTGAATCTCTCAACCAGTCCATTGGACTGGGGGTGATAAGGAGTGGTGAACCGGTAGGTCACCCCACACTCCTTCCACATGGTCCGCATGTAAGCAGACAGGAAGTTAGTCCCCCTGTCAGACACAACCTCCTTCGGGAATCCTACCCTAGTAAAGATTCCCATCAGGGCCCTAGCTACCACAGGTGCAGTAACAGTCCTCAGAGGGATGGCCTCTGGGTACCGTGTGGCATGATCCACCAGAACCAGGATGAACCTGTGACCAGCTGTTGTTGGTGGATCCAATGGCCCTACAATGTCGATGCCCACCCTTTCAAAGGGGGTGCTAACGACAGGAAGTGGTTCCAGGGGAGCCTTTAGCTTCACCCCTGTCTTCCCACTGGCCTGGCAGGATACACATGTCCTACAGTATGTGTTGGACGCCACTTTCATCTGAGGCCAGTAAAAGTGGAGGACAAGCCGTGCAAAGGTCTTGTCCTGGCCTAAGTGTCCTGCCAGTGGTATCGCATGAGCCAATTCCAGCAGAAAGGCTCGGTATTGCTGCGGGACCACCAAGGCCCTTGATGAGCCAGGTAGAGGTACCTTTGGTTCACTGTAGAGGAGGCCATCCTCCCAGTAAATATGGTAGTGCCCCGTAGCATCACCTACTGCCTGGGCTTCAGCCTGACGCCTCAGTCCCTCAAGGGTAGGGCACTCTCTCTGCCCCTTACAGAATTCCTCTCTGGTAGGACCTCCCTCCACATGCCATTCAGCAGGGATGGGTAAATCCTCCAGAGAGTCTACTCCCCCCTCCACGGACTCCTGGCCTACCACTGCAGGTGGCCGATCTGTCTCATGGGGCGTGGAAGCCGAAGCAGGCTGTCCCTGTCTCCGTTTCTGACCCTTTTTGGCAGCGGGTTGGGCCATTGTTCCAGGCTCCAACCCAGGCGAACTCCCTCTCCGGGCAGTCGCAGACCGTGTGCTTACACAGGCCCAGTCAGGTGTACCCAGCATCGCAGAATGCGTCCGGTATTCCACCTCTCTCCAAGTGTTGTGCTCCATGTCATTCCCCAACAGACAATCAACTGGCACGGCAGGGCTTACGGCAACTCGCAGTGAACCTGCAACCCCTTCCCACTCAAAGGGAACCTCAGCCACTGGATAGTGGCCCATTCTGCCGTCAGCCATCGCGGCGGGGTGGAGTACATTAGGAACAACTTGCTCTGGAGACACCAGTTGACTTCTCACCATAGTCATACTGGCTCCTGTATCTCTCAGAGCCTCCCCTCTTTGGCCATTGATGGTAACCCATTGCCCATACTTGATAGTATTTGGGGGCACCTGGATCTTTGGCACCATCTCCCGCTCTCCCAGGGACACTAAGGTGACACCCGCCCACTCACCCCCCTTATCTAAGGGCAACTCCTCCCCGAGCGCTACGCTAGCTACTCCCGGTGACTTTCCTCCGGTGGGAGGGGGTGGTCTCTTTGGGCATTTGACATCTCCCTTATAATGTCCAACACCACCGCATTCAAAACAGTGGAGAACCCTTGGCTGCTGGCTTTGGCCAGGATTAGGGTTTCTGGGCGGGTTTGCCCTAGGGGTGAAACCTGCTCCCTTACCTTGGAAATTATTTTGGGGACCTTTGGAGAACTCCTTCTTTTTATCTCCTCCCTCTTTCTTCTGGGGGGCGCCCTGTCCGGCTTTTTGAGAAACCCCTCCAGTCCCCTTGGAGGACACCCGGGTACTTGCCCAAGTGTCCGCCTCCTCTGCAAGCTTCCGGGGATCGGTCAGCTTGCTGTCCACCAGGTGTTGGCGCAACTCGGGAAAACATTTCTCGAGGAGGTGTTCTTTCAAAAATAGATTGTACAGCCCTCATAATCTTTTACCTCGCTGCCCTTGACCCAACCCTCTAAAGCTTTCTTGGCGTAGTCTAGAAAGTCTACCCAATTCTGGTTACTCATTTTGTGACTTCCCCTGAATTTTTGTCTGTACCTTTCAGGGGTAAGTCCAAACTTTTTCACCAGTGCCACCTTCATGGCAGGGTAGTGGGTTTGCTCATCCTGCTCCAGAGCCAGCAAAGTGTCTCTGCCAGCAGGTGGCATGTATTTGTACAGCCCACCTCCCCAGTGAGTTTCTAGGATCCCGTGAGCCCTTAAAGAAACTTCATAGGCGGCTAACCATTTGGCAATGTCATCACCTGAGGTGTAACTAGCGATGACATCTTTAGGTAAGTAGGGTCTGGATTCCCTGGTGTCTACTTTCTTTTCGCTGCCACCATTGTCTGGAGTGGGAGGCCTTCGTATTAGGACCTGTAGGTCCATCTCCTTGAGGGTTCGCTCATGAGCTAACCTCCTTTCCTCCCTTTGCATATCCATCCTAGCCAACTCCAGCCTCATTCTCCTCTCCTCCCTCCTATCTTCTAGCTCGGCTTCAGTTAAACCCTTCTCCGAGACGCTGCTGCCCGCCCTGGGAGGTGTCTTGGAACCTGTCAGTAGATTTCCCCCCTCCCCTTGGTACAGCATTGCAGTCTCAACGACAGTGTCCCTGTCACTCCCTTCTGACACTGGTACCTCCCCGGAATGAGCCTCCACCCATGCCCGTATGCTGGTCTGCAGCTCGCCTTTCTTGGCACCCTTGTTGAAAAACACACCTTGCTGCTGACACCAGTCCTTTAGTTGGGTCACAGTATAGTTATCCAGCTCTTCCACATTTATCTCCATTTTTGCTAGAGTATAAACTTTTCACACAGGAGGAAACCGAAAGTGTCCTAGGGTCAACCTCCACCCACCACCAGAAATAAATTTAGAAAAAACAAAAATGTAAATTAGGAGGGCCGCAAGGAGAAAACTCCTGGTGTAGGTTTAGTGTATTACGTTGAATTACTAGTGAGTAGCTGCAACCAAGTCAGTGATCCCACCGCTAGGCACCAAATGTTGGAACTGGGTAGCCTGGCCTAGGGCAAGACATGCATTTCAGAGGCACAGTGTTAAGGTTGCAGACCACCCAAAAGTAAAATCACGCAATAGCACACAAAAGAAAACACTACACTAAAAATTGTGGGAAAATACGTACTGTTTTATAAAAATAATACTTTCTTTGTGGTCAAAATTTACAGTTTATGACATTTCAGATTATTGACATTTCAGCAAATAAACCTCTTTAACTCTAGCAAATTATCAGATAAATTTCCAATTACAGTTCATACAGTTTTCTAGAGATCAGAAACAAACCCACTCTTCAAAGTTGACCAGTAATACAGTTTACTTTACAGTAGAGTAAAAATTACACTTCCAATTAGTTATTTAAACTCAAGGTTGAGCATTATTTAACCACCTCACCAGATTCCAAACTCAGCTTCAATAGGATATTACACGATGCCCAATACTGGACACTCACAGCACCAACCACCCTCAGCCACAGGGTAGTTGAACTAACTCAGGCTTTACACTTTCCCTCTGTGGGTTACCTCCACCACCACTGGGAGTTTATAACTGTCCCTTCTCTCACAGGGAGGTAGCACCCACTCTGGCAAGAACTCTCCACTCCCCCCCCCTTCCTAGATTGCAGTTCCCCTTCCCTTCGGGTGACACTCCTTACTTGCAGCAGATTTATCTGCGTGGTCCAGGGGAAGAACCTACTTTTCAAGTCAGGGGAGACTCAGTACTGCAGTCACACAGCAGCCACTCGGTAGACTTTCCTCTCTTCTCCCGCTCGCACTGTATTTACTGCTAGCGCTCAAGCGGGGAGAGAGTTTAGAACAGCTGACTGGCGACTTGGCTCCTCACACTCCTCTTTCCGTGGAGCGCTTGAGGTGCGCCGGGGATTCGGCGTTGCTGCAGCGGCCAGGGGAAACTTCCGGCGCCTCCTCACACGATCCTCGACGAGCGCGCTGTTCTCCCGGGCATGCGCGTAGCTCTCCGTCGTCTTCGCCTCCGCCCTCACGAGTCGCGCTACTCCCTAGAGCCTGCGCGATCACAGCCGGAAACTGCACCTCCACAGACGCTGCACTTCTGGGCCTGCTCGAACCTAGGCCCCTCCTGCCTCCAGTAGCGATCACGCTGGGGACATGCGCGGAAGCGCTTCCTTATTCCACTGACGCGGCCGGTGCCCCCGGGGTCCCACAGACGATCGGAGCAGCGCCGCTGCTCTCCCCCAGTCACTTCCCTCACCGGCTCCACAGGAAGGATGTTCTCAAGTAGCGCCCTCGCTCCTCAGGACATTTATGGCTCCACAGACCCACGACTTCACCAGGGCCCAACAAGGAACTCCAGCCACGTCACGGGGCTCACAGCTGCTCTTCCACGCTGGTAGGTGCAGCGCTGGGCATGGGAAGTTAGGGATATCCTCAGTAAGAGTGTCCTGTTAGCTTTCACTGGGGTTCAGACTTAGAAGGGTCTTCCTTCACACGCAGGTAGCTTTTCTTCTCAGCAGTTGATGTATGGGGAGGGATTGGTCAGAGGCTGAAGGGGGAACGTCTTTCTGAAGTGACTGTCTGCCTCCAAGACAAACTAGCTGCTCTCAGTGCGTCCACCTCCTCTCACCACTGCCTCACTCCTCCACTCTTGGGTCAGCACAAAATGGCCTCCTGACCCCTGCCCTTTTATAGACAATCCACCCAGGGTCTAGTAGGGTCCAGAACGTTCTGGAAAGCCTATTGTTATCCTATGGGGCAGTCTAGAATGTGGCAGTTGAAAACAGTTAGAGCCCTCCATTTTGTGAATTACTGCCATAGCCTGACAGAATAGGGCTCTGGGCCTGAGGGAAAAAACCATGAGGGGAAAAAGAACACCTATCCCCATGGCCAACACCTATAAAAAGTAGCAGACACAAAAATACTAAGGGGATGAGGAGCAAAAAGGGGACAAAATAAAGGATAATGAGGAGGGACTGCGCAAAAAATCCAGACAGGTCTAACAGTAAGGTATACACTATACTCTGTAGTATGTTGTACTATGTTATACTATACCTAGATTAGTAAATATGACCATAGTTAGCGTGGAGTGGGTGTGATGTATTCCTATAGGTCCTGAATCGATCCCCCTATTCCTGACCCTATTCTGGTTAGTAAACTAACAAGTTAACTAGTAATCAGCCCATGAGGCAGAAAATCCCCATGATGCAGATACCGTTATCTGACGCAGTCACACTACGGCACAGGAACGTGTTATCTGATTAGGTCATAACGCTTGCGATCTAATTAGACAAGCGATATTCCTCCAGCCCCTGATAAGGCATACGGAGTTCTCATAACAAATCAAACCTATGACAACCTGGGCAAAACCCTGCGGCCATTGTTTTGATTTCACCGAGAACTTCAGTAAAAGAATGTGCTAACGAGCAAGTCGTATGACATCCTTATTGACGTATCTATGTCCATCCTTACGTCAATCTCGGCACCTTAAAGGTATAAATATTACCGATATTGCCCTATGCAAACACACGCGTGGTGACGAGACGGAGCAGCCATACTTGCCGAAGCGAAGAGCAGAGCAGACCCCGCTGGCGCAGCCCCGCCTTCCTGACGCGCTGAGACGCGCTGCTTTCTCCTGCCGAGAATTCCAGCCCCGGCGTTTCTGGGCAGCCCTCGCAGGCAGCCTGGAATATCGAGACCAGAGAGAGAGATACCATCCCTCATTCATCCTAACTTCCAGGTACAGAACTGAATAACCCCTCACAGAGAATTCTTTAGTTATTCACTTGGCAAAAACAAACTTAACTTAAACTGTAACTTTCTATTCCCGCCCACGTATTAGGCTTAGGTCAGGTACACGGGGTAGGCGTATTTAGAAACACCAGTTGAGTACGTTTAGTCAAATGTATATGTGTATGTAATATATTTTATTCATTTTAAAACATCATATGGCTTAGAAACCATATCAATGTTTTTACAGTATTATTTTATACTATTGCTTTTAATGTATGCACTTTACTTAACTATAAGTATTGCAATAATATCGATCCATTTCTCTTGTATGAGAAAAGAGACTGATCAATAAATAACACCTTTTTATTGAACACGCCCGTCTCTTCCTTTTCTCTACATTCTGATGAGACTAAGAATGCACGTACTGACTGAGTAAAATAAATTGCCTTTTGTTCACACGACTCTCGAGATATACTCTTGATTAGGGGAGAGCAAAGTTGTCATGTTCTATGGTTGTCAGAAACTAAATCCCTTCTTGTCTAATCAGGGGAGTTAATTCTTTCCTGAACATTCGAGAAAGTTTCTAGTGAACTCTGAGCTAAGCTGGCAAACCCAAAACTTTAAGTCTAGTATCGACAGTAGTAGACCTAGTTAACGTCTGGTCTAGGCCTTTACTATTGTAGGTATTATTCCAATGCGCAGAGCCTATTGGGATGATAGGAACTACACTACAGAAGGACTTATAGCCCAGATCACAGAGTAGCTTCACCGTCTCCCAGTATTGGCAACGTAAGGTTACCAGACAGGCGGGTTTCAGGAATCTACACCACTTTGAGCTCCATAGGAGTGTCTCCAAAGCCAGTACACTGCGAGTGAGAGCCGACTTAACTCCTCATGTTGTAGCGATGCAGTGCCCCCTCATGTCCACCTTCATGGCGTCCCATAGGACCCCACCGCACCTGTGATCTCAAAATACTTGACGATGTGTATGACTAATGAGTCTCTGCTAAGCCAGAATATCGAGATAGGAGCCCTTGTAGCCCCAATTGGAATGTAACCCAGAGCGGGTTATGGTCCGAGAGGGTCCTGCTCAGGTACTCGGAACCACATATGAGTGGCCAGCAGTCAGTAGTACAAAGAGGCAAGCTAACCGAGTGTGGCACTGATCCCCCGGTGCATAAAAAGAATACTCCTTCTTCCCAGGTTATTCCAAGCACCAGACATCATGTAAATTGGTAAACCTAGAGTACTGCTGGAAGAAGTGCTTTCTTGCTTGTATACCCAGGGTACATGGGAGTGGCGGTACTGACCGGTCCGGGAGGATGACTGAAGGGCAATAAACACATCAGAGGAGCCCCGGTCTCAAATCTGCTGGACAGGCATGCCTTGATTCAGGGAGAGCAAATCTAAATGTGGCCAGTATAGCTTCCCCCCGAGAGGGTTCACTAAGTTTCAGGCTGGAGATGCACGGTGGAAACCAAGGAACAGGCTGTTCTGTTTCAGGGCAGATCCAGGGTGCCCCAGACCCTTCTGGGGCAGCAAAGATAGGGCAAAGGTGTAGGCCTGGTTGTCATGGAATCCAGTTGATGAGTGGTGAACACTCTCTAGGCGAGGGTAATTGCTGGCGGAAGGAGCAGACAGTTGGGTAACACACACAGTCCATGCAGGGTCATCCATCCCCTTTCAGAGCAACTGAGGGACAAGAAGGGGGACACATTAGGAGCAGTTCAATGAGTCCCCTTTGTTTTCTTGTGGTATATTTATGTTTTAGAGCTTGGTCTTCTTTCACCTATATTGTCTTTTGTTGTTTATACCTATCGCACCACAGGTTGTCATCGTGAAGTCCCCCGATAGGGTCCACACAGCAAGCCTCAGCTTTCCAGTGTAGGGCCAGGGGGAGGGGAGGGCAATGGTAAGTTTCCCGTTGAGTAGCCGGGTGTCAGGGTCTCTTAGGCGACCTGCTGCCAGGGTCTTTGGGCCAAGTGCAGGATATTAAGGGCTTCATTGCTTTAGGGGGGGGGGGTCTCCATCAGGTGGTCACCTGCCAGCCAACAAGAATTCCAGGGGCTCGCAGTCCACAATCATAGTTGGGTCACTGTCAGGGTGCAGCTCTGACTTACCAGACTTCCCTGCCTGTTAGACTTGGGATATTTTGGTGTGTTTCCCCTGTCTTTTTGCTTTTTGACCTCCTTGTTTTGACCCTGTTTTCTGCTTGGTTTACTGCCTCTGCGCACATTCTCACTGCTGTTTAGTGCAACTGCTACTACTGTAAATTATGTGCCAAGGCCTGTAAATCAAATGCTACTAGTGGGCCTGCAGCACTGATTGTGCCAACCACAGAAGTAGCCCTGTAAAGGTATCTCAGATCTGGCACTGCAGTATCTGCGTGCATTTCTTACTGCCATGGCGACTTAGCAAGTGCACCCACTTGCAAAGTCCTAGCCTTCCCTTTTGTTTCTCTCTCGTTGTAGCCTCCTGATCCATTCAGTCCCATTTTGGCACTAATGTCATTACTTTATTGCTGTATTGTATTGTGTAACGTCATTACCTTGTTGCTGTATTTTTGTACTTTGACTATTTTTAATATTTTTCATGGCTCCCGCTGACCACGTTTGACCTACACCTCTCATGTATCTCGAATTATCCTTTGCACACTACTTGTAAAGCACTGTGATGCCTAGGTCTAGCTAGCGCTATATAAAACTCTAAATAAATAAATTAAATTACATGTAAGCCATCCCTATGGTAGGCCCAAGGTACACTTATGGGCAGGGTGCAGTGTAAGTGAAAGGTAGGACATGTACTAGTATGTGTGAGACATGTCCTGATAGTGAAATAAAGTGTAATTTTTGTTCACTATTGAAAGGCTATCTGTCCCATAGGATAGAATGGGAGATACTTTGTAACATGTTACAAGTATAAATTCCCACTGGAACAAGATAGAGAAATGGAGTTAAGTATGCCTGAACTCAAAATGTAAAAATGCATCTTTTAGAAAAGATGATTTTTATGTTGTGTATTTGAAAATACCACTTTTAGAAAGTGGGTATTTTCTTGCTTAGCCATCCCATGTGTCTCTGCTGGGTTGTAGATTGACTGGCTGGCTTTGGAGTGACAGGGGCTGGGGATGTGCATTCTCTTCAAACAGCCACTGGAGGGGTTGGGGTGTGTCCTGCCTCTCCTGGATGAGTAAGGACTGGGCTGAAAAGACCTGGGCTGCATTTAGAGTAGTGGGAGGAGATTTCCTTGCACCTAAATGGGCCTGGTCTGCCTTGGACAATGCTGTCTTCACCTCCTGCCATAGAGGACAGAACTGGTTTGGACTGAACACAGACACTCTCTGCCACAAGAGAACAAAGGGAAATGTGGTATAATTATTGGGACCCAGACCCCAAGATTTTAGAACTCTTTTGGACTCAGAAACCTGCCAAGAAGAATAGCTGGAGAAGCTGTATTTGCTGTGTGCTTTGCTATGTTGGCCTGCAGTAGCTGCTTCTGTCTTGGGCAGAAAAAGGACTGGACTGAACTTTCTGCAACTTCTTTGTTTGATTTTCTCGAAGGGTTTGAGGTAGAGCTTGCTCCCTGTTTAATAAGTCTCAGGAACAGCAAAGACTTCACCTTCATCTGGGCACCGCGTCTCTCAGTTGCCACAGAGGGAAACCGCAACCCGACACCTTCACCAAGACAGCCTGGTGGTTGGGTGGCCTGAAGGCAATGAGGAGGGCACAGCCGCACTTCGCACAGCAAACCTGGTCTCAGCGACAACGACGACCACCGCTGCCACCAAGCCGCTGCTTGCACCGCACTCCGTACCGCCTCGCTTCACTCCGCCGCCCTGGTCTTACCGACGATGCCGTTGCCAGCTGACATCGCAGCCGTGCTCTGGGGGCACCGCTAGTAAGCTCACCGAAGCACCACCCCGTCCCACACCGCAGACCACCCACACCAGCCCCATCGGCCGCCGATCTTCGATGGCCACCGCTGCTTGTACGGTGACCGTCAGCACTGCAACAAGCACCACCCACTTGGAAACGCAGCCCTGGTCTCACCTACGGTGCTGGACGACCTCCACCGAGCTGCTGCCTGCACTGCGCCCTGAGGACACTGCATGCCACACCGCTCCGCTTCACACCGCAGCCCCAACGACAGCCGCCGGCGGAAAACACCACCGCGGTCGGCCAGACCAAAAGGTACTGTTCACAAGTCTTCAGACACCGGCGCCGGTCTGCACATCGCGGTCGTCCGATACTGTTGTATTTGGTTGTTTTCAGCACCACGGTAGCACCGGACGGAGCTACCGACTTCAAGGAACTGCATTTCTTGTAAAGTGCATATTATGATTATTGTATGTTGGATTTTTATCGTTTTGGTTGTGTATTGGTTATTTTTCTAAAACTGGTGTAGTATCCTTTTGTAGTATTTTCACTGTATTACTGTTGGTTATGTGCAAATGCTTCACACACTGTCTTTGGGATAAGCCTGACTGCTTGTGCCAAGCTACAAAGGGGGTGAGCAGTGGTTATTTCAGTAGTGTATCCTCCTTATCCTGACTAGAAAGAAATGTCCCTACTTGGACAGGGTAACAACCTGCCAACTAGAGACTCCCATTTTTAACTCTGTCCAACACCGGCATAGCAGACAGCAACAGAAAGCAAAGTGGTAGGGCCTACCGCCTGAAGCGGAGCCTTTGATCTCCACACCCAATCAATCAAGCCCCTTTCTGCTCTCCAGGGACAGCAGCTCTCCAAACTTTACATGGCACCAGGCTCCTGTAATGGGTTCCTCAGCCATGCCTCCCGCCGCTCGACTCCCCACCGGTTCAAAAGTGAGGCCACAAGGGAGGGGGAGGGCCGTGCTCCAGGCCGGCAGGGTTGCTTCACAGTGGTTAACACCCGCGCCGAGGAGGCTTCCTGGACCGGGAACCGCTCGCTGTCACTGCACGGCACTGTTTCAACCACTTATCTCACAGCATCCTCTGGAGAGGGCTCCCACCCTAAACCAGTGTTCACATTATAGGGAAGCGCCGCAGGCTCCGCACTGCACCTTCGTCAACAGTCGTCGGCCATTGGCTCCGGCAGTATTTCCACCAGTCCCACCCTGTGATAGTGTTCAGGGAGGATAATGCGGGCAAGGAGGAGACGTTGGCCGGTCGGATGCAACGGCTAAGGCAGGATACAAATGGACCCAGCACGAAGGCCGTTCAAAGTGCGTCTGGTATGGCCGCCATCTTGGCCACACCCCCTTCACAGTGTCATCAGTTCCAGTACCTCTGTGTTCATACGCCAGATTTGCCCCTTTAAATTGAATGGGAAGACTCTGTTATTGAGATGCTGCATGATCAGAAATTGTGATAGTTCTATGGATGCAGCGGATGTGTCATGAAGGAGAGAGGAATCAACCAGGAGATAATCTATTCTCAAGAAGGCAGTGTGTGGTGGGTGAAGTGACTCCCTGAGGGCTTAGGCAATCTGCAGATGTGGGTTCGACGGGGGGCTGTACAGAGGCAATGCATTGCTTTGTGGGTTTTGGGGTCTTATATCTAAAGACAGAATGTCTGTTTAGGGTGGTGTCCATCAGCAGATTGATGTCACCGCCTAGGACAATCCGGGCATGGCGGCGGGAAGAGAGTTTTGCAGATAAGTTGTCCAAGAATTTAGGATCGTCAGAGCTGGGGGCATAGATGTTTATTGCATAGAAGTACGTACTACCATTCTGGAGGTGTGTAATCAACCATCTGCCATCATTATCCCGTTCTCACATAATGATCGAAAGACCAGAATTTTTGGAGATCAAGGTGATTACACCGTTCCTTTAAGAGACCAGAGCCCATATCGCTTTTAAGAGACTGGCAGTATTCAGAGAATTTCCTGTGTTTCACAGGATGATTGAGAACTTTGGTATTAAGGAAAACAATCCTGAGTAATGGGGTACGTTGGTCAACTGTCTGAGTGAGGGAAACCTCTAGTGAACATGTCTTGGAGTGAGGCCACTATTTGTAGCAGGGTAGGGAGAATTTAACATGACTTAAGGAAGGTGATTGAAACAAAACAGTCAGAAAAGAGAGAGAGAAAGCTGAAAACCATATAGTATTGTAATACAAAGGATCCTCTCCGGAGGGAGAAGGTCTCTAGGAGACAAGGTGTGGGATCCAGGGAAATGGGCTTCACACTCAAGAAGCTGGGGAGGGGCTTGAGCCCACTGTATCGAACAGTAAGTTGAATAGACGAGGAACAGTTCCATTCTGGACATTAACTCCTCCCACGCTGATGATGGAACCGCTCCGTCATCAGCCGCAGTAGCGCTGTGCTGATGACAGAGCGGTTCCGTCATGGCCCGCTTGACGTGCCTGTGCGGCGCTGATTTCGCTCCTGCGCGGCGCGTTCTATTAAGCGGGCGGGGCCATGACGGAACCGCTCCCTCAAGAGCACAGCTCAACCGAGGCTGGTGACGGAGGGGTTCCGTCACCAGCATGGGCGCGCCGCGCGCCCCCCCCGCCCCCTTAACGCTGCGGCGGAATAGCCGCCACAGCGAAGGTGTTAAACATGTAAAGTAAACATTGTAAAAACAACCGAGAGACAAAAAACAGGGTCCACATAAAGAAAGTTGTACATTAAAAACAACAAAAAACAAAAAGACGAATGGGTTCTCTGCTCATGTTTGTCATTTTAATCGTGTTCTCCTTCAGAAAATACAAACAAGCACAGCCAACCCTTTGAACCTTATTACAGGCTTCCTCAGGGCTGCATACATGAAAGTCAAACATGAAAGTCTAAATTCATAAATATAAAATGCATAAAGTGATATGGCATGTAACATTAAAGAACCAGCACCATAACAGACATACAAGTCTCATTGAAAACAAGAATTCTGATACATCATACACATGTCCGTTGGTCTAGAGACATAACAAATGTCAATACACATTGACGAACATATTTGCAACAGTAACCCATAACTACTTATACACAGACTTCACAAATTAAAAAAACATACTGTAATAAAGAGAACAACATTCTATCCACCAATATGGATATGTACAAAAAGAAAAGAAAGCAAGAATGCACAAAACAGAAGAAATGAAAAGACATTTGAACACTGAGTGAGTGAGGAAGTAAAGTATAAAATACATGGCCCGGGGTGAAGGAAAATATGTGTGAGACAGGATCAGGAAGGCAGTGGTGCTCAGGACTATAGGTATTAAAAGCGCACAGAAGAGCTCAGTGAAGGGCAAAGAATGAACTGAAACAATAGGTAAGTGAGAGTGTACACCGTATGCAGTCTACCACGATATCCCCTACAACTTGGTGACATGATAGTAGAAGACTACACTCCGAGTACAATGTGGACAACAATATAACCAAGGTCATACCAGAAATGTATAGAACAGCAATGTAGGCAGATCTGAACAAAAACAGGGTGGCAAGGGACAATCAATTATCCGGAGTACACTATAACATAAGTCATACACATCGTAAGTAATATACATACAGAATTCAGAAACTCAAAAGCTAGTAGCACCAAAAGGTTTTGAATACAGTAATTCAGGAGTAAAAGGAGCCAAAGGTTCAAGCGCCAGAGAGATTTAGACAGTCCCCACCTTCTGCTAGAGGTGCTCCCAGAAAATGTTTTACTTCATATAGAAGTCTTTAGACCCAAATATAAATTAAGAAAAGAAATAGTACCTTATTTTTAAAACTCAAACGGAATGTTGTAGTATAGTCTAGTTTGAGTGTTCAGAGTCTAGGCAACAACTGTTACACTAAGATGAATAAGAGAGACCATTGGAACAGGGTAAGTTCGGACTAACGACCAGAGAACCAGGGGGACGGTGTACGGTGGGAGCCCCAACAAGCCTTGGGAGCAGCAACAGGCGTGGAAAACAAGATGGGGTAACGTTGGGACCAGAAAGGTTCAAGGGACACACCAAGTGCAGGAGAGTCAAAGCAGGCCCATAGCAAGCAGGGGAACCTACTGACGAAAGAGAAGAGGCTTGAGAGGATCCACAGGCCAAAGGCACAGAAGTTGCAAGAGGACTTCGAGCAGCTCACCAAAGATGAAGGACCATGGTGCAGAGGAATACATTCAGGATGCAGATCTTGGCAGGAAGAGATGCTGGAGACTGATACTTCTTGTAGCCCGAAGATCTCCAGAGTGCAGACCCAACAAGCCTTGACAATGGTAAGTCGACACTTTGCACTGCGGTGTAGTCCCATCAGTTCTGATGAGGGATACTGGCCACAAAATTTCAGAGAGGACAGATCAGGCCTCAATGGAATTGCAAAATCACCACCTGTGCTGCTGAGCCTTTCAAAGTCCGTGGGACGGCAGGAGCAGCAGACCGGTCAGCTTTGTTGCGTTGCCTGCAGATGCAGGGGAGTGACTCCTTCACTCCAAGGGTGATTACTTCGGGTGTCCTTGATTCCCACAGGTATGCTGAAGATCCTGGAAGATGCACAGACACATACAATACCGGGAGCAGCAGGAGTCTTCCTTGATGCAGTCTTGGTTCCAGGCAAAGTCCAGGTGTCCAGACAGTCGAAGAGTGAATTGGTTTCAGGCTTGAGTCTTGTCCCACGATGAATCTGAGAACCCACCCACAGGTAAGCGCTTTTATCGCCTCAATTGTTAGGATGACTGAGGGGTCGCTCCCAGAGGAGGGGATGGACAAAGGGGAGGACATTCCTGTGTCCTTTGTCCAGTTTCGCCCCAGAGCAGGAGCCAAGGGTTCCCTGAACTGGTTCCAACTGGAGTATGCAAGAAGGGCAACAAATGTGCCCTTTAAAGCAGTCTGGTGGCGCTGGCAATCGCACCGACCCATGACCAATACGCTAAGTACTGTCTGGGGAGGTGGTCACACCTCCCTGTGGCAGGAAACCTATTGTTCTATCTTCCCCTGCTCAAGCTTGGCTCAGCTGGAGGAGAGCAGAATCGTGTGTGTCGTTAGCAGCAGCACTAGCTTGCAGTCAGACCCTGAAAGGCTGTAACTGGAAGTACAGGGGGTTACAGCAAGAGAGCCCCCAGTACATGGGATCATACTTCTAAAATTGGAATCGGTGTTGGGGTATGATTCCAACCTGTTTGATACTAAACATGACCGGGTTTGGCACAGCCACTATATAGTTAGACATCTCGTAGTGACTGTTGTCCACTATATGTATAAAAATGTCTGATCGCACTTACAAAGCTTGGCAAATCGACTCCAGAGTTTTTAGGGGTGTCCTGCTCATGCAGGGGCACCCTCACACTTATAGCCAAGCACCCAGCCTACAGGATTGAAAGGCCTGCCTTAGGGGGGACTTGTAGGTTTTAAGGGTAGTTACTTCAGATATAAGGAAACATATCTATTGTAAGTTGTGCTAGCACAAACTTACACTGGCTGCAATGGCAGGCCTGTAGTCACAGATTGAGTGGTCTCTCATGGTTGGCATAATACATGCTGCAGCCTGTGCAAGACCCCTGGTGCACCTATGCTCTGAGTACCGCAGTACCATATACTAGGGACTGATAAAGGTACACCAGTGTACAATCTTGCATGTACTTAAGTACTTGCCATACCAATTTCAGGGAGAAAGCACAGAGACTGGGGTCCTGATTAGCAGGATCCCAGTCAGACCAGTCAGAAACAGCATAGCACCAGTTAAAAAGTGGAGGTAACCATAAAAGCAGATCCTACTTTCCTACAGTATACAAGAAGCCAGTCAGAGAGGTGGTAAACAGGCTATTCTTCACGGTAGAGACAAAGACATGCTGGATGGCCTAGAGTAAATAAAGCCAGAGAATTATAAGCAAGCAAGAGTGAGTAATAAAACACAAAGCCAATGATAAGCAATAGGCGAAATGAATTCATAAGTGTAAGTAAGTAAGTAATGTTTAATGTTTTTGATTAATCAGAACCATTACAAAAATACACGTTAATAAAGTTCATATATATTGAGACAGGTAAAATGCATTTCTAAAAACTAAAAAGTCTCTAATGTAAAAAGCCCCACTCAGTCTGCTTGAAGGGCACATTTGGTGCCCTCCTTGCATAGTCTGGTTCAAACCAGCTCAGGGAGCCGTTGGCTCCCGCTCTGGCACAAAACTGGACAAAGGACATGGGAGAGAGGCCTGAATCGTCCCGACCCTTTCCTAAGGGTACTTAAGGGCTTACCTCTAGGTGGGTCCCTAGATTCATTGTGGAACAAGATTCATTTCAAGACATCACTTCTTCTTCAATGTCTGGGCACTTTGGACTTCGCCCTGGGCATCAAGACTGCAACTAGAAAGTTTGAGTCATTCCAACGAGATACGAGACGCCATCTCAGCCGACAACGTGCATCCGAACAGAGATAATCGATTTTTCAACTCCACATTACCGCGCTGAGTTCAATTCAAGTTACAGCTGCATTTACGCATTGCTAACAGCCGGTCCGTTCCGCACAAAGTATCAGGTGTTCGGACCCCTTTCTCTTACCGTAGCATTTGAACAACTACAGGTTTCAGAGCGGCATATACTCCATAGATTTTGGTTCGCCCTGCAAACCACTATGAGCTGACCATGACGCCATTGCCGTAATTGATCGCACGTGGTATCTCGCTGTTACCTTATTTCTGTCCTAGGAGCGACCTGATTATCCAACTGCAACATTTCAGACATCAAGGCTGTGCCGTTACAATTTATCCAACTTTACCACCTCAGCCAGTGACGTCAACATTCGACGATACACATATTGAAAAATTATGGTATTGTCCTGAGGAAGACACTAATAACGTGTCGAAACGCGTAGACGAAAACCATCTTTCTCATGTATCAGTGGAATCATCAGTAATACAAATTACATGTACCAAGGATATATCTATTGAAAAGAATAATTTTTATTGTTTTTTAATTCATCATCATGTCAATGAACTGTTTTATGACACTATTTTATCAAATGTATTAAATTGTTTTCTCTATACTATTTCAGTGCCTTATTATTATTGATCATTGCCTTGTTTTTTAACTTTGCCAGTTTTTGTTGGTTGCCTGGGTTCTATACTTACCATAAATTGCAACTAGAAAGACTCCTGCTGCCCCTGGTCTCATTTACCTCCTCGTCTGCTGCAACGTCCGGGCCTGTGCTCCATACAGGAACCTTCCAAGGCCTGTGGACATCCAAGACACCTGAAGGAATCTCTCTTGAAGTGAAGGAGTTACTTCCCTGCATATGCAGGCACCGCAATGAAGCTGACCGATCTGCTGATCCCAAGCTCCATGGAAAGCAAAAGGCTCAGCAACACAGGTGGTCGTTCTTCACATCCTTCGAGGCCTGCCCTGTCCTCTCCCCAAGTCTGAGGCCAGTATCCCTCGTCGGAGCCGCAGGAACCGAACCCCTGTGCAACGTGTCAACTTACTGTTGCAATGGCTTGTTGGCTTCCTTCCTGCAAGATCTTCGGTCTCTGAGTAGCCCTAACCTCAAGCATGTCCTGTGGCCAAGATCTTCATCCTCACCACATCACTTGCACCGTGGGCTTGCATCTTTGGTAAGCTGCTCGAGGTCCTCTTGCGACTCAAGTGCTTCCGGCTTGTGAGTCCTCTCAAGGGTCTTCTTTGATTTCTGCAGGCTCCCCTGATTGCTCGGGGCCTGCCCTGACTCCCCTGCTTGTGGCGAGTTCCCAGGACCTTGCTGGTCCCGACACTGCCCCTTCTTCACTTTCCACATAGTTTGCAGTTGCCGAGGCTTGTTCGTGCTTCCAACAGACACCGACCCCTCAACTCTCAACATCCGGCATGTACAGCTCATGAATGGCCTCTGGTCTTCCACAGTGTCGCCTGGTCCTCACAGCTGCTGCTCACCGTCATCTCTCCTGCAACACCCGACATCGGTGGGCATTCATCTGCAGTGCCTCCTGGTCACTCCTGAGTGACATAGACTATGTCCCCTCTGCTTCCAGGTACTTCTCACTTTGAAGCCACCTAGTCTCCCACTGAGTTAGAAGGCATTCCCGATGCCATTCCACACCTATGCACCTGGCTTCCCTTGTGTAGGTATCCTGGTTCCTAGGGTATCCATGAGTGGTATGGCTCTCCAACCTTCTGTCTTCCACTGGGTTTCTTCAGGGTCCACTGGGAAGAGTCCATCTTCTTTAAAATTGCATCCGCGACTTTCCCATTGAATTGTATTGAGCCCGTGGCCATGTTCCCACTCTGCACACAGCCTCTGTGGGGTTCCTGGTTATTTACCTCGGGTGGTTCCTTGGGCCCCCAGAATTTCTACGTCTTCTGGGTCTAGTCTTGAATCGAGTTGTGGTTCGCAAACCACTATTTTAGTGTATGGTTTGGTCTCCCCCTGGCGACCACTGTGTATTCGTGCTATTTATCTGTTTCTATTGAAAAGTTTTGTGTACATTGTGTATTTCTCCGGCTAGGAGATATCTCTATGTGTTAGTGAGTGTCTTATAATAAATAAAAATATATATAAATACACTGTGTGGTTGTTTTTCACTTAATCTATACCAATAAGATTATGTTCTGGTAAAACAAACTTCTGTACACTCCTTCTGGACTAAGCCTGAAGGCTCCTCTCCACAGCTACCACTTAGAGAGTGTTCTAAGGTTGTCTAACACCACTAAAATCACCATAAGAGTTGTCTGGATTAGTGCAGGGTGCCCACTTACATAAGTGTGCACCATATACTAAGCCAGCTTCTCACATCGACGAATGCTTGTTTCTGGAAACCCTCTTTTTCTTTTTCGTAAGGCACTCCATGAGAGTGCATGTTGTTTCAGCTGACACCCTTGTGTGCTACTTCTGAAAGCAGGAAACATGTTGTATATCTTTGAAAATGTTTCCTGCCTCTTCATCAATTATGCATGCCTGGGAGGAACAATGTTCTGTCCATGAGCTTGTTTATTTTGATAGGGGCTCTTTGCCAACATTATGACTTAATCAATCCTCTTCCTCAATATCAAACCCATGCCTTAGGCTCTGGGAGTAATGGAATGAGGCGGACATGCTCGAGTTAAGATATCAAACGAGCAATAAAGAGGCCTTTCTTTTTGTTTTTGTCTTGCTATGTTTGCTGTGCATTCAAAGACAAGTCGAATGTCAAGCTCTGACTTCTCACAAATTCGTATTCATTCTTTTTAAAGGGAGATTGGTGTTAAGTTTCTTTCTCTGACTACAAAGTGAGAGGGTTTATGTGACAGTCTTGCTGGGTACTGGGAGAGTGAATGGAAATATGTCCTTTTTTCTAGATCACAACAAAAGTTAAATGCCTGTAAATGAACTGAGCAAATGTTTCAGAATAAAATTAACATCTAGAAAAGCACAAATAAAGCACATTACTTTGCAATTGTGAGAAATAGTTAAACAAAGAATTTAATTCGATATAAAAAATCAATACACTTGATGTTTACTTCATCATCATATTGTTTGTGAGCTATATAGTTTTATCAGGAAAACTGTATGTCTGTGCAAATGTATTGGTGATTTCAATGGGAAATGTGTTATCTGTGAATGGCCATGGGCTACCACACCAGGCTTTAGTAATATATTTGCAACACTGTGCTCCAAAACGTACCACCAGTTACATACTACATCTTTACCACTCTCCTGCTGAATCAATTTGTTACTGACAGAGGGCAGGAACTTACAACGCAACCTCTTGGTAAAGTCACCAAAGGGTTTTCCCCATTGGTCATATGGACCTTTGATAGTTGACATGAAGCATTGCAAGGGAGGAGACATCAACAATACAGTTCTAGCTTGTGAAGCCAATGTGACTCCACAATAAGGACCAGAATCGCTAAATATGGTTTAAGGGATTTATTTTAGACTACCAATCACTCCAGTATATAACCAAACTAATAATTCATTCTACAGATACAGAAATCCAGCAGATAAGCTGAATATCTCAGTAAGTTGAGCCACAATAAAGTGAGATACAGAAAGGTGACAGCCACAACACTAAAGGAACAAATTAAAGCAAACAGGTGTTCCATAAAGAAACTTCCCTTCTCTCCTCTAAACATGGGTAAGATACAGGAACATCTATCAAGGGCCTCTATTTAGGGAGCATAGAAGGTGTCAGCATGATCAGACTTCAGTGGAAGTCTTGGAAAAAGCAAATAATTGTTTAGCATACTGCTTCACACTTGCAAGAATAAGGAAAGCAGAGAGGTCTGTACCTCAGGAGTCTAAACTAAATCTCTCCCCTCATTGTGAGAACACCAATTTAAATGTAATAATAGATTCAGCAACATCCTTATCTCTTTCCCACCACCAGGAGCCAACAAGATTGTTACTTGAGTGCAACTCCAACATCCCTTCAGTTTTACATTGCATCAAACCTTTGACTGTAGTTCTCATCCTTGCACATCTCTCTGTCCTGGTACATGATGAACAGAAGACCTCTTTTATGCATTCATTTTCCATGTTCACTGGCAAGTTCTCTCCTCCAGGCCTCACAATCAGGACTCTAACAGGACTTTTCACAGAAATCTAAAACTACACATTGATTTAATCAAAAGCAATAAAGGAAGTGTGTGCACACACATTACAAACAACAATTAGAAGAACCAAACAAAATGCTCTTTTACCAGCAACACAGTGCAAGTGTTAACAAAGCACAATTTTTGTATAGCACTTGCATCCTTACTGGAGCCCATTTCTCAGTATTTCTAATGTATACAGAAGAGACTAAAGGAATAAGGAGAGTATGAGGCCTAAGATTCTACTTTATTCCAATTCAATAACTAAGTTCAAGGGATTATGAGACCTAAGATTCTACTTTATTCCAATTCAATAACCAAGTTGGAGGGAGGGACAAAATGCCACATATAGTTCCCAAGTTACCTGGGCAGAAACCTTACAATTCAGCCTCTGAGATAGGTTACATAACACTTTAATCATTTTCCAAGAGCTATAGAGGGTGTTAAAATGCCTCTACCAGAGTTATGGGTCTGAAACGGAATAGCCAGAGGCAGAAGGGCTAAATAGCTATTAAACATGTCAACCACTGAGGCAGACAAACAGAGGAATGCTTGAGCAGAAGGTCTTTACCAGCCTTTATAGCCCCTTCCACTCATTGTCTTTAATGGGTCTCCCACAACCAAATGTTAAAATATTTGATGATTCCTGTGGCTTTTCTAAGACCTGGTCTGATAGGTGTCCCAGGTTTTCTGTAACCTCAGAAGGAGTTCTGTCAACCAAGCACTCTTCCTTTTTAATGAGAGCTGTGGGTAAAAAGGGGACATTCAAATAAACACGGTTTTGGTTAAACCGCCAGAATTCACAAATGTGTGCAGAATGATAGTCATCCCCATGAGAAAAAACACTAAGCAGTGCACTATAAGAAAAAACAAATAACACAATTATGGTGAGATATTAAACAGAAAGGGAATTTATTTAACAGGCATATTTAACACACATTTTGTTGCCTTACTGTTATGCTCTGTGGAATAATGTTCTTTGATTACAGTTCTTTGTCTCAACAGAGTATCGTGGCTTAAAAAGTTTCAGTTTTCTAGTTATGAGTTTAAAAGAACAGAAGAATGTTAAACCCGAAACCAGGGCTTATGAATGCAGTTTATTATTTCAATATAGAACCTGATTATATAGTTTTAATGTCTTTGCCCGTCAGTCTATTCGATATCTCAAAAAATGTAACTTGTGTTAGAATCTATAAGTTTGCAAAGTGAATGCATGTACCACTCTAACTGTGTTGATTCTCAGATGGTAACAACACAAAAAATTATAAAACAACATATTTGAAAGAAAACAAACTATGTTTTTGTTAGAGGAAAAACATGACTTAGACTCTGTTATATTGTAACCACAACATTACTTGATTATGTGATTCAAATCAATATGCAAAACATACAAACTTGTTTTTATTTTAACCTAATAATCTACAGTGTTAATTTTAGCATAGGATTAAATTATCAGTAATTAATGCTATCCTCTGATGCAGGGATCAGAGCTGGGATAGATTTGAAATGAGGCAACAAGAGCCCATTTATTTTCATTGAGTTTCAGTCTTTCAAAAAAATAATTTTTTTAGACCTTAGTCTTTAAAAACATTTGCACAAAAAAACTCATTACTTCAATTTTCTATGAAATTAAAAAACATTTTGAGCAAAGATCAATCCAAATTCACAGCTAATAATGTACAATTTATCCCTAACCTATATTACAATAAAATACTCAGATTTCTGATAAAACTTCATTCACAGACAATAGAAATTGCGTCAAAGCACAAGTTACATCCAAAAACCGCATATCCAATAGTAAATTTACTGCTTGCCCATACTTTTGAAAAACTTTTGAAAAATTGGCCTCAATAAAATCTTCTGTTGTGTTAAAACCACAGACAATCCACTAGAACGTGCATTAAATCCCCTTTCATTGTAAGACCAAATTTACAAATTCTGTCCTTATCTAAAGGGGAGCCATGTGCTTGAGAGGTTAAAACCTTTTGAGGTTAATTAACCCTGCATCTACATTTCAAAAAGCACCATCTTAAACATATATGTGGTATATTTTCTAGATAGAAGAAAGTTTCCTTCTCAAACCAATAGTTCAGTGGAAGGGATACATATTTCCTATTCCTTAAATATCTTAGATCATTTTCCCTGTCCACCAGTTTTGTCACCATTCGGTACTCGGCTTTACTAACTTTTATTAGCTCTGTATACTGCATTATATTGTTAATTTCTTGCAAAGATCGTGAATCTTTTCTCTGGCGGATCTTGCCTAATTTAATTTACTATTCATAATTTCCTTTTTACATAGTGTTGATATTTTGGGGAACTTGTCGCCATCTATTTTGGGACAGAATTTATACGTCTCTACAAATGCTAAATAACTCCATGCAGTTAGGCCTGTTTTGTCCTAATAGCCTGGACCATGATGGAAAGTGGTATGGAGAGTAATCTTTTTAAGCACCTACCCTCTTCAGGATCCCAGTTTGTTTTCCTATTAATACAAAGTACCTCCACACCATATTGGACCTGTGGGCATATCATTCCCTGATACACTGCCAATATAGATCTTGAGGAGGGACATCCAAAAATTTGATCAAATTACTTAAGTCCCTCTACCGATGAAAGGGCTTTTGCCTGCAGGAATTCAATTTACTCTTTCCATGACAGACTTTAACAAACCACATCCCCAGATACATATAGTTACAAACTATGTCAATGAAGGCATTATACAGAGTCCAGTTAACCCTTTTGCTGCTAGGCCATCCCCTCCCCCTCAGTGCTAAGCCTTTTTTGGGCTATTTGGGGTAGTTTGCGCTTAGGCCTCCATAACTTTTTGTCCACATAAACTATCCTTACCAAATTTGCGTCCCTTTTTTCCCAACACCCTGGGAATTTTAAGGGCTTGTTGATTCCCCTGGAGGGGACCAAGAAATTAGCCCAAATATAGCTACATTTAGTTTTTTAGGGAAAATGGGAAAAAAGTGCTGCAGTAGAAAGTGACTGTTTCTTTCATGAAAATGACACCAACAAAAGGTTTGCGTTGCTAATATAACCATCTTCCCAGCTTTCAGGAACAGACAGACTTGATTCAGAAAAACAAATATTTTAGCACAGTTTTGGCATTTTACTGGGAGATATTCCATTTTTCCTATTTGTTGTGCTTTATACCTCCTTTCAGGTTTTGGTGGAAATGGGTGTGAAAATTGCATATAATTCTGAATTCATCAAAGGGTCATTTGTGTAGATTCTTCAAGGTTTTCACAAAGAAACTAGTGTTGAAATAAAAAATATATTGAAAATTAGTCAGAAAAAAACTGTCATTTGTCACAGCGTTTTCATTTGTAACTTCTTGTCACGAAGGCTGATTTATTAAAGCAATATAAAACGATTAAAATGCTAGACCCTTGTGGTTGCAGGGATATACAGGGTTTGTGGGTTTTCCAAGAACTTGAGGTACCCAGAGCCAATAACTGTACTGCACCTTGCAATGGTTTTTCATTGTGTACCAGGCATAGACCAATTCATATGGTGAAATATAAAGAGTGAAAAAAGTTCTGAAGGAAACTCATGTATTTCTGAAATGGGCACAAGATATGGAGTTTAGAAGCAGTTGTTATTTGCACATCTCCGAATTTGTGGGTATCCATACTAGCATGTGCATTAAAGGGCATTTCTCAAATAGTCTTCTTTCTTACACACTGGCTTACATTTTGGAAGGCACACATGCAGACAAATACAATTAGTAATAACATTTCTAATACTATTCTGTGTTTCCCTAAGTCTCACAATAAAAACGGTACTACGATTGTGTGGGTAGGGCTAGTACCTGTGACAGGAAAGACCTCAAAACGCAATATGGGAACATCAACTTTTTAGACTGAAAACTGACCAGTTTTTGCAATATGCCTAGCAGTGGATGTTGGCCCTAGCTCAGCCAGCACATAGGGAAACATAGCAAACATGTACATTTTTTAAAACTAGGCACCTAGGGAAATCCAGGATGGGCTGACTTGAGTGGCTCTCACCAGGTTGTTTTACACAGAATCCCCTGCAACCCTCAAACTTTCACTAAATAAACACATTTTCTTCACATTTCTATGATGGAAAGATCTGGAATCTGTGGGGAGCCACAAACTTCCTTTCACCCAGCATTCCTCTAAGTCCTCTGATATAAATGGTTCCTCACTTGTGTGAATAGGCGTACTGCCTATGACAGAAAACGGCCCAAAACACAACATGGATACTCAAATTTTTCCACTCATAACGGACCCATTTTTTGCTAACTGGGTAGCTGTGGATTTTAGCCCTAGCTCAGTCGGCACTAAGGGGAACCTGGAAAACCTGTCAATTTTTTAAAACTAGATATCTAGGGGAATCCAGGATGGGGTGACTTCTGTGGCTTTCACCAGGTTGTTTTACCCAGAATCTCTTTCAACCCCATGTCAGGAGCCACAAACTTCCCCCACCCAGTATTCCCCTAAGTCTTATGATGAAATGGTACTTCACTTGCTTGTGTAGGACTAGTGTAGGAAACAGCCCAAAATGAAATATTGACACATCACATTTTTCCAATCAAAACGGACCCTTTTTTTGCAGTGCGCCTAGCTCTGTATTTTGGGCCCTAGCTCAGCTGGCACCTAGGGAATTATAGCAAACCTGAACATTAAAAAAAATTAGACACCTACGGGGAATGCAGGATGGGGTGGCTTGTATGGATCCCATGAGGTTTTTTTACGACAATGCACTGAAAACTTCAAACTTTGCCTGAAATCATGTATTTTCCTTGCATTTCTGTGATGAAAATTTCCGGAATCCACAAAATTCCTACAGAAATGGATGTATGACATTACACGCATGCTTTTACCACGCATGCCTTTACAACGCGGTATTTACAATGCATGCCTTTACAACGCATAGCGCTTTGGGGTGCTGAATAGTGAATAGTTTAATTTACTATTCCAACTCCAGTCCCCGTGGATAGTAGGGAAGGTGTTGGATAGTAAATTAAATCTATTCCCTATCCTAGAGCGCCCCAGAGCGCAATGCGTTGTAATGGTTTTCGTTGTAAATACCGCATTGTAAAGGCACTACGTTGTAAAAGTTGCGTTGTAAAGGTTGTACACCTACAGAAATTAATAAAACCAAAGACAGTGGGGTGGCTTGCGTAAGGACTCCTATTGACCTCGGTTTGATCTGTTTCTGTTGCAGGCAGACCACACAAGTGCCGCAGCATTTTTATTACCACAATTGGGGTAATGCTGCATGGTAGAAATGTTGTGGATTTCCCCAGATTCCGTACGTTTCCATCACAGAAATGTAGGTAAAATGTGTGATTTCATGCAAAGTGTGAGGTTTACAGGGCATTTTGGGTAAGAAAACCTTATGGTATTCACACAAGACACGCCTACCTGGAATCCCCTGGTTGTGTACTTTTCAAAAATGTCTGTGGTTGGTGGCTTTCCATGGATGGCGGCCGAAAATACCCCAAATCCCGCAGCTACCCCTGTTGCTGATCTTTCCATGTAGCACTTTAGGGCCTTGTGTGTCAAGCTCTCTTATCCCACTCACACAAATGAGTTACCATATTTATAAGGAGACTTGGGGGAATGCTGTGTGGTAGGAAATTTGTGGCTACCCGCTCATTCCAGAAGTTTTCTTCACAGAAATGTTAGGAACATTTGTTTATTTAGGTTTGCAGGGCATTGTGGGTGGGAAAATGGTGTGGGATGCATACAAAGCACACCACCCTGGACACCCTCAGAAGTCTAGTTTTCAGAACTGCCTGGGTCTGGTAGGTTTTTCCAGTTGGCAGCCTACCCAAACCCAAAAGTGCAGCTGTTCTCCATTGCAATTGGGAAGATACTGGGAGTTAGACAAACTCTCCTGGCCCATTTATAACAAGCACTGGCGTTGCCAATAGGTCTCGCAGTAGGAAAGTTGGAGCTATTACAATTGCAAATAACAATGCCTTTTATTTTTGTTTTCATTTTAAAAACATAAAGGTGTTTGTCATTTACAAAACCAATAGCTTCAACTTTCCTACTGCGAGACCTATTAGAAATGCAATAGGTCTCGGATTTATTTGAGTTACAGCTAATGGCATTGTAAATGGCAATGTTTTTTAGCCATGTGTTATGGAGCGTATGCATGTGGTGTGTAGTGGAATTATGTGGGTTGGATTGGAATTGTTAGTTGTTGAATTGTGTGGCGTGAAAATGTGTGGTGTGAATTGTATTTGTGTAGTGAAATGGTGTGGCATGGTAGAATGTTGTGGGTAGAAATTATGTGGTATTGAGTTTACTTGAATTGTGTGGAGTGGGATTGTGTGTTATTGAGTAATTATGTGTAATGGTATTTTGTGTTGTGGAATGGTATGTGATGGAGTTTAATTAAGTGGTGTGCTGTAGAATTTTGTGGCATTATGTGGAATTCTGTAGTGTGGATTAGATGTATGTGGTGTGTTGTGTTATTGTGTTGTTGAGTTGAATTATGTGGATTGATGTCAAATTATGTGGAGTGTTTGTGCGTGTGGTTGTGTGTGTGGTTGTGTGTATGTGGGTGTGATTGTGTGGTTGTGTGTGTAGTTGTGTGTGTGGTTGTGCGTGTGGTTGTGCGTGTGTGGTTGTGTGTGTTTGGTTAGGTGTGGTTGTGGTAAACAGTAGTTTATTAATTGAATGTGCATTGAAAAAGACTACACCTCACCCAAGCCATTCTTATAGCTTCAGGGGCTGGGAACAGTCTGAATTGTCACACTTGGCAGCGCTGGCAGAGGCCATGGGTGGTGCAAGCTGCAGTGGCCTCATGACTAGGTCTCTGGCTCTTATTTATTTCCAAATTAAGCACTGAGCTAAATATTACCTATCCTGTAATATGATTATCAAGTCAAGTCAAAGTATGCTTTTATTATCAGGAGCACTGCCTCCAGCCTGAAAAAAATACTCCAGTACCAAAAGTGAGCCCCCCTGTTGCACACTATAAAAATATTAAATCCGGTGCAGCGATAGCTGGGCCAGCAGGTTTGAATAGTAAACACTGGTATCATTTCTCTGCTTGTCCCCCATGTGGAAGATGGCTCTTGGTTCTAAGAAGTGGAAACCTACCAGAGTGCGTGGGGGCCAGATGGGGCCATCTGCCCTGCAGGATCTGTATTTAGCAAGAGATGGAAAATAGAACAGGCACGCCCAGGCCAGGCAGGTGACAGATCTCACCCGGACCTACTCGTTTATTATTGAATGACTCGGGTGATGACTGAGGCCACTTCAGAGCGTACACATGGGTCTTCCAACTCTCGGACACAGTTTTAGAGAAAGAGACTTGTTGGTGAAACAATGCAAGAGGAAATCAGATAAGTGTCTGAAGAGATAGAAAGCAAGGGGGTGAAGTCTGCAACACAGGATGAGATGAGCAGCGTTCCCTTCTTGTGTACTTCCGCCGCCCTGCCCTAAAATGTAAAACAACGAGCTTATCATACAGAGATCGGACAGGAGAACGAGGGCATCCTTAACTAATGTTTGTGACTAAAATGCAAGGCGTGAACCTTTAATTCCATTTAATTCAGGTGTATTAACAATTAACATAAGAAGAAAAACTAAAGTTAAGAACACAAAATACCCACGTGCAAACAAAACGGTAGTAGATTCATGCTCACACAGGTTTGTGCAGCAGCATGTTTCCTACCTTGCATGTCACACATAACGCTCCCTGAACCCCAGAGCAGTTGTTCTTGGCGCCTGCTACGCTTGGTTGGGGTTGGTGTGGAGTGCGCGCCTTTGTCGGGGTGTGAACATGACATCCTTATGCGACGGGGGAAGGCAACAGTGCTGACTCTGTCTGACCCTCGTTTCCGGGAAACCAGCTCCACCGGTCGGTCAGGGAAGACTGTTTTACTGAAAACAAAAAATGTGCCCACCCGACCTCCTGCTGCGAAGAAAGATATTGAAAAATGTAACCCATCAAACTCTGACAAGCGGCCGGACTGCACCGCGCTGCACGCATGCTCGACTCATCTGCCTCTTTTCAGCTGAGAAATCAAATTCCCTATCAAACAAAGGAGACGCTAGGTTTAAAGAAGTCGCGTCAGTATAAAATGGCAGAATAGGGACTGGTTTGAGTGGTTTACCTATTCATCTACGCTCGGGCTACTTTTCGAACATTAGGAAACACTGCCTTTACCTTAGAGTTGGTAAGACAGCTCAGTGAGATAAGGAACTTGCCACAGAGATTTGTACACAGTTCGAATGTCACAAGTTTCAGTCATGGTTGGAACCGCTCAACATTTCAATTTCATCCCTTTAACGTTTGCAAAGGGAGTGACGTGTAGTGCTGTCTCGGTGACACCTGATATTTGCAATAAAAAATGTTGCAAAACATTTTTCCCTCCCACGATCTGAAACGAGATATTACTGAAGCCATGGTTAGCCCAAATACATTAAAAGTTGAGCTTACTGTGTGTCTCTTTTCACCAAAACCTATTTAAAGAGTTCAGGTTAGCAACGTGAAGAGAAAGAGATTGTCATTTACTCAAGAGGACTGCACTTACAGCAAGGGGGGGATCACGTTAAAGGGGCTGTTTGAAGCGGGACCGAAAACGATCGGTTTCGCGATCGCTTTTGTAGACAAGAGCAGAAAGGTACAAAGGGCAGAGGAAAGGAAAAAAGGGAAGCGAACACAAGGGAAGAAAAGAAAGAAACAAAGATGAATGAAGGAATGGCGCTTGTAAGAAACATTGAGAAAGAAACAGTTTAAAAGTGTAAGGCCGGCCTGCGGCCGGCCATGAATAATTACAAGCACATAAACAGGCATGCTGTGACGGAGGTGTGAGAGGTCTGGCAGGGAACAGATGGCCTGGCCGTGAAGCAGGGGGCGGGGCAGCGCTGGGGAAGCCTGTGGGAGGGTAATTGATGCCTTTGATGTGGGGAGGGAGGAGAGCCTTTTGCGAGCCTTGTGCAGGAGAAATGAACAGATGTCCGTGAGGTGTGGGAGGAGTGCCTGATGCGCGTTCAGATGGTTCACGTGAACTGAAAGAAAACCGCGGCTGAAAGCCCTTTGGTTTGACGAGGATTTTGCCGACTTGAATTCTCGCTCCGCTCGATGCGCTTGCGCGCATCGATAGGTCGCGAGACCTTAAAACAACAACCAAAAGAATCAAATGTACTCTTGCTTGCCATTGCAATGGGATTCTTTAGTCCACAGGGAAGCAGAAAGACTGTTGTGGCCTGATGTTAGCCTATGAAAGACTCACCCTGTCACCCCATTATTTATGAGTGGATGTGGTGCAGCAGACAGAGCTGCAGACTCAGGACTGGGGATCCGGGTTCACGGATCGGCGTCGACTCGCCACTCTGTGATTCTGGGCAAATCACTTAATCTCTCCGTGCCCATGGACAGCGCCTGGATACCCTCACGGGCGATAAACTGCACTTTATAAATCTACAAATTATAATTTATAATTATCATTCTATGTTTTCCAAGCCAGCAGTGACTAGACACATGTGTGCTTGCAGGCAATGTTTATTGCAATAGAAGGGAAATAAATTGTGAAAACCTACCCACTGTACCATAAAACAGGCCCACATGCTGACTTGTATGACCAGCCCATCAAGTACAGTCTGATTGCCCTCTAGGCCAGTCTGACACTCTTTGCACATGTATTGCATTGTATTCTAATTGCATTTTTATAGCGCTTGCTACCCCTGATGAGGCGTCAAAACGCTTTTTTCGGAGAGTAGCACGCTAATCTGGGACCCATTGAGGATTAGTGTTGAATTAGTATAGTGAAACATGCAAGTCAATTTTAAGTGGTGGATAGGTTAGTCAGTTATTTGGATTCGGAAGGATAGCAGAAGGATAGAAGAGGAAAAAAGGTTTGTATTTATATAGCGCTTGTTACCCCTGATGGGGTTTTGAAACACGCTACTCTGGAAACCCATAAAGGATTAGTGGTGAATTAGTATGGTGAAATATGAAAGTAATTTGAGTGGTGGATATTAATTATGTGGAGTAAGAAGGATAGTGGAGGGATAGAAGGAGAAGAAAGTTTTCCATGCATATAGCACCTGTTACCCCTGATGGGTGTTGAAGCGCTTTTCTGGCGAGTAGCACGCTACTCCGGAACCCATGAAGGATGTGTCTGTAAATGTAGCTGGGCCCAAAATGAGGTGCCACAGTGGGCAAAATACCATGCCACCAGTGGCTGAGATTAATTCAAACATTCCATCCATCACTGTTTATGTACACTTTAGTTTGTCCTCGTAAGTGTGAATGACTGCCCTAGCACTGGCAGCCTCTTTGAGGCAAAGGCTTGCATTATAAATGACTGGTAATCACCTCAGTGAACAGGTCTTTAAAATCCACATTCATGGCGGCCATTAGCTGACCAAAGCAGTTGCAGCTCCTCCGCTAAGGCGTAGGAGCGTCGCCTCACTGCTTTAGCTGCAAGCAGAATACAAAAAATAAAATAATAACATTTGTTATTAGCATTTTTTGTATTCTGCTTGCAGCTGAAGCCAGGTGGGAGTGGCTGGGCCTCCCGCATCACAGGAAGAGAAGTGGTGGCAGTACCTAAAGTGCGCATGATGCTGTGGCTATCATGCACAGTCTGTAGAGATATGACTATTCCCTTGAAGCATATATTGGGTCTGGCTAGATTCTAGCTATAGCACCTTCATTAATACAATCATGGAAACATACAATACAATTCAAAAGGTACACAGATATTTATTAAAATGACAAAGATAAAAATCAATTCACAATTATAAATCATCTATTACAAAAGAACACACAATTAAAATTATTGGTCAACTAAAAAACAGTTAGACAATTTCTTGTGACCTGCACAATGAAACGGACAGACAAAAAGTTGCAAAACATGAAACTTGTAAGATACAGTTGTACATTCAATCCTGCAATTTGATCACTCCCTGGTTATGTAAACCAAAACTTGTATATCACCAAGGGAGGAAACAGTTTGAATTGTACTGGGTTTTGGGCGTCGACGCGTTTCGGTGGTAGTGCAGTGTTTATCTTCCACCTTTTTCAAGACAAAAAGTCAGTTGTCTGTCTTTTTACAGGATCTTTGTGATTGTCCTGTAATTGAATATGTCGTAGTGGAAACGATGTACACCACAGTACTGGGCAATTGAAATGTTTCTTAAAGTTGCCGGACTTGTTTCATCTTAACAGTGAGTAGATTTCGTGTTATATGTCACGCACTTCATGTGGGTTCAATTGAAATGCCAATTTGCTTGTAGTTTTGCCGCCGTTACGAGGGAATCATAAATACGAATTCCAAACGTCTGCGCGGTAACTTTGTCTGGAGACGATACTCTCCTTTAAATGCGGATGAATCGCGCTGTCTCTGGGTGTCTGGTTCCTCATGCGAACCAGACACCCAGAGACAGCGCGATTCATCCGCATTTAAAGGAGAGTATCGTCTCCAGACAAAGTTACCGCGCAGACGTTTGGAATTCGTATTTATGATTCCCTCGTAACGGCGGCAAAACTACAAGCAAATTGGCATTTCAATTGAACCCACATGAAGTGCGTGACATATAACACGAAATCTACTCACTGTTAAGATGAAACAAGTCCGGCAACTTTGAGAAACATTTCAATTGCCCAGTACTGTGGTGTACATCGTTTCCACTACGACATATTCAATTACAGGACAATCACAAAGATCCTGTAAAAAGACAGACAACTGACTTTTTGTCTTGAAAAAGGTGGAAGATAAACACTGCACTACCACCGAAACGCTTCGACGCCCAAAACCCAGTACAATTCAAACTGTTTCCTCCCTTGGTGATATACAAGTTTTGGTTTACATAACCAGGGAGTGATCAAATTGCAGGATTGAATGTACAACTGTATCTTACAAGTTTCATGTTTTGCAACTTTTTGTCTGTCCGTTTCATTGTGCAGGTCACAAGAAATTGTCTAACTGTTTTTTAGTTGACCAATAATTTTAATTGTGTGTTCTTTTGTAATAGATGATTTATAATTGTGAATTGATTTTTATCTTTGTCATTTTAATAAATATCTGTGTACCTTTTGAATTGTATTGTATGTTTCCATGATTGTATTAATGAAGGTGCTATAGCTAGAATCTAGCCAGACCCAATATATGCTTCAAGGGAATAGTCATATCTCTACAGGTTCAATACCCTATTTTCCCTTGTTTATTCCAAGGGGTTCCTCTCTCCTTTTTCAATAAAATATCATGCACAGTCTGCCAGCCCCTGTCTGAGCGCCAAACCACGGCTCTCAGACCAATCACAACGCTGCTAAGGCAGTGTGGTGATTGGCCATGTGATTCTGGGAAGCTGTGAGCTTCCTGCCGAGAGGATGGAGAAAGAAGAGGCAGTGGTCGGCGGTAAAGAGGTTAGTGTTTTTTTTTATTATTATTCCCCCCCTCCCCTCGTTTGCCCTTCCCACCACTCCAGGTCAGTAGCAGCCGCTAATGGACCAAAGTCAGACCCAAACCTACCAGTTTATCATTTAAAGTCTGCAGCCGCGATGTTTAGTATCCTCCCAAGACGCCCACTACCAAAATGATCATGGTATTCAGGGCCAGATCGGCGCCTTGTGATGACCATTACTTAACAACTCAACACGTTTGCTCAGTACATGATAGCTTCCGATCGCTAAATATAATTAATGTTTTTTAGATTTTAACAGCATGGCAGCACTTATGGCATTATGATTGTTTCCTCTGGATGAGCTATTATGTTTTTTTAATACTGGATGAATTTAATTATACTTTTTTTTCTATTTACAGTGATTTTTTTTTTTTGATAATCAAATGTATTTGCATTTGAAAAACCAAACATACAAAAGGACAGCATATGATTGCATAGTAGATCAAAGTCCATCTCCGGCAGACAACAAAAACCCCAGCCATGATTTAACCCCTCCCATGCTCATGACGAGCTGGGCTCGTCATGAGCCACGGCGCTCCGGTGCTCATGACGAGCTCAGCTCGTCATGGCCCATGGAACGCTCAGGTGCGGGGAGAATTCCCCTGCTGTGCTGAACGTTCCACAGGAGCCAATGCACCTGTGACGAGCTCAGCTCGTCATGAGCACAGGAGCGCCGTGCCTCATGATGAGCTGAGCTCGTCATGAGCATGCGGGCGCTGTGCGCGCCCCCTCCCCCCCAGCACAGCGGGGGAATAACCCCTGCAGCGAAGGGGTTAAAGCATTTGAGCAAGCCACCCCATTTGAAAAACAGTATAACAATATAGGAGAGAGATCAAGCACATACCTCCAAAACAGTAGGTTTAGCCATTTGCTCCATACCTTATGACATTTCTCAGGACATCCCCGGACCTCAAAGAGGGGTTCCTCCTGGGCCGCGCACCAATCCACCCCCCGTCACAACTCGTATGGTAGGGGTTTAGCCTGAGCCCAGGCTTCTGCGATGTCTCGCTTGGCCACCGCCACTGCGGTGACCAGAAAGTGCTTGTCAGCTCTAGAGCCATCCAGGCCATCAAATACTCCCAGAAGAAGGTGTATGGGATCATGAGGGACCTGCCACCCCGGAGTTTGTGTAAGTTCAGATTCCACAACAGACCAGAATGGGGCAAGACCAGGGAACAACCAGACCATGTGATAGAAATTGGCCGGGGCTTGGCCACATCGTGTACACTCTGAGAAGGGGGCGCAGTCCTGACCTGTATAGGCGCGCAGGGGTAAGATATTCCATGTGAATGTAATAAAGTTGGATGAGACGTAGTTTAGAGGAGGTCGTCAGAGTTTTGGGGGCCATAAGGGTGTCGCACCAGTCTGCCTCGTCTAGGGGACCCTGCCATCCCTCCCAGTGGGTTCGCAGCGAGTCTAGGGTGGTAGGGCCATTGTTCACTGGGGAGCGGTATATAAGTGACACCCCTACTTTGTCCAAGTTTCCCATCATGACCTGGGCTTCCAACGGGCTAAACTTAGGAAGTGACGTGCCTGGTGGAATATGCATGGTAAGGGCGTGGCAGAGTTGTAAATACTTATAAAATTGAGTGGCGTGAAGGGAGTGATGCTTCTGCAGATCGGGGAAGGCCCTGACGTGGTCTCCAACCCAGACGTCTCCAAAGAGCACGATCCCGACATGATCCCACTGCCGAAAGCCTTCAAGGGTCGATGCTTCTCGCTGCTACGTGCCGTGCCGCAGAGGTGTAGGTTGGGTATGTCTTTTGTCCCATCTCGCTCAGAGCAGGGCAGAGCGCCAGGCCACTAGGACTGCTCTGGTGATAGATGGAATTGTTTGTGGGATGGGAGCCCCATACAAGTATGCCTGGATTTGCAGGAAGTCCATAGTTCTAAGCTCAGTCCAGTAGGCCGGGTCAGACCAGCCTCCAGTGAACCAGTCATGGATGACAAGGAGTCTGATGGGCAAATAGTAGAGATGAAGAATTGTCATACCTATGCCTCCGTAAAAGGGCGGGATCTGGCAGTGAGCCAAGGCTATACGCGGTCTCCCACCCCCCACAGGAACCTGATAGTTACCTCATCAAAGTCTCTGAACCAACTACCCAGAAGGTGAAAGGTGGTATTCTGAATAATGTATAGGAAACAGGGGAGGATCATCATTTTAAAGAGGGCCTCTCTTTCAAGGGGATTGAGGGGAAAGGATTGCCTGCCAAGTGGGGCACCAGTAAATCTCGATATGTTGCATAATACTCTTGTGGGAAGCCATCTGAGCCTGGTGTCTTCCCAGAATGCAATAGGGAAATATCCACATGTATCTCTTCTGGGGTGAAGGTAAGGTTGAGGTCTGTTGATTCGGCCTGGTAAGGCAGGGGAGCCAGACCTCTGTTCGTTCTACCAAATCAAACAGAGAGGCCCCAGGGGGTTGGGCTGAACAGAACTGGGCATAGTAACCTGCGAAAGCTTGGGCAATGGCCCAAGAGGTGCAGTGATGGTTCCAGCGGCGTCTCGGATTTCAGGGATAATTCTATTAGCCTTGGAATAGGAGACCAAGTTTTGAAGCAACTTTCCATTCTTCTCACCCCACCCATACACATGGGCCACAGAGGAGCGCCACAGCATCTTGGCAGAGTCCAGGGACATCTGACAGATCTCATCCCAGATCGCCGCAAGCTGTCTGGCGGGTTGAGCGTCTTCAGTGTCTGCAAGGGTCAATTCCAGCCGCATGGCTTGCGCCTCAAGCTGGGTCAGGCAAACAGTCTGCGCCGTCCGCTTCGTGTGCACCAGACCTCTGGCCACGCCAAGTAAGGTGGCCTTACCGGCCTCCCATAGTGTGCCCGGGGAAGGGACCGAACCCTGGTTGGTAAGAAAAGAGTGCTGCAACTCTACTGCAAGTGCATCTTTAATCTTCTATTCCTGCAAAAACCACAGGTTCAGAAGCCAGACCGTCCGCCTCCCATCAGTGGTGCCTCCCAAACGTAGGGAAATGTCTGAATGGTTCGAGATTCCACGGGGGAGAATAGAGATGCTAGAGACCTGTTGGCAATCGGTGGCAGGCAGAAGGAGTTGGTATGGTGGGCGCTGAAGTGTGAGTATACTCTTTCCACTGGGGGTTCCAAATCCTCCAGGCATCACACAGACCCAGGGCAGCTGACCAATCCGATATCCTCTTGGAGTAAGTTAGGCGCGATAAGGATGGTTCACCCGTTGTGTCAAGTGACGGCTGCATAACCACGGTCAGAGTTTTAAAGGCACTATAGCACGTTATGGATGAAATTACGGCAGTTTTAATGGACTAAACAATTGTACATAATGTATTATCAGTTACTGATTCAAGTGCGATTAAAATTGTGCTCCAGTGACAAATGACAGCCATGAAGTCCACTGGGCAAGCATGGCACTATCGATTGTACTGTAACATTGTTAGGGTTTTTATTAACTTAAAAAATAAAGTATTGAATTGAGCTACCGGTCTTTGAGAGACACTAGTTCTCCTGGCATGTGCTTTAGTCAACCTTGGCTAACTTTTGAAATTATAGTTTCTTTATCCTGCCGTGTCTGAGCATGCCGAGTCGAAGCAGCGATGCTGGCCTGGTGGCTAAAATTCAGCGGACTCTGCCCTAATCCGCGTGCTATTCCAGGGCAAAAGTCCTAAAAAATAGAAGTGGGGGGACGCTGTCACCGGAAGTGATGTCACGACAGGAAGTGACGTCACGAAAGGTGGCTTGCACCATCAGGCTCATTGACTTCCCTTGCTCACCCCTTAGATGCGATTGCATCTGAGAAGTCAGCGCGTGAGCAGCGTGCTGTGAACTCCGAGCTCCTCATCCCAGAAAGGCCAAAGAGTGAAGTCCAGCTGTTTGGCAGGGGGGGACGGCGTCCACCCGGTAAAATAAGTGGGGGGACGCCGTACACCTGCTTGGTACCCCGTATAGAGCCCTGTGCTATTCCCTAACATCTCATAATAGGTGGTATTTATCGCACTCGATAGATAACGTACGTCGTGATTTGTTACCACCTCTTCTCGTGATCAGGGCTCTAGTCCGCATGCTATTCCCTAATATCTCATGATAGGTGGTATTTATTGCACTCGATAGATAACGTGCGCCGTGGTTCGTTGCCACCTCTTCTCGTGATCAGGTCCTAACAGTTTCATCACCATATCTTATTGTGGTTGTGTTCATTTGATAGGGAGGATATAGGTGGTTGTAGCTCCTGCTCTCTTGTTGTGATACACAAAGGATCACTGTGGGCTAATGTGCTTGGTGCCAAAGTATGCTATCCTCAATCTAGACCTTACAGGCTCCGCTAATGAGGTTTGTCTCAGAGTTTCGTCCTTTAAAGAGTGATTAAAGTAAGTTGGTAAATAAAGATGTTATTACGTCATGTAGGAGCATGCAGATAACATTTATAACACACCACTCTGAGGGCCCGATTCACAGAACTAACTTAAGACAAAATCCTAAACTTACTATTTTTAGTATTCACAGAAGTTAGGATTTTGTCTTAAATTTGTCTTAAGACAAACTTAAGACAGACTTAAGACAAAATCCTAACTTAAGTCTGTCTTAAGACTGTCTTAAGTCTGTCTTAAGTTTGTCATAAGACAAACTTAAGACAAAATCCTAACTTCTGTGAATACCAAAAGTAGTAAGTTTAGGATTTTGTCTTAAGTTAGTTCTGTGAATCGGGCCCACAATTCTGTGCTGTACATGAAATGAATGATTGCACCAGTATAAATAAAGTGAAATTAGGTACATAGAATTATCTTTCAGGGGATGTACAAAATATATTTTACAGGACAAACTCAGCTTTTTAAAAAACCACTTGGCTTTCTTTTATTGCCTCAGCAGGTAATATGTCAGAGCAGTGAACGGATGCTGCAGAGAACTTTTCAGCACAGGGGTCATGTTTGATCATGGCCAGCCCAGCCTTTCATCTTTCCAATGTCTATAAATTGTGAAATAAAAATGATTTAAGCACCGAGCGACAACCCAGCTGGCGGCGCGCGCTTCATATACAATAAATGTCAGCCAATTTATTTTTCCCCGTTCGCCGATCACTAGAGTGAAAACTCACCCGCTCGTGCACGGGCGGCGTTCAGTGGTCCAATCCTTGCAGAAAGTCAGAGAGGTCTGCTGACCTGCTGCGGCCTGGTTCCCGCAGACTCCCGATCAGAAGTCCCCTTGTGAGTGTTGGCAGGATGGGGCGTTCCTAAATGGACCGACAATTGGGGCTGGCTTTACACCGGGGTGTGAAAAGCCCCAGCAAACTGCAGCAGTAACGAAGGTGTCCAGAATCACCCAGAGCGGATGTGTCGTCAGCTACCTAGAGTGTGTTTTTCGCCTCTACTTTGATATAAAACTCTCTGAAGATGTGTTCCTTGTTGTGCTTGCTTATACCGCCCTGCACCCACTGAACTCTCAGCCATGGTTCAAAATGTATCAGGCTACCCTCCCCCAAAAGCGCTTCTGCGACTCGTCAAACATGTGAGAGAGCACAAGTTTGAAAAAATGTATAAGTACGCCATATTTACAAGCACGTAGTTAGTTTAAACATGTTTTGCACACGAGTGTTTTATATTCAATAGTAAAATGAATAGAATGTTAAGTAGAGTAACCATAATTATAACGGTGTGAGATTAAATGTAGAAATGTTGGAGTATATGTGAAAACCTCATCTCTCATGTTAAAAGAGTCATGTCCGAATTAAATGTAACTTGGATTCCAGTATTTTGTGTAGGCCTTAGGGCAATTCACAGCAAACCTGAACGTGCTGCTAAAATGATGTGAGATAAAGTTGACATGGTTCTTTCAAAATGTACTATTGAACTTAGGGTTAAAAGTATATGCTTTATAGATGTGTTATTTTAGAAACGTATGTTAGTTAAGAATGTTTGCTGTTTAAATCAAGTTAACGTTTTAAGAGTGCAGGAACCTGCTGCATGTAAATCAAGTAGGCCAGAACAGATAATGTCATGTAGTTTAAATCGTCATGTGCTCGTTAGAGGAGAGGTCGTGAGGTGTCCAGTATGGAGCTCTGAGAGTGTTTTATGGCCTAAGATATGGTGAAGTCTGGAATTTGAGGCCCACTGCAGGACGAGCTGTATGCAGGTGCGAGGGTCCTAATCAGCTCGAATGAAAGGGACTTTGTTCAGTGGCGCCTTGCGCAGGCCTGTAGGAGTTTCCAGGAATTTCAGGGGGTATCAGCGCACGGAAGAAGGAGCCTGGGAACCAAGGTCAACTATAACGAGGGTCTTCAAGAGTACCATCATGGAGTTTGCCGCGGAAAGATGTACCACGTGAGGGGCGTCCCAAGGGGCGTTTCTATTGGAAATGTGATTTGGTATTAGGGAAAGTGACCCGGGAGGAGAGCAGAGCAGATGATTTTGGGAGCCTAAGGAAGCGGATGGGTAGGCAGATAGGTTGATCAGGAGAGACCCATTATCAGAGAAGAGACAAAGAGAAGTGCGTGATCTTCTTAGGAAATCACCACGGCTGACACCTAGAGGGTTAAGATCTTGCTAAGTAGGGATGTCATTTAGTGTAGTGTAGGGACAGACTAACCTTAATTTTTCTTTCTGTAATGACTTTGAGGTTGCAACTTGTATTCATTTTGGCAACGCTCATGTTATTAGAAATTGTACTCATTATTTTGTTCTTCAGACTCAGACTATTCAAAAAATTCATGTTCATAGTGATACCGATTTATCTTCTTAATCTCATTTTGAGAAGTTTGTATCTTCAGTTATCTTTGACTTTATATTAAATCTTCAAAACTTTATTTTGGTCAGTGGTCATTTAGAGTGGTGTAAGTTCTTAAATTGATTGTTTATTGCGAGATTACCTTTTACTCAAGACAGGTACCAACGATTCAGTCGACAGGAAATGGGATTTGGTAAGATAATTAGTAACCAGTAATCCCGCGTTAGCAGTTGGTAGCAGAGTGAGGATGGTTATCTTCTTGAGGAAGGTAATCTAGAGAGGTTAGTTTACCCCAAGGCCCGAGACGTCGAGAGACGAGCAGCGGAAGAATCGTGTGCCGAAAGGTGCAGACGGTGCGAGAAAAGCAGCAGTATCGGAGAGTGAGTATAAAAAGGGTCATGCGTGAACAGATTGCGGTGTTTTGTGTTGTATTTGTATTGTAATGTCTTGCGGAGTTGAATGCCTGTAGTGTGAAAGAGAGAAGGTTGTGAGCGCGCGCAACCTGGTAAACTGGTAACCTGGTAAACGGGTGAACTGGTGAAATCTTAAGTTCAGGCCAGAGCTTAAGTGGTTTTGGGTGTATCGAACATCCAGGGTAGTTGTCGACCATAGTACGGAGGTCATGAGGTACCATTGACCGCCGTGGATCCAAGATAGGGGGAGTGTAAGAGTGAATGTATGAGTAACGGACGCTGGTCGAAAGTTACTGTGTGTGAGTAACCTATCGGAGAAGGCGATTGTCTGGAAGTAATCGGAAAGACATTTCGCCAAGTTAAGGTGACAACTACAGAAAGACTGTGGGCGTACAGTCAAAGAAAGGTGATCGCTTGGACGGAAGTAATCATTTTTCAGAGTATGAATGGGATGCGTGCATGACCGAGGAGACGAGCTGAGAAAGGAGGGGAACTGCTGCGAAGGGGGACGGGTGACGTCGGCTAGAGCCGCGCTGTGATTGAGCGGTTGGTGTGACGTTAGCTAGAGCCGCGCTCTGGTTGGGCGGCTAGAGTGACGTCGGAGGAAAGCCGCGTACGGATAGGCCAGTTAGTGAGAACGGCGCTGAGATTGGTGGAATATCATCAGGAAGTAAACAAACGCGGAGAAAAGAGAAATCATGAAGTGTTTTAAGTGTTTGAAAGGGATTTTTAAACGTAAACGAAGTGAACATTATTACGGGGAAGAGGCTCCCCCAGAGGGTACGCCAGCTCATTATATGGCGACGAATGTTGGGCTGCATACGATATTGTGGATTGGGGCTTGGAATAAGCTTACGGAAGGAAATGAGGAAATGCAGTTCCCGAAGTACGGGACGTTTAAATTAGAGGTGTTACATCGGCTAAAAGCAACCATGTCCTCATTGAAACCCTCACCTAGACCAACACAGTTTGAGGCTCTTAATGCATGGATTAAGGCTGCACACGACCGAAATTTGAACAGGCGTCAACAAAGGCTGACGCGATCGGTAAGGGCAGTGCGAGATTCCAAATGGGATGAGGAGGAAAAGCGTTGGAGGGTACAGACTATTGAGGTGGAGAAGATGTATCCGATGAGGGAGGTGTCAGGAGGAGGAAACCTCATGGAAGAAGACGAGGAAAGCGAGTCGGAGGACAATCTGATAAACAGATTGTTAATGGATAGACCACCTCCGAGAGTGGGATTGATAGAAGATAGAGGGCTCGCAAGGGAAGATGGGAATGAGATAGAGGGATATACACCACTCCCTATATCGGAATGGACACCTAGCAAAGGCGGAGAAACACCTCCAAACAACACTGTACAGAGTGTAGTGGGAAGGTTTGTGGTGCAGAAAACGCCAACCACAGAAAGGGTTGAGTCTGTGGGATTGCCAGACGCTCTTCAAGTGCCTGTTACCATAGGACCCATAGTTTCGATCTATAATTCTGAGAGAGATAGAGGGGAACAACAAAGGCAATTGGATAGGGAAAGGATTGAGATGGAAAGGAGGAATAATGTGACGAATGCATGGAAACAATTACCAGGTTCGGTAACGTGGAACACCCCATTAGACACAACTGTCGGTCCCAATTCAGAACAGGGAGGTCCGAGAGGACCAATGGATCTAAGGGGACCACGGCCAAGATCTTTTTCAGAGTTAAGAGCTGATTTGAGGGAATGGGACGGGTCCATAGTATCTCCGAGTAACAGGACAAGAACGGAACCAGAGTGGGAAGGCAGGGGTAACGGAACTGTATCTCATTGTGGGGCCAGCGAGAGTAGTCAGGGCCGGGAAGGCCAAAGTCAAGAGAATAGAGGGGATACATGTCCTACAAATCAGAGAGAACAGCCGGAACAAAATACTAGGATTGTAGAATGTGAGGAAATGTCCCGTCTCTGGGGGAAAGGAGGAGATGAGGCGGTACGGGCTTTTCAGAATAGGTTTAGGTGCCTTCATCATACACTTGGGGAAGACGTTCAACATTGGAGAAAGGAGAACAGCGATAGGTCCCGCCACGCCTCGAATAATCAGGAATCACAGGGAAGTAGGGAAGAAAGAGGGAGTAATAGAACCTCTTACCCTCTATCCCGTGAAACTAGCCAGGATGGAGAGAGAGAGGCTGGGAGGCATGAAGGAGTGTTTCACCACCCACCCCGAGAAGACGGAAAGGCATGGGACTTAGAGAGATGGGAACAGGGGAGGACTCCCTATAATTCACCAATACCTAAACGTAGATCTCGGAGCTGGGATGGGAGAGATGCAGATGGAGGAGCTAAATTAAGTGTCTTGAAAGCTGAAATAAAGGCAAAAAGGCTTGATGTTACCAGTTTAAAATCAGATGTTGATGAGATAATAGATGGAACATTGCCTTTGGAAAGGATAGAATTGTATGAACAGGATGAGTTATTGTTCATGGCAAAGGATATTACTAGGAAAGCTAGAGCGTTTCATGAAAAACTGACTGATTTGGCAGACAAGTATGCCGTGGATTTGTCTAGGACAAGGGCATTGCAGAGCAACCACAGATTACAGTACGCAGACCAAGATCTAGATGAGAAGAGAACTGCTGGATTAAAAACACACATAAGAGAGCTGTTAACAGGGATAAGAGTGTGGAGAGAACTGGATAAATGGGAAGAAAGGTGGTCGAAAAAGGGCACGGTTAGGAGAAGTACAAATGTATTGACTCCTGAGGGAAGGGCAATGCATATGGAGGCATTCCCTTTGCGAGAAATATCAAATGGAAATTATGTACATGTGCCCTGGAGTAGAGGAGATTTAGCCGCATTTACCAACTCATTTCCGAAGTTGCGGGACAATCCAGTCGAGTGGTATAAGCAGGTAGAGAGGTTCGTTAAAATCTCGAAAGTATTGTGGATAGATTTGAACACGTTGTTTGACATCGTGGTCCCATCTGATCTATGGACCCCTTGTAAGACTAGTGTCGAATGGCCAAATGCTGAACCATTGAGGGATGTTCGAACTAATGGACCATCTGAGATTGTCATGCGAAAGTATGAAAGGGTAATAGCATGGCTGAAAGATAAGGTACCACCACAGGATATAGATTGGGTAAAAATAGACCGAACAAGGCAGGAACCCAAGGAGACAGTTCACGAGTTTTATGAAAGATTGTTGAAAACATTCAAGCAATACAGTGGACTAGATGTAATGGATCCCAAAGACATAGGGCAGTTCGTGTCAAAGTTTGTCTTGGGGTTGAGACCTGATATTTGTTTGATGATACAGCAACATTTAATCTGTTGGCAGAACAAACCACTAGATGAGATTTTACGATATGCGAGGTACTGCAGTGACGAGATAGATTCTAAAGCCAAGAATCTAAAGGAGAAATTGATGGTGGTGCAAATGCAGTCCGCTGGGAAGGGTGGCCAGCAGAAGCAGGGGATGGGACGAAAACCAAATGGTCAGAACAAAGATAATGAAGAAGGGCAGAGACCTAGGATAGACTTTGCCACTTTAAAGAAAACGACAAAGTGTCATCTGTGTCATCAGGTGGGGCATTGGCGACGCGAGTGTCCCTTTAACCCTGAAAATGGGGAGCTAGAAGTAGAAGAACTGGTCCAAGAAGACCCAGTGCAAAAGGTGACAGTCCCAAGTAGTAAGGTGGCAAAAGGGGGGACTTCGGCTCCACGGGCCCAATTCCCACAGCCACCGAAGATAGCAGCTGGAGGAAAGGTCTTTAAACAAATGCCTCTGTTTATCGAGGAAGAAAAATGTTATTACATTGATCCATTGACAGGACAACGGGTGAGCAGTGAAGAAGACTGTACCCTCGGGGCAGTTCTAGAAGTGGATCAGAGAGGGCCATTTGTTGAGGCAGAAGTGGCAGGGTGTCCCACTACGTTCTTAGTGGACACTGGGGCTACTCGTTCGACTCTGAGATCAGCGGTAGTTCCAGACTTGCCAATGTCAGGGGAAACAATTCAGGTGGTAGGAGTCGCAAATAAGAGAATGACTAGTCCGTTGACAGAACCAGTATCTGTGAAAATAGGAAATCATATGAACGAACATCAGTTTGTGGTTTGTGACTCGAGTCCGGTATGTCTGTTAGGTAGGGATTTGTTATGCAAATTGAATTGCACCATATACTGCACCCCACAAGGAGTGGAGGTACAGACTACCGATGATGATGCTACCTTTAAGGTGGCCAATTCAAAATTCTGTGTAGAACTATATCCTACTCTGACTGTAGAAGATCTTCCACAAGACTTAAGAGATGCAGTGGCGTCAGAGGTGTGGGATTTCACAGGAGAAGATATAGGATTGATTAAAGGGGTAGAACCGGTAAAAATTCTGGTAAAACCAAATGTTGAGTTTCCAAGAACGCCTCAATACAAATTGTCCCAGGAAACGATTGCGGGAATAAAGCCTGTGATCGAGTCAATGATACAGCAGGGAATACTGAAGGAAATCGTGGGCAGTCCTTGTAACTCCCCGATTATGGGTTTGCAGAAACCTAGCGGGAAGTTTAGGATAGTTCAGGATTTACGAAAAATTAACAACATAGTCGTTTCATGTTGTCCCGTGGTACCGAATCCATCAGTAATATTGTTTCAAATACCATGTCAAGCAGAATGGTTCACAGTGATAGATCTTTGTCAGGCTTTCTTTTCAATCCCATTGGATGAAGAGAGCAGGTACCTTTTTGCGTTTAAAATGGAAGATCGCGTTTTAACATGGTGTCGAATCCCACAAGGATTCACAGACAGTCCATCCATCTTTAATCAGTTGTTGAAAAAGAATCTTGAGAATCTAGTACTGCCACAGAACTCGGTTCTGGTACAGTACATAGATGACCTACTTGTTGCGTCAGAAACAGAGGAAGCTTGTAAAGTAGATTCAATTGCCTTACTGAATCATTTAGCTGAAAATGGACATAAGGTATCGCCGAGCAAGTTACAGTATTGTCTGACAGAAGTACAGTATCTAGGGCACAGGTTAGAAAAAGGGAAACGTAAGGTGTCCCCAGAGAGGATTGAGGCGATAATGAAAATGAATGCGCCTACAACACAGAGAGAAGTTAGAATGTTCTTAGGAATGGTGGGTTACTGCCGACAGTGGATAGTTAACTTTTCACTGAAAGCAAAGCCCTTACAGAAACTGACGCACAAGGAGGTGAGTGATCCGGTACCATGGGATGAAGAATGTCTGGTGGCGTTTTTACAGCTGAGAGACGATTTATGTCGTGCTCCGGCTCTGGGAATGCCAGATTATGAAAAGTCGTTTTCACTCTATTGCTGTGAGAGAGAGGGATGTGCTTTGTCAGTCTTGGCACAGACCCACGGTAATGCCCGTAGACCAGTTGCATATTTTTCGGCTACATTAGATCCAGTAGCCGCAGCGTTGCCCGGATGTCTCAAATCCGTTGCTGCAACGGGTGTCAGCATTGAAAGGAGCGAGAGTATTGTGATGGGACATCCAGTAGTGGTATATGTACCACATTCAGTTGAATTGTTGATGATCAGGACGAAGACGCAGCATCTGACCAATAGTAGGCTCACGCGCTACGAGCAAGTTATACTTGCCGCAGAGAATGTGACTCTCAGGAGATGCTCTGTCTTGAATCCTGCTACTTTGATGCCATTACCTACTGTAATAGAAGGCGAAGGATGTGAAGACCACGATTGCCTTGATGTGACTGAACTATGCACGAAACCCAGACCAGATATAGTGGATGAGCCATTGTCTGACCCCGATGAAATTTACTTTGTTGATGGCTCATGTTTAAGAGACGATACTGGTCGGTTGAGAGCAGCTTATGCTGTTTGTACCATTACTGGAGTTGTGGAAGCCGCTTGCCTGGAAGGAGTACATTCCGCACAGGTAGCAGAGATTATTGCCCTAACTCGTGCCTGCATAGCAGGAAATGGAAAGAGAGTCACCATCTACACGGACAGCCAATATGGTTTCGGTGTGGTTCATGATTTCGGGCAGTTGTGGTCTCAGAGGGGTTACATGACTTCCTCTGGTTCGCCCATTCGAAATGGAGAATTTGTGCGATTGCTGATAGAAGCATTACAAGGTCCTGTTGACATTGCAGTGGTGAAGTGTGTAGCTCATACTAAGAATACAGATTTTGTGTCACAAGGTAATAGATATGCTGATGAAGTCGCACGCTATTGTGCGGAACAAAGTTATTCTTTCTCAAAGGTGGAAATAGAAGGTGCAGAAGAAAAGACTGAATTAAGTATGATGTTAGAAACTGTAGACACTTGGGAGGATTTAAGGATAATGCAGGAGAACGCACCTGAAACAGAGAAAAAGGCATGGGAAATAGCAGGCTGTGTGCGAAGTGAAATGGATTTTTGGGTTTCAGCAGATGGGAGAGCTGTGTTACCTGAAGAATTAGCTAATCCCATGGCGAGAGAAATACATGGTCCAGTACATCTAGGAAGGGATGCTATGATGAGAGTGTTTAGGCAAACTTGGTATTGCCCTAAATTTAGAATAGCAGCAGAATCAGTATGTAAACGATGTGTTACTTGCCAACAACTGAACGTAGGCAAACGAACACCAGTCACACTGAGTCACATTGGGAGGTCGGGGGGGCCTTTCAATAGAATGCAACTAGACTTCATCGAAATGCCAAGAGTCAATCGCCTTCGGTATGTGTTGGTGATTGTATGCGTATTTTCCAGATGGGTTGAAGCGTACCCTACACGTAGGTGCGATACACTCACAGTGGCTAAATTGTTGCTCAGGGAGTTGATACCGCGCTTCGGGGTGCCTGCCTCTTTGGAATCGGACAGAGGAAAACATTTTAACAGCGAAATAGTGAAGATGTTGTGCTCCACACTGAATATCGATCAAAAGCTGCATTGTAGTTATCGACCAGAAGCTTCAGGAATTGTGGAACAAGTGAATGGCACTTTGAAGAATAGATTGGCTAAAGTAGTGGCATCCACATCCTTGAGTTGGCCAGATGCTCTTCCATTGGTGCTCATGAGCATGCGCAGCACACCTGATAGGAGGACAGGTCTCTCTCCCCACGAGATCCTGATGGGGAGGGCCATGAGACTTCCTACAGTTCCAACTACTGCTCTATTGAATATTACAGATGATCTGATCTTGGATTATTGTAAAGGACTGTCTGACGCCATCCATTCTGTGTCCCTTCAGGTGCATGCGGCTGAAGTTCCAGCAGCGAGGAACCTGTGTCATGACCTGAACCCAGGGGACTGGGTCTTGGTTAAAAAGCACGTCCGGAAGAACTGCCTAGATGTTCGCTGGCGTGGGCCCTTTCAGGTAATCCTGATCACGAACACCGCGGTGAAGTGCGGGGGGCTGCCAAATTGGATCCATGCATCCCATACTAGAAGAGTTCCAGCACCTCTAGAAGGAACAGCTCCCATCCCAGACGAAAGCCCGGAAGTGGAAGAAGAGTCGCAAGAAGGGATTGAGGCAGCTGAGGAGGTGTCGGAAGAAGTTGGGAACGCATCGGATTCAGAAGAAGAGCGAAGGCAGGACGGCAGTGAGACAGAAGACGCAACTGAAGGAGAGAGCAGAAGTGAATACGACTCAGACTCAGATCCGTATCGGAGCGATCAAGAACCAAGTGGGAGGACAAGGAATAGGAGAATAAGGCTTGGAGCTGCCACTTGGCCAACAAGGAGAAGAAGGCTAAGTTTGAGGTCGGCCCAGGAAGAAACGCTTACTCCTATATCCGAAGACTCAGATCCAGAAGAAGATATCCAGGATCAAGCCGAGGAGGGTCTTAGAAGATCAAGTAGGGTGCGAGTGCCTAGCAGAAGATACTCTACTCCCGACTGGACCTACCTTGTTGCAGATGTCTGGGAGACACAGAACAGGGAGGATCAGGGAAGTGGAACTGATCAGAACTGACCCGATCATCACAGTGCAAATAAAGTTTCTACTGCCAGGAGCGGAGACCGAAAGGTTGCTGACACTCAACATCGTTCATCCTGCTCTCCTGAGTGGAATAAGAAAATTGCTTTTAGAGACAGTTGAGTTTCCAGTTTACTGTTCACGATATCCAATATTGGAGGGAACTCTTCTTCGTTTGGAAATGCTTGAGCGAGTAGTAGAAATGCTAGGAGCGCTTATTGTTGTGGACTAATACCATATTGTGAATGTCTTCAAAGGGGTGCAGATCTGGAAAGGTGAAGAAAGTGATCTTGATTAGAACGGACCCCTTTGTAACTGTGGATGTAGAACTGATAGTACCAGGAGTGGAGATTGAAAAGACATTAACTCTTCATTTTGTTCGTCCCCTGGTCCAGAGTGAAATAAGGAGAATAATCCTAGAGACAGTTGAATTCCCGTGTTGTTGCAAGAATTGCCCAGAACTTGAGGGAATGTTTCTTCGTATGGACATCTATGAGGATGTAGTGTCACTCCTTGAACCATACATAACTTCAGACGAAAATAAGACTGTTGAAAAGAAATTGTAAAAACTTGTTGCAAGATAACCTAGCGCCGAGTGGAAGAAGAAAAGTGATAGGGGTTTCATTTTAGTGGATGGAGAAGGGCTAGGGTTGTCTATTTTCTACTGGACTTTGAACTGTTTTGCGGAAATAAATTGTCAAGCTTCCAAGTGTTTCGAGAAAGACATTGCAAGAGAGAAAGACTTTGTTTGAAAAGAAGAGGAAGTGAATGCTGGAAGATAGTCGAAAAATACACTGTTTGAGAACATGGAGGCTGGCAACCCGAACCGCAGGGCAAAATGTATAGCTGTTACATTTTTAGGAGTAGTGGTTTCTCTTATAATTTTAGTGGTAACTGTTTCATTCCTAGCGGGACACGAAGGGGATGGAACCACAGTTAAGGAGGATAAGGGAGTGTCAACACCGAGAACTACCATTATTAAGGAGAAGGGAAACATCAATGAGAAAGACAAAGCATTGTTAGATGCAGAAGTAAAAAGGTTACACATGGATGAGTCACAGGGGAATTACAAGTCAAATGCTTATGCTAAGTTGCTTTATGAATATGTTGATGCCATGGAGGTAAAGGACTGCTATGTCTGTATGCAATTACCAATTTCGGTGGAGGAGGGTATCAAATACCATCATCTCCCGTTGACATATGGGATAACGTGCAGTTTATTGCTAAGTATGTTTTATGGACGAGACGGATTTGAGTATTACTTCTCGAATTTCGACTCGACATTGCCAGAGGTTCCGAATTTCAAGCATTTGAACAAATGGGACTACTACAAAAGCGAAGACAGGTTACACAAATGGTTTATTCCATGGAGAACGTTAGATACCTCACATGCTCGAATAAACAATCTGACTTGTCAAATATCAGAAGTTGAGAAAAAGTTTATAGCACAGGTAGATACTAGATACAGGAAGCAGAAGGTATTGAAGGCATCAGGACAAGGAGAAACAGATTGGACCAAGGAGGAAAGGGCACAACAACGAAAAGGTAGTATTGGTCCAATTGCTTTGGATAAGGAGAAACGGGGGAAACTGTGCATTCACAGGAGTTACTCCTATTATGAAAACGTTTATGTAGGACAAGTAAATTGTGAACATGCCTTTCAATTGGAGTACTACTCTAAGAACTTCATGAAAGGGATGCAAGCAATACCAAATGTATATTTTGTATGTGGAAGATATGCCTATGTGAAGTTACCAGATAATTGGTACGGATCATGCTATCTGGCTGTTGTCTTCCCTAAAATATATCATGTTGAGAATTTAGACACGCCTAAGAAAGAAATATCAACTAGATGGAAGCGAGGGCTGGGTGCAGCAGAAGTAGTTGGAGATGTAATAGGTGCTGCATTCCCTTTCTTAGGATTGATAATGAATGACATTAAGATCAGGAGGTTAGCTACAGTCGTAGATAGACTGTCTGCCAGTACTGCAAGATCCTTGATGCTGATAGAGGGGGAGATGCAATCGATTAGGGCAATGGTTCTTCAGAACCGACTTGCTTTAGATGTTCTGTTAGCAAAAGAGGGAGGAGTCTGTAGGGCCTTGAAGGTACAGGAATGCTGTACTTACATTCCAGACAATTCAAAGCCTCTAGAGAAGTATATACAAAACATCACTGCCATACACTACGAAATTGAGGACCTGGCAAAGGTAAATGTGTGGGAAAAAGTAGGCCATGGAATGGGTAAAGTTGGAAGTTGGTTTGCCAACTTAGGAAAGGGTATCGTTTGGTACATATTGAAACCCATCATCATAGTAGTGATTTGTGTAATCACTTTGTGGGGATTGGTGCGTTTGTATCAATGGTATAGAGCAAATAGGTTACAGAGAGCTATGAAGAAACAGGAAGAAGAGTTGACAGCGATGCAGGACACTCAATATAAGAGTCTGAAAGCATTAGAGAGTATGAAAAGAAGTGGTACTGCCCTGTCTTCACTTTAAAGGTTCTACATTTTTAGTGTCTTGGTGATGATGACCCCTGAAGGTCATCAAAGGGGGGACTGAGAGAGCACAAGTTTGAAAAAATGTATAAGTACGCCATATTTACAAGCACGTAGTTAGTTTAAACATGTTTTGCACACGAGTGTTTTATATTCAATAGTAAAATGAATAGAATGTTAAGTAGAGTAACCATAATTATAACGGTGTGAGATTAAATGTAGAAATGTTGGAGTATATGTGAAAACCTCATCTCTCATGTTAAAAGAGTCATGTCCGAATTAAATGTAACTTGGATTCCAGTATTTTGTGTAGGCCTTAGGGCAATTCACAGCAAACCTGAACGTGCTGCTAAAATGATGTGAGATAAAGTTGACATGGTTCTTTCAAAATGTACTATTGAACTTAGGGTTAAAAGTATATGCTTTATAGATGTGTTATTTTAGAAACGTATGTTAGTTAAGAATGTTTGCTGTTTAAATCAAGTTAACGTTTTAAGAGTGCAGGAACCTGCTGCATGTAAATCAAGTAGGCCAGAACAGATAATGTCATGTAGTTTAAATCGTCATGTGCTCGTTAGAGGAGAGGTCGTGAGGTGTCCAGTATGGAGCTCTGAGAGTGTTTTATGGCCTAAGATATGGTGAAGTCTGGAATTTGAGGCCCACTGCAGGACGAGCTGTATGCAGGTGCGAGGGTCCTAATCAGCTCGAATGAAAGGGACTTTGTTCAGTGGCGCCTTGCGCAGGCCTGTAGGAGTTTCCAGGAATTTCAGGGGGTATCAGCGCACGGAAGAAGGAGCCTGGGAACCAAGGTCAACTATAACGAGGGTCTTCAAGAGTACCATCATGGAGTTTGCCGCGGAAAGATGTACCACGTGAGGGGCGTCCCAAGGGGCGTTTCTATTGGAAATGTGATTTGGTATTAGGGAAAGTGACCCGGGAGGAGAGCAGAGCAGATGATTTTGGGAGCCTAAGGAAGCGGATGGGTAGGCAGATAGGTTGATCAGGAGAGACCCATTATCAGAGAAGAGACAAAGAGAAGTGCGTGATCTTCTTAGGAAATCACCACGGCTGACACCTAGAGGGTTAAGATCTTGCTAAGTAGGGATGTCATTTAGTGTAGTGTAGGGACAGACTAACCTTAATTTTTCTTTCTGTAATGACTTTGAGGTTGCAACTTGTATTCATTTTGGCAACGCTCATGTTATTAGAAGTTGTACTCATTATTTTGTTCTTCAGACTCAGACTATTCAAAAAATTCATGTTCATAGTGATACCGATTTATCTTCTTAATCTCATTTTGAGAAGTTTGTATCTTCAGTTATCTTTGACTTTATATTAAATCTTCAAAACTTTATTTTGGTCAGTGGTCATTTAGAGTGGTGTAAGTTCTTAAATTGATTGTTTATTGCGAGATTACCTTTTACTCAAGACAGGTACCAACGATTCAGTCGACAGGAAATGGGATTTGGTAAGATAATTAGTAACCAGTAATCCCGCGTTAGCACATGTGAAGTGCTATGTACATAGATTTGCAAACCAAACAAGCACTGGCAAAGGCAATAGATCGCACCTATGCAAGACTATTGGCTTTGCCAATGTGTTTTAACCTTATTGTACACCAGAGTGACGGCTGTTCCACATGGCTTAAAGTTAGTGCCGTAGAGGAGAGTGGTGTGGAGTGTTGTAAAGTGGAATGGCGAAGAGTGGAGCAGAGTGTTGTAGAGTGGAGTGGCAGAGAGTGTCGAGTATCAGAGTGGCATAGTGTTTAGTTGCATAGAGTGGCCTACACTGGAGTGGCATAGAATAGAGTGGACTGGTGTACAGTGCAATGGCATAGAGTGTTGCAGAGTATAGTGGCGTAGAGTGCCGTGGCATTGAGTGCAGTGGCATTGAATTCAGCGTCATACAATGCCACGTCGTAGAATAATGAGGCATGGATTAAAGTGGTGCATAGTAGAGTGGAGTGGCTTAGAGTAGAGTGGCTTAGAGTATAGTGGCATGGAGTGGAGTAGAGTGCGATGGCGTAGAGTAGAGTGACATAGAGTAGAGTGGTGTTGAGGTGCATGATGCAGAGGGCAGTGGCACAGAGAAGAGTTTAGTAGCATAAAGTGCAGGGGCGTAGAGTGTAGAGTAGAGTCGAGTGGCATAGAGTGCAGTGGCGTACAGTGGTACAAAGTAAAGTAGCATAGAGTGGTGTAGAGTATAGTGCTGTAGAGTACAGTAGCATAGTTTGCAGTGACGTAAAGTGGAATAGACTAGAGTGGGGTAGTGTATAGTGGCGTACAGTGCAGTGGCATTGAATTTAGTATCGTAGAATGCAGTGGCATAAATTAAAGTGGTGCATAGTAGTGGCACAGAGTGGAGTACAGTGGCATAGAGTAAAGTGGCCTAGAGTAGTGCAGAGTGGAGTTGGGGTAGAGCTGAGTGATGCAGAGGGCAGTGGCGCAGAGTAGAGTCGAGTGGCATAGAGTGCAGTGGCGTAGAGTGCAGAGTAGAGTAGCATCGAGTGGTGGAGAGTATAGTGCCTTAAAGTACAGTGGCATAATTTGCAGTGAAGTAAAGTGGAATAGCGTAGAGCGGGGTAGTGCAGAGTAGATTGATGTAGAGTTCAGGGGGCAGAAAGTGCAGTGTTTCAGAGTAGAGTGTCAGAGTGCAGTGATGTAGAGTGGAGTGGCAAAGAGAGCAGTGTCATAGAGCTGCAGCGGTTTCTTTACGGGGCGGAGCAGCGTCGCCTGCCCCTGCCTCCCGCTACGCAAGAAAAAATAAAATGGCACTGAAAAGATTTCATTGCCATTTTATTTTTTACCGATGTGCGCACTGCAGCATCCAGCCTACTCTGAGCCCAGAGACACTCTGAGCACTGAGTCCTCCATGCTGCCGATTGGCAGCATGGAGGACTAAAGCAGTGGCTGTCCAGACACTTTAAAGTGTGCATATCACTTTGGCTGGCTCTCTTGCGCTGGCCAAAGTGACGTGCACTTTGAAGCTCTCCACCCAGCTGTCTTAGACAGCTAGGTGGAGACCAAGCTCAGGCCTCCAGGGCCTGAAGGAGCATCCAGCCATCCCACTCCATCCAATCCATGTGCTTCTCTCATGCTGGTTAATAGCATGAGAGCAGCGTTTGGATTGGTTAGAGGAGTTTGACTTCCACAGCAGACTGCAGATTCAGAAGTGGAACACTGATGAGGTCATACAGCTGATGGTAAGGACAATTTGTTTTATGTATTTAACATGTTATTGTTGTTGTTTTTTTGGCTTTTGGAGGGAGAGGTTGTTTTATTTTGGGATTTTAGAGGGAGGGGGTATTTTATATTGGGCTTTTGGAGGGAAGGGTGTTTTACTTTTGGGTTTTGGAGTGAGGGCGTGTTTTAGTTTGTTCTTTTGGGAAGTGGTGGGGCACTTCACTCGCACCACCACTTTCAAAGGGTGCCAGCCGCCCCTGGCGTAGAGAACCATAATGCAGAGTAGAGTGCAGTGGCATAGAATGCAGTGTCAAAGTGCAGTTGTGTAGAGTGCAGTGGTTTAGAGTAGAGTGGCGTAGAGTGCAATGGCAGAGAGTGGAGTAGAGTGGCGTAGAGTTGATTGTTTCAGAGTGAACTGGCATAGAGTGCCGGGGTGCAGGGTAGAGAGCAGTTGCGTAGAGTGACATAGAGTGTAACAGTAGAGTAAAGTGATGTGTAGTGCAGTGCAGTGGTGCAGAGTAGATTAGCATGTCATGCAGTAGATTGGAGTAGAGTTGTAGAGTGCAGTGGCATATAGTGTAGTGGTATAGAGTGGAGCGGAGCAGAGGGCAGGGGCCGAGGAGTGGTGTAAAGTGGAGTGATGAAGAGTCGAGTGCAGTGGTGTGGAATGGCGCAGACTAGAGTATTCATGGTGTGGTCTCATACTGCCACTACAGACAACACATTTTCAATTGAAATGACCATTACATTTGCACAGACATACAGTTTTATTTATAAAACTATACAGTGCACAGGCAAAAATGTGTGAAAATTGCATCACCCAGTGTAATGATTTGTTTTGATCATATTAAAGTATTTGTTTCCAACACACTTCAGAAATAATGTGAAATGTGCTTCATTTGTGTTCCTAATTCTGAAATATTCTGAAATACTTACACAGTTCTTTTATATGTTGTCATGTGCTAGAAAACAACTCATTCCTACAGTATCTAGCAAGATTGTCACATAAATCTTCTCACTTTGAAGTCAAAGAAAGAAAAGTAAACAAACGCTCTTAGAAGACAGCACCTGTTATTGGACCTCAGTCTTTGACTGCACAGCAGATGTGATGAGATAAGAGCAAGATTTACAGGCCTGTTTACAGAAAGGAAGCAGTCAGAAGGATACTGTAAATAATGTTTGATCAAGGGAATGTATGAACTCAAGCTGACAGCCTGAAACAAATAAAGCCAGCAAATGGAAAACAAGAAAACGTGAGTTACGTACCACAAAGCCAATGGCAAGCAACTGTCAGAATGCATTCCCAGGGCAACTGTCTGAATGGTCCCAAAATGTCTATAGCAAACCAGACAGCTGTGCTGTGTGGTAGGCTGTGACCTAAAAACAATATATTAGAAACATCCCGAAGCACACTAGGATGGAAGGGTGCACTTTGTAAGCAGCAAATGTACCTTATATACTGTACATGCAGCGATTTTCATGTATTTATAAATATGTGTCATTCCGTAATAAAGTATTCCCCATTGTTGGCAGCCGAAGAGTGGAACAAGCTTTCATTCTTGCCCACACCTACAGCTTTTTCAGACCAAAATAAAATAAAAATATGTAATCAATAAACCTAGGATCTTATTATGAGTTTGGTGGATGGGGTACTCCGTCAAAAAGTTGCGGATATTTTGTTTGCATTATTGCAAGTGCCATAGGCTGTAATGCTATTTCATTTCATCAACTTTTATTCGATTATAGACTTGTATAATCATAAAAAGTACATTTAAAACAGGGAAATATAACACAGTAAAAAAAGAAAAGTCAATGTGCTATTGATCACAGATCTAGCATCGCTATATTGGACAGAAAATGTCAAAGTGGGTTACTGTTATAGAAATGAAACGAATTTAGAAGTTGACTTTGCGACGAGTTGATATTACAATTTTAAGAAAGGTCGCTATCATTTTTGCTTCATGCGGGGATTTCGGAGATTGTAAGTGTAAAAGTGCTGAGTGTGATTGTCTAAGACCAGTTGAGCGGAGGAGGGGCAAAATCCATGTTTTCCTTGCTAGTCTGTAGTACTTGCAGAAAAGGACAACATGTATCGTTGATTGTTCAGAGACTCCATCGCAGGGGCAGCTCATCAGTTTTCTAGACCAGTTCTTCATTTCTGGAAATGAGACCAGACGGAAAAAAAGATTGAACCGGAGTCTTGTTATTAAAAACTTTTCATAGTTTGAGAGAAAGTATGTCAGGTATGGCTGTATGAGTTTCCCTGTCTGCAATATGCGAGATTTTTCATTATGTTTTTTGGTAATCTCAGCTTGATTGCGGAGTTCCCTTAAGTGACCCATGCATAGTTCCTTCAGATGTTTCTTCGAGATATCTTCTATTGAGGGGGGTTCGAGGAAGTAGTGCTCGCAGTCAAGGTCTAAAAAGAATTTGTAAATATAATTGAGCCAAGGTATTTTCTTCCAATACGCTAGGCCGAGACATTCGGTGATAAGGGAGCGGGTGATGTGACTTTCGGGGTTACACCATATTCGCTGCCACAGTAGAATGGGCTGGCATCGTATGGTGTCGGTCATATATTCCATACCCAGTTCCCGGTGTGAGGCTAGGATCGGGGAACTTTGGGGGAGAGCTAGGATGTATTTGATAAAAGCATTCTCAGTAACCTGGAGTTGGTCGATACATCCATAGCCCCAGATGCCTGCTCCGTACGTGGCCACACTGTGGCATTTTGCATAGTATATCGTTATTAGTTCCGCTGGTGCTGGTTTGCCTAGTTTCCTTGAAAACGCACTTAATGCTGATACTGCGCAACGGAAACTAAGGTTTCTAGCTTCCACTGCCTTAGTCCAGTTCATTTTGTCTTCCACTAAAATGCCCAGGTATGGGTACACCGATGTTTTTTCTAATCTACTGTTGTTAATGGATATGGGCTTAGAGACTCCTGGTCTTGGTCCGACTCTAGGCTGTAATGCACTTATTGTATGTGAACAAAACATCTGCCACTGTTGAAATTGAGCATGCGGTGTGCCAAACTCTAATTGAGTTCCTCATCTCCATTCTCTTTTAGATCTTTCACTGTCGTTATGTTGTTTTGGGCAGCACCATGAAGCTTCAGTATACATTTGCTACACAAATACTCATAACATAATGTAGACGCCTGTTACAGACGGATGCTTAGTTGATAATTCATTGCTATGATTCCCTCTGCCCTGCTTCACCAACAAATATCTCTCAAAATTATTTTAACTTTGTGGGGGGACACAAACGACACTCCCGGGAAAGGGGGCTGCGTGGCCCCCCTTTCTCTTGAATGGACGAGTGAGTTTCTTGTCCCACTTCATCCTCCCACGAGTAGTGCAAGGTGGGTTGGAAGAGTGGTAGAGAAAGGGGGTGGGGACTCAGATGAGCTCACAGCAATCCCATTGTGTGGGACTTACTAGTGGTAACAGGAGGAATTCTCGGCCCCAAATACCCACAGCATCCAAGGGCACTTCATCCCCCAACAAGAAGGGCACCAAGAGGCACGTTTTCAGAGTGGTGGACAAAGGGGGCGGGGCTTCTGACGAGCTCTCAGCAATCCCGCTGTGTACCACTTACTGATGGCAACAGGAGAGGTTCTTGGCACCCAAGGACCCTCAGCATCCAAGTGGACTTTATCCGCCAACAAATATTGTGTCAGGAGGTGCGTTTGCAGTGTGGTGGAGTAAGGGGACAGGGCCCCTGACGAGTTCTCAACAATCCTGCTGTGTGGGACTTACTGGTGGTAACATGAGTGTTTCTTGGCCGCCTACGACACTTAACATCCAAGAGGACTTCATCCTTCCATGAGTAGTGCACCAGGAGGTGCATTTGCAAAGTGGTTGAGAAAGGGGCCAGGGACTCTGATAAGCTAGCAGCAATTCAGCTGTGTGAATTTACTGGTGGTAACAAGAGGACTTCTAGGCCCCCAACAGCCCTCAGCATCCAAGAAGACTTTATCCTCCCACGAGTGGTGTACCAAGAGGCGCGTTTGTAGATTGGTTGAGAAAGGGAGCAGATTTCCAATGAGCTCTCAGCAATCCCTCTGTATGAAACTTACTGGTGGTAACAGGAGGGGTTCTTGGCCCCCAGAGATTCTCATTACCCAAGAGTACTTCAGCCCCCAACCAATAGTGCGTCAGTTGAGGCGTTTACAGAGTAGTGGGGAAAGGGGGCGGGCCTCCGACGAGCTCTCTGCAATCCTGCTGTGTGGGGCTTAAAGGTGACAACAGGAGGGGTGCTTGGCCCCAAACGACCCTCAACAGCCATGGGAACTTCATCCCCCACCCAGTGGTGCCTTTTTGATGGAGCAAGGTTTCATATGTGCAGAAACTTGCTTAGATTCGATCCTCTCAAAATAAAATGTAACTTATTAATCAACATGTTTTGTTTTACTAAAAATTGCATTTCACAACATTTTTAGTATCAAGGGGAAGCTTGCGTATCTATATTTACTAACAGTAACTCGAGTGTGCTAAAATGGCCACAGAAAATGCGGTAACCTTTCTGCGCCTCCATCTGCCACATCTACGTGGTGTGACGTATCTTTTGCTTGGTGGGAATTTCTTGAAGCTGCGCACTAGTGCCAAAGATGGCCGCTTCAAACTTCACATGCTAATGCATCTGCCTTGCTTGTACTAAAACTTGTGCTTTCTGCTTAACTATTAGTGCTATAATTAAAAATAAAGTAATGGGGTTAGAGTAGAAATAAGTGGTATACCGTGCATTTATTTATTTTTGTATTCTAATGTGTCTTTCTTTGACTTTATTAATAGCTCGTATTTGGGCCTGAATGGTGACTTGAATCGCCATATTGAAAATTCCTCTGCGCATGTGCTGAGAGAACTGAAAGACCTCGAGCAGTGGCATTGAACACCTGCCAAAGACTGCCTTACCCGCGATACGACTGGGAAACTTACTCCATGACCTGGGAAAGGAAGACATCTTGCAAATTTTTAATATGCATTGTATATGAAATTGAAATAAAATTGCTGGGTGGAATAAAAGCATGGGAAAGTAAATTATGGGTGGGAAGATTGATCAATTATATCAAATGGAAATTACCTCATCTTAGTGTGGTGTGATGACCTCTCCTCGTCTTTCTGACCAATCAAATGAAGGGAACACATAGAATCTGCAACATTAAGGGGGTGGTACACACTCTGAAATGGTATAACTAAGGTAGGCTTAGTTTATTAGATTGTCCGACTTGTCACAGACCTGTCACTAACCCAACGTATGCTGAAGGAGAATCAAGAGCAGAGTGCTGGTCCAGCACTCTGACAGACGAATCAGGAGTTTGCTGAGGAGGAGTCGGGGTCCGAGAGTAGCTGTAGAGAGGGGTGTAACGCTGGTGTTGCACTAGCGGAGGCTACCTGTCCTGTTCTGCACCTGTCCTGTCCTGTTGGCATCTGATTAGTCGAGAGTCTTTTCTTTTGCCCCAGCCCGTGGCCAGGGTTGGTCCTCACACCATTCGAGGTAAATATAATCTGTATGGTAAGTCCTTGTACCTTTTCCCTTTCTCACCCTTCCCAGGTCTTAAGTCTCCAAAGATTTTTGGTTTGATAATTATCCTTATTCTTGAGAAACTGTGGAATAGTATATATTGGATGCTGACTCGCAGAATATTGCATAGATAAAGTGTTTAAACTTTTCCAGAGTCTGTGGTTATTTATGAAAAGGTAAATGTTATATTATTACCTATTAGTCTAACTCCCTTGATCCTTAGATTTAGGACTTAGTGCACAAGTGACAAGGATTGGTAAGTCATGGTGTACAGGTATAAGTCCTAAAGTGAATAAAACTCTGATAGGCAGGAAGTTAAAGTTGGATTACTGGTTCAAAGAGTGAATGTTTATGGGCCCAGGTGAATATGATTAATTGAACTGGTAATCCCACGCCATCATTTGCAAAGTGGTCGAGAAAAGGGGCAGGCCTCTAATGAGCAGGCAGCAAATCAGCTGTGATGGACTTACTGGTGGTTACAGGAGGGTTTATTGGCCCCCAACTTCCCTCAGCATCCAAGGGAACTTTATCCGATAACAAATATTGTGTCAGGAGGTGCGCTTGCAGTGTGGTGGAGTAAGGGGGCAGGGCCTCTGACAAGTTCTCAGCAATCATGCTGTGTGGGACTTACTGGTGGTAACATGAGGGTTTCTTGGCCCCCTAAAACCCTCAGCATCCAAGGGAACTTCATCCCCCCATGAGTAGTGCACCAGGAGGTGCATTTTCAAAGTGGTTGAGAAAAAGGACAGGGACACTGACAAGCTAGCAGCAATACAGCTGCATAGGATTTACTGGCAGTAAAAAGAGGGCTTCTTGGCCCCTAATAGCCCTCAGCATCCAGGAAGACTTTATACCCCCACGAGTAGTGTACCAGGAGGCGCGTTTGCCGAATGGTTTAAAATGGGGGTAGGGCCTCCGACAAGCTCTCAGCAATCAATCAATCCGAACATTTGTAAAGCGCAGTACTTACCAGGTCTTGAGAAGTCTTCTGAAGGTTAGCAGGTCCTGGGTCTGCCGTAGGGGAATGGGGAGGGTGTTCCAGGTCTTGGAGGCGAGGTGGGATAACGATCCGCCGGAGGTTGCTCTACAGATGCGGGGGACTGTGGCGAGGGCAAGGTCGGCGGAGCGGAGCTGGCGGTTGGGGGTGTAGAAGCTGAGTCGTCTGTTGAGGTATGCTAGTCCGGTGTTGTGGAGTGCCTTGTGTGCGTGGGTGAGGAGCTTGAAGGTGATCCTTTTGTCGACTCGGAGCCAGTGCAGGTCTGCAGGTGGGGTGTGATGTGGCTTCGGCGAGGGATGTCGAGGATCAGGCATGCAGAGGCGTTTTGAATGTGTTGAAGTTGTTTCAGGAGTTTGGCCAAGGCTCCTGCGTAGAGGGCGTTTCCGTAGTCCAACCTGCTGTTGACGAGGGCCTGGGTGACCGTTCTTCTTGTCTCTGTGAGGGTACACCTGTAGATCTTTCGGAGCATGCGGAGGGTGTTGAAGCAGGAGGACGGGACGGCGTTGACCTGTATTGTCATGGAGAGAGTAGAGTCGACTGTGTAGAACTTACTGGTGGTAACAGGAGGAGTTCTTGGCCCCAAAACGACCCTCAGCATCCAAGGGGACTTCTCCCCTCAAGAGTAGTGCACTTGGACGCACATTTGCAGATTGGTTGAGAAAGGGAGCAGGCTTCCAATGAGCTCTAGGCAATCCCGCTGTGTGGGACTTACTGGTGGTAACAGGAGGGGTTCTCGGCCCCCAGAGATTCTCAGCAGGCAAGAGGACTTCATCCCTCAACCAATAGTGCATCAGGAGAGGCGTTTGCAGAGTAGTTGAGAAAGGGGGCGGGGCCTCCGACGAGCTCTCTGCAATACTACTGTGTGGGACGGTAAACAGACATAATATCGACTCCAAAATATCGACTGGACATAATATCGAGTTCAAAATATAGACTGGACAAAATATCGACAGGATAGAATCTAGACATCAAAAATATTGTTTTTAAGGTAAGTAATGTAATATCGAATGTTAAAAATATAGACAGTTAAAATATCGAAGTATATAATATAGGTAATTAAAAATATCTAATTTTTAATAGTATCTAATTTTTTATAATGTTTTTTATGTTATTATATGTGTGAAAATTGTGTATTTATGTTATAATTAATTTTAAAATAATGAAATTAGTTTTTTTATTTTTTGCGTAATTAAATTCTGTAGCGGGTTGTGGGTTTATAGGGGAATAGGGTGGGAAGTAATTTAATTATAATTAATTAAATATGTAAATTTATTTATTGGTATTATTTTTTAATTATTGTTAATTAATTTTTATTTGGTAAATAATTAAATTTTAATTGGCAATTAATTTTTATTAATTGAATAATTGCTAATTATGTTAATTTTACTAATTTGTTTTCCGTAGCGGGTTGTGGGTTTATAGGGGAATTGCGTGGGAAGTAATTTAATTAAAATTAATTAAATATGTTAAAAAATGTATTGTTTTTTTTTAGAATGAATTGTTAATTAAAATATTATGGGTAATTAATTAAATTTGTATTGGCAATTAAATTTATTTAATTGATTAATTGCTAATTATGTTAATTTTACCTATTTATTTTCAGTAGCGGGTTCTGGGTTTATAGGGGAATAGGGTGGGAAGTAATTTATTTATAATTAATTAAATAATTCAATGTATTTAATTGTATTTAATTTGAAATAATAGATAAATAAGTTTTAATTGTTAATTAAATAAATATTAATTAGTAATTAATTTGGAGTAATAGGTAACAAATAATAATAATTAATTTTAATTTGTAATTTTAATTGATTAATTGTTATATTAAAATAAATTGGTAATTACTTTAAAATAATTTGTTATAGATATTAATTTATATATTGTTAAATAATATATGAAGTATTTATTTTCCCTACTGTTGCACACTCTGGAGTTGGAATAGTAATTTTTACCCCTACGCTATCCAACACTTTCCCTACTGTTGCACTCTTTGGAGTGGGAATAGTAATTTTTACCCCTATGCTATCCAACCATTTCCCTAGTGTTGCACTCTTTGGAGTGGGAATAGTAATTTTTACCCCTACGCTATCCAACTTTTTCCCTACTGTTGCACCCACTGGAGTGGGAATAGTAATTTTTACCTCTACGCTATCCAACGCTTTCCCTAATGTTGCACCCACTGGAGTGGGAATAGTAATTTTTACCCCTACGCTATCCAACGCTTTCCCTACTGTTGCACTCTTTGGAGTGGGAATAGTAATTTAAACCCCTACGCTATCCAACGCTTTCCCTACTGTTGCACTCTTTGGAGCGGGAATAGTAATTTAAACCCCTACGCTAACGCGTTCCCTACTGTTGCACTATTTGGAGTGGGAATAGTAATTTTAACCCCTACGCTATCCAACGATTTCCCTACTGTTGCACCCACTGGAGTGGGAATAGTAATTTTTACCCTTACGCTATCCAACGCTTTCCCTACTGTTGCACCCACTGGAGTGGGAATAGTATTTTTTTCCCCTACGCTATCCAACGCTTTCCTCACTGTTGCACCCACTGGAGTGGGAATAGTATTTTAGACATTTTGTTATTGTACGTTAATAATATTGGATATTATTTAATTATATTATGTTAATATATATATATATGTTTTAACAAATATGATTGTTAAATTTTTTTATAACTTTAATTAAATATTTAATTATTATAATTTAATTTAAGTATTTTTAAGTATATTTTAGTAAAAAATTTTACATTTTAATTTAATTTAACACTCTTTTTAATAAAGTTGATATTTTTTAAAACTATATTTTTGTAAACGATATTTTGGACTCGATATTTTTGTACTTACCTGTTTGTACATACAAACTCAATATTTTGGCTGTAGATATTTTTTCCTCGATATTTTGGGTAGTCGATATTTTGACAGTCGATATTATTTCAGTGATCCGTGTGGGACTTAAATGTGGTAACAGGAGGGGTGCTTGGCCCCCAACGACCCTCAACAACCATGGGAACTTCATCCCCCAGCCAGTGATGCACCATGGGGTGCATTTGCAAAGTGGTTGAGAAAGGGGGCAGACCGCTAACGAACTAGCAGCAATCCAGCTGTGATGGACTTATTGGTGGTTACAGGAGGGTTTATTGGCCCCCAACTACCCTCGGCATCCAAGGGAACTTCATCCCCCTATGACAGTGGTTCCCAAACTGTGCGCCGCGGCACCCCGGTGCGCCATAATGAGGTGCCAGGGGCGCCGCGTACACTAGGGTGACCAACTGTCCGTAAATTTCACGGACCGTCCATACGCCTTTGTTCTGTAATTTTGGTTATCACACGGAGCAGCGCTGCTCCCTTGTGAGAGGCCTCACCCCCGCTGATGGAGCCGCCTCGCACTCCTCCTAGAGCACAAGAGCAGCCCCTCCCGCCCATTGTCATTCAGTATGCCGCTGATTGTCACATACAGAATGACAATGGGGCAGTCTGGGGTGTGACAGCATGTGGAGGCCTCCTCCTGCCTCAGTGTACAGAAGGGCATTCTGTTAGATAAAAAGTAAAACGCCCATGCTGCAACGTTAGAAAACACTTCATTTAAAGAAGCCTGTAAAACAAGTTACAAAAAGAACAGGTTATCGTTCTTTCTCTGTCTCATCATTTTAGAACTGAAGTATTTTCAATATTATATTCAACAAAGCCATGGTTGCTTCTTTTTTATTTTAAGGAACTAGCAACCACTGACAAAGCCAATAGTCCTGGCTTGTTGTTGGTGTAATGATACTTGCTGTATTATATATCTGGATGCAAGGACAGAAATAACATAATACCAGTCGGGCGCAACACTAAGCTAAGAGCAGATTTTTAGCCTAGTTGTTTTAAACTATGCTCTTAATTACATCCAACACCCCCTTTGAAGAGACCCTCCAGTTTTTTTACACCACTTAAAGCCCTGGAAACAACACCATGTTACAGTCATCTGGCACTGTGCATCATGCATGACTCATGACTTCTACGTTTTCAGTCTGCCTATGTGCAGGGGCATAGTGAACTCTCCACCACCCCACCCCTTGCTGTAGTTCGTTGTTGATAGGCCTCTACTGCCTTTAACTCTGCAGACAAAGGCTCAGCTCATAATGTGAAAAGGTGGGTGAGTAAATAAGTGAAGGAATGTCTGTATGGCTGGATGGATTACTGAAAGGATGAATGGATGAATGAAAGGGGGAATGGATAGATAATGAAAGAAAGGATGGATGGATGAGTGAATGGGTGGAAGTATGGATGTGAGAAAAGGTAATTAGATGGATGTATGGGTGGAAGGGTAGATGGATGGGTAAAAGGGTGGATGGGTGTGTGAAAGGATGGATGGATGAGTGAAAGGGCAGCTGATGGGCGAGTGAATGGGTGGATGGGTGTGTGAAAGGATGGATGAATGAAAGGGAGGAATGGATAGATAATGAAAGAAAGGATGGAAGGATGAGTGAATGAGTGGAAGTATGGATGAGAGAAAAGGTAAATAGATGGATGTATGGGTGGAAGGGTAGATAGATGGGTAAAAGGGTGGATGGGTGTGTGAAAGGATGGATGGATGAGTGAAAGGGCAGCTGATGGGCGAGTGAATTGGTGGATGGGTGTGTGAAAGGATGGGTGGATGGATGAATGAAAGGGTAGATGGGCAAGTGAATGGGTGGATGGATGAATTGATAAGTGAAATGGTGAATGGATGGATGAGTGAAAGGGTGGATGTAAGGATTGAGGAGTTAGTGAAGGGGGGTAGATGGACAAAAGGATGGATAGATGAGTGAAGTGAAAGATGAGATTAATAATTCAAGCATTCCAACCATTATAATACCTTCATTGAGCCCCAATTACTTCAAGGAAGACAACAGGAAGTACATACCCCCCACCCACCCACCGTTAAAAAAATGGTGGGGAGCCACGGGCAACTGCCGATTAGGTCGAGGGAGCCACAGGTCAAAAAAGTTTGGGAACCACTGCCCTATTAGTAGTGCACCAATAAGCGCGTTTGCGGATTGGTTGAGAGAGGGAGCTGGCCTCCGATGAGCTCTTAGCAATCCTGCTGTGTGGGACTTACTATGGGTAATAGGAGGGGTTCTTGGCCCCGAATGACCATCAGGAGCCAAGGGGACCTCATCCTCAAACCAATAGTGTGCCAGGAGGGGTGTTTGCACAGTAGTGGGGAAAGGGGACGGGGCCTCCGACGAGTTCTCAGCAATTCCGCTGTGTGGGACTTACTATTGGTAATAGGAGGGGTTCTTCATTCTCCAAGGGGTAGTGTGTCAGGAGGTGCATTTGCATTGTGATTGAGAAAGGGGGCGGGCCTTTGAACTCTCAGCGATCCTGCTGTGTGGGCGGAACTTCATCCCCCAACCAGTAGTGCATCAAGAGGCTCCTTTGCAGAGTGGTTGAGAAACAAGGCAGGGCCTCCGATGAGCTCTCAGCAATTCTGCTGTGTGGGACTTACTGGTGGTAACAGAAGGGGTTCTTGGTTTGTAGGGACCCTCAGCATCCAAGAGGACTTCATTAGGGGTGGCCGAGCAATACTCTGCCTGCTTGTGGAACTCTGCAGAATTTGGGGGAGTTTTTCGGTAACTGCGAGCTCCACCCAGGCCTAATCCTGTCCTGGTGAGAGCAGAATCCATGGTTATGCCTTTAAATTACTTTGAGTATGGAAATGTACAAATCACCTGGAAGCTCTCCCTTTTGGCCGAACCCCGTCCACCATAGTAGTATTCAAAGGATTCACGCCTTTTGAAAGGATAATTGACTGCTTAACAAAAGGCTCCTCCAGTGCATTTCCCGCTGATTTTGGTGACACATTCTTGATGGCGTGGAATATAAGGACCAAACAAAGAAGCACTTACTTCATATGGTTAAGAGGAAGGACCTTTGTTGCAATTTTACCTCTCTGCAGTCTTGTTGTCTTCTCTATAGAAGGATTCGGGCTATCACAGATTTCTGGATAAAGAGGTACAAGGAACAATCACATTGCCGAAACACAGACAAGGCCACTTGAGACATTTTCTCGTGGTCCATTGTGCAGCTGCAGTGTAGAATATGCACTAGACATTTACCTAACGAGGTAGCATTTACTTATTAACCAGTCGAAAGTACTCCAGTGGGGTAGACATTTTGTGAACAATTGTGCACTCCTGTGGGATAAATGGACATGTGAGGTTACGTTTTAGCCCTGATGCTCATTTTACAGAAATTAAACCTCAACAGGAGGCACTTACAAACATACACATTGCAAGTTCCCAGCTGAAGCTCCACTTATGTAAAGGACAAATGATCCTAACTTCTTGGGCTTGGCAAAGGCAATGCAAGTCGGTTCTCATTCGTATTCCACCTTGAAAAACTATATGAAATCCTTAATGGCACAATCTGATGTGTAGTGACTTTGATGAGTGGTTTCTTTCTTGTCATCTGCTGGTGAGAGCAGAGTCCATGGTTCTCCCTTTTAAATACTCTGATTATGCAAATGCCCAGAATCTATAGCATCACTCACACACCCTCTAAGAGACATACACAGGCACTCGTACACCCACTCACAAACCCACACGGGCACTCACAGACCCACAGAGGCACTCATGCACCCACTCACACCGGCACTCACAGACCCACACAGGCACTCATTGACCCACTCACACACACAGACACTCAGAGACACTCCCCATCACAGGTGCCGATCGGGTATTGCAGCGCCGACCCGATAAGGAGCAGACCCGATGATGAAGCAAGACCCCTAGCTGGCTGGGTGTGTGAGGGTCTTTTTCCGAAAGGAGGAAACCCTTCTCCTGCTCATTGATTGCACACATACTTGTTAAACCCTTTGATGACATACCATTACCTGCACTACGTGTTAGGAACGGCATACTACTTCTGTTTATACTCACAGACACTTTCACAGACCCATACAGGCACCTATAGAACCACTCACAGGCCCACACAGGCACTCACACACCAACACAGGCACTCACACATCCACTCATGGACACACTTACAGATCCACTAAGACACTCACAGACCCATACAGACACTCACACACCCAGTCACCGTCCCATACAGCCACTGACACACCCACTCTCAGACCCATACAAATTCAAATTCAAATTCAAACAAACTTTATTTCGATTGAATTTACAATCATAAAAGTTCATTATAAAAAGTTTTGCAACAGTTAAAAGGACATTATTGATTAATATATACAAAAACATAAATTGAATATTTCTAGCAAGTCAACTGTACAATGATATCCTATGTGGCGAAAGAATGAGAGTTATACGCACAATAAACAGACTATTTTAAGATGCAGAAACAGCAAATTGAGAGCGAATTTTCAAGCAAGCCTTTAAAAAGCAAGCTATAGATTTGGCAACATATGGAGTATCTAAGTACTGTAATGCCAAAAGAGCAGGTCTGCATCTTCTCAGCCCAAATTGTCGAAGTAGTGGGACCAGCCAGCGTTTACGCGGGGTCTCGTACAAGCTACAGAATAATATTACATGCAAAGTGGACTGGATAGAACAATCGTCACAGGGGCATCTGCTTAGTTCGCGGGACCAATCTAAAGGCTCCGGGAACGAGACAAGACGATAAAAACAGTCAAACCGAAATCTGGTTAAAACATATCTATCGTAGTTTGATAAATAAAAAGACAGATATGGTTGGATACCGTAGGAGGATTGTGCCGTCAATAAATGGATATTTGTTTGTTTGCCAATTTCAGAACACAAGCGTAATTCTCTTAAGTGGGTGACACATAGGTTCTTCAAAGTCTTTCTTGGTATAGACATTAGTGAGACAGGATTTGTAAAAAAAGCTAGACAATTCAGATCATTCAAAAAATTAAAAACATACAAAAGCCAGGGGATCCTTTTCCAGTGAACCAATGACAAGCAGTCGGTAATTAACAGCCGAGTAAGGAGACATTGCTCCTTAGTCCAAATACGATGCCAGAGGAGGATCGGTTGGTATCTAATGATGTCAGAGAGATAATCCCAACCGAGCTCAACATGGCTACCGTAATTAGGGGCACTGCGAGGAACAGCTAATACATATTTCAGGAAATCGTTTTCAATTACTTGGAGCTCATTAACAGGAGTGTAGCCCCCATACGCCCGCTCCGTAGGTGGCCACACTCACGCATTTTGCTTGGTATATTCTCATTAGTACGGCAGGAGCGGGTTTACCCAATTTCCTTGAAAAAGAGGACAGCGCCATTGTGGTGCGCTGAAACTGCAGTGACTTACTGGAGGTGGCAGTTTTCCAAGACATACGGTCATCAATAAGGATCCCTAGGTATGGATATTTTCTTGCTGTTTCTAGCCTAGTACTGTCAATGTAAAGAGGTTTGCATTTTGAAGCTTTCTTACCGATTTGCATAACAAAGGTCTTGGATTTGTTGACTCTTAAGCCGAGAGAAAGCATATATTGGCAATACTTGTCCAGTTGGAGCTGGAGTTGGATTGGGGTTCTCGCTAGAATGACTGACAATAATGCGGGAATTGGCCGGGTGTTTATGCAAGGAAGATCCTTGTTGTCTACCAGCATCGCTTGCTCCAGTCCATTTGTATAAATGTTAAATAGGAATGGAGCAAGGACGCACCCCTGCCTAACGCCTTTTGTGATGTTGAAAGAATCCGAAAGCTCACCATTTGTGCCATACCTCACACATGCTGTGGCATCCGAATAGAGCTCCCGAAGAAAGTTCAGGAGTGGAGGATCGATACCCAGATTATACAAAATCTCCCATAATTTAGAGTGAATTACACAATCAAAGGCGGAGCTTAAGTCCACATAGACCAGGTAAAGCTTACCGCCTTTAGCCCAGGCGTATTTGCCCATGAGTAGTGTCAAGTTAAGGGCCTGCTCAACTGTACCCAATCCCTCTTGAAACCCGAACTGTAGGTCTGTTAAGATCTTCTTCTCTTTAGCCCAATCCTGGAGACGTTCCAGAATTAGTCTCCCAGCGACCTTGCCCAGCGAGTCCAAAAGAGAAATGGGTCTGTAACAAGCCGGGTTGTCGCGGTCACCCTTTTTAAAAATGGGTAAGAGCACAGAAGAAGACCAAGAATCAATAATACCGACTTGTCGAACGGCAGACATCACTTGCGTGACAATAGGAGCCCATAAATCAAGATTGCTCACAAAGATGTCGAGGGGGACTCCATCCGGACCGGGAGCTTTCCCGGTCTTTGAGGAAGTCAGTGCAGCAGTCACCTCCACAAGGTCGAAGTGGAGGTCAATAGGATAAATGTTATCCTTAGTAATGTCTGTCTCCTCAGATCTGGTATTGTCGGGTGTTGAAGGGGAGACCCCAAAGATCTCTGAATAATGGGCAACCCATTTTTCAGCGGGAACAGCCACGTCTAGGTGGCGGACAGCTGTGTCATTCGCTAAGAAGGGAGACCTAACTGTTCGCCAGACCCATACAAGTCACACATTCATTCACTCACAAACCCATACAGCCACTCACACACCCACCAAACATTCACTCACAGACCTATACAGCCACTCACACACCTACTCACTGATGTATATAGCCACTCGCATGCCCCCTCTCAAAGGTGACAGGTTACAGTTAGAAGTTTTTTAATTTTAAACATCGAAATTCACTGAAAAAAACAAAGGTTACAGGGACATTATAGTTAGGAAAGAATATTAATAAAATGTAGAAATTAACTGAAAAAACACAAAAATTACAAGAACATTATAGCTAGGAAATAGATTTTTTTTAAACTATAAATTAAGCAAAAAACAAAGGTTATGTGAACATTATAGTTAGGAAATATAGTTAAAAAACACATAGTTAGGCTCAGATTTCACTTGTACAAAACAGTGAAATTCAGAAGTTATAATTACCTGAGCTAATTATAACTTTTGCTTCCGTAATGCACTGTTTATGGCCTCACATATTACATCACTCCTGGCATGGTCAGTGACATCACTGATGACATCTCAAATGGCATCATTGATGACTCAGAACTCCGAAACTACTATACCATTGACTCGCACTTGCAGGTGGAGATGTTACCTTTATGATTAAGGCTCACAAAGCAAAGTTATTTCAGACCTACAAACAGTATGAAGTACCAGACAATTATACACCATGCGAAAAGATAGAAAATACCTCTAACATACCAAGAACATATAAATTGGTTTAATGGCACCCTACCACACACAACAGAAAATATTAGACTTAGCAATGAGGCCAGCCTTAGCCAGATACAAACACAACTGGCTACATCGGGCATCAGCCCGCAAACACTGAATGCAGTCATGGGTAAGGTTCCCATCAGTTGGGAGGAAATCCCGTTCTGGATTGCACAAAAAACAAGTCATATTGAGGAGGCTTTCCCCATACGGACCCGCAGGAAAAACATAGAAGTTTAACTATTTGCTTGCCAATTGGGATGGCTCCCCCACTAGAAGACTGCACCAGATGGGGTACACTTTTTGATGCAGTAGATACCAGGACACACAGTACTCCTCGCTATGCCACTGGATTCAAGCTAGCCTGGCTGATGAGGGGTGATGCACCCCAGGATGCTTGTTTCCAGTCCAAGGAGGAACTGGCTTGACAGTTTAGGCTGGACTGTTCCCATGAGGTGCAAGGTCAAGACTGATTTGAGGGGCGTGGCTTGGGCGCCGATGGGAATGGCGGCGCGAGCTCAGAGCTCCGCGCTTGATCCCTCAATTATCCTGTGAAATACCGACGATCGGACTCCGCAATCTGGTCCACTAGCTGTCGGAATAGTAATGGAACGAGGTGGTAGACCTGTGAGCGGCTACAGACCCTCCCCGAGCTGTCCTGTAATGAGGCGAGTTAAAATGGCGACCATCCCTGGCTCCCTGAAGATGCAGGGTCGCACATAGCCGAACGGAGACATCGTGGGAGCTGCATTTCACCGAGAGCAACCGCAGATGAAGATAGACGCGAACGGCCAGTGGCGCCGTGGCTGACAGAAGGCGGGCTGCTCCTACCAGACCTGAGCTTGCCGGGAAGACGTAAGAGCTGCGACATTAAAATGGCGGCAGTTCCATCATAACGGCGCACGAGTGGCAGAGAGCGAGACGACCTGGGGCGGAGGAGAACTACCACTCGGGTAGGAGGCGCTCATCGCTTAACCCCGGAGAACACTGCCTAAATCGGCGGAGAAGGAGCGTGATGACCCCTGGGCGAGCTGTGCATGGGGGACTGGCGGCAAGAGGAAGTGACTTTGAGATTGGCAGCGCGAGGCATCCGAGCCCCAGGGCACCGCTGAAACACTGTGGACGAAGCAGAGGCGGCGACCGTAGCACAGCGGAGGTGATTGCTGAACGGCCTGATGACAGGGACCCAGGTGAGTGGGGCGCGGTGAGCCTGGGGCCCCGCACTGCGGAGGCGATAGCGAGGCGCAGGCGAGTTGCGTCCTGCGAGCCTGGGACAGCAAGGGACACTTGAACTAGGACCTGGGGAAGCGACAATGCAGACTGGCATGGGGGAATGCTACCCAGCACTTAGGAGGCCACATAATATATAACCAGGCCCACGGCAGAGTGAGACGGTGCTGGCGGGGGTCGACTGAGGGTCCCGTACTAACGGTGGCGCATTTAATGTCAGTTGGTGAGGGGGCAGAGGTGACGGGAGTGCTGGCGGAGCGCTTCTGCAGAGGAGTGCACCTGGGGCGGTGATTTTGCTACAAGCATACGAGCAGCAGAGTGACCTTGGGCAGGTGCTTCTGTATTGTGTCATCGGGGAAACAAGGCACCAGGAGAGGCCGAAATCACCCAGGGGCAAAGCAGGCCACGGGGAAAGGATTTATAAAAGACGCTACTGCCCTGGCTGCATGTATGAGCGGAGGGGGCTTGTGAGTCACTGTTGATGAACTCGAACTTGTGCGTGTAACTGTGGAAATGGAGGGGGTCTCAATAGAGGTGATCTGAACCTACCAGGGCTCTGTGTATTTACGGCGCACTGGCGCACTGATCGGGGAGGGCTGAGGTCCAAACTACAGAGCAGCGGTGCTGGAACGTGGTTTGACAAATTAAGCACATGTGGCTGATTGTCAAGGTTGGAGCGACTACAGTGGGCATGCTTTAGTAGTAACAGAGAACTGCTTACTTGACACACATTGGTGCATGAATCGTGGGCCTCCAATTGCCGACCAGTATAACAAACAGTACAAGGCACGCTGCGACCTGTGTGGGAACTCATAGCTCTGGCCGAGACATAGTGGCAGCTTCTTGAGTATGGTTTAACCCAAGGGGAAAACGGAGGAGGCCATGGATTCAGACGCGCAGGACCAGACAAAGCAGGGTCCCGCAAACCTACAACAGCAGTTGGACCGCATTCTGGAAGCTATTGCAGCGACGCGAGAGGCTCTACAACAAGACATTGCTCAGGTGGCGACTGGACTAGGGTTGCTACGTGCGGATCACTCCAAACTGTCAGACAGAGTGAAGACAGCTGAAGATACGCCCAAGTAGTGACTCCGGCCCACGCGGCCCTTGAGGGTAAGATGGCGAATGCTCTGGAACGTATACAAGTCCTGGAAAAGAGAGCTGAAGATTCCGAAGGCAGAAACAGGCGCAATAATATACGCGTCGTAGGTCTGCCGGAGAAAGTTGAAGGGGAAGATATGATCAGCTATCTTGAATCCTGGTTACAATCGACAGTGGCCCCGGAGGGCCTATCCATGTTCTTCACGCTCAAACGGGGGCATCGTGTCCCGGCGCAGTCTCTGCAGCCAGGCCGCCCGCCGAGACCAGTGGTTGCAAGGCTACTCCATTATAAAGACAGGGATTTGTTACTCCAAAAAGCACGCAGCGCTGGGACTTTTTTAGTAGGTAACAGCAAGGTGACTTTATTCCCAGATTACATGCTTGAGACCCAGAGGCTCCGAGCATCTTTCCTGTCGGTCAAGCGAGAACTCAGGGCCGTAGGAATTCAGTACTCCTTGCTTTTTCCAGCAAAGTTGAGGGTCATAGTAGATGGCACTACGGAGTTCTTCAATACGCCTGACGAGGCTTGGACATGGCTGGAAACTTACAAAGCGGGCACAGACCGCAAAGAGCGCCGCGAGTCATTTCTTCAAAGGGCTCCCCAAGTGCGTAAATCTCAGCAAATATGTCGAAGACGACAGGGGTTGCAGAAACCATTGTCATCTCAGACAGGCGAGGAGAGGCAGGCGGCCCTGCAGGCGGTGTTGGCGCCATCCGGGACGCAAAAATCTCAATCGACACTAGGAACTGAATCGGAAGGACATAAATCATGCTCAGAAACTGAATTGTCGGAAACGGATAGCTTTCGGGGCCCGAAGATCACACCGGGGACTGCTGATGGTGTATTAGATGCATGAAGCGGGGGAGGGTGCAATGGTTGATGGAACATTGATGCTGAACAGAGCAGAGACATGGTGGCCTTATGATTATAAGAGAAAGGGTCCGAATGTTGAAGTCTTCCTACACAGGATCGTGACGCTCAGGGGCGGTGGGTTGGCATAGCTGCCTGCCGGGCCAGAGTCACGCCCCACTTGCCCATAAGGCGACCCTGCAGTGACTACTGCGGGATATAGTTGAGTGTTTTGGTTGTTTCTTTTGAGTTTGGATGGGGGCTAATAGACTGATATTGGGTCCTGTTCTGGGGGGTAAATGGGGAAGAAAGTTGGGGATGTTGTTCTGAAGATGGGTATGTTTGGTGTGGGCAGATGCTGGGAAACAGTCAGGGGGAGGCGGTTCAATAACGATGGGAACGTTACCTGAATTGACTTGCATTTCCTGGAACGTGCGAGGCTTACATACAATGACGAGGCGTCACAAAGTCCATGCGTATTTAGTCAGGAGGGGAGTCCAAATAGCCTTCCTACAGGAGACTCATCTCACCAGAGCAGAGGGACAAGCATTGCAGCGTAGGTGGAGGGGTCAGATCTTCTGTACGTCGTACTTGGCGTTTGCTAGGGGCGCTCGCATTTGGTTGCGGGCTGGGGTTCCTTTTCAAGCTACACAACATGTTGTGGATCCGGGGGGTAGATATGTGGCGGTAGAGGGACGATTGAATGGGAGGGACATCACTCTCTGCAGTATATACGCACCAAACACAAATCAGGCACACTTCTTCGAACACGTATCGGGTGCCCTAGCACATTATTTGACTAATCGGATACTAGCAGGGGGAGATTTTAACTCACGGATATCGAGCTGGATAGATCGCACCCTCCACTGGTGGACTCGCCGGTAAGCCGGCTCACACAGAGTAGATTGAACTGGCAGGAAAGGTGGGGCTTAGTAGATATCTGGCGTAACCAGCACCCGAGGGATAGGGATAATTCCTTTTTTTCAGCCCTGCATGAGCTCCATGTTCGAATAGACGCGATTTTGTGCTCACGGTCGATGGCCTCAATGGTGGGACGATCGGAATATTTGGCCAGGACTATATCTGATCACAATCCGCTGTTGATACCTCTTAATTGGGAGATGGCCAGATCGTCCATACCTACATGGCGCTTACGCCCTGAAACGCTGGAAGACCAGGTCTACCAGACAGCGATAAAGGAAGGCATAGAACAATATTTCGCAGAAAATTAGGGAACGGCATCTTCTAGAGCGGTGGAGTGGGACGCCTTCAAGGTGGTGATACGTGGGCTCTGTATCAGCAAATATACAGGAATAAGAAAAGTGTTGTTAACTGACGTAGATAAAGCTGAGGAGAAACTGAGGGGGCTAGAACAACTGCGACCAGAGCAGCCAGCTTTACACACACAATTGCTAGAGGCGAAAGAACATGCAGCAACAGAGGTAGGGAGATTGCGCAGTTTCGATTACAAGAATTATACAGCAAGGGTACATGCGGAGGGGGATAAGGCTGGATCGTTGCTGGCATGGCTGGCTGACCGACGCCGAGAGGTTGCCCAGTTTTGGCTATGAAAACAGGAACAGGCACTATAGCGTACACCCAACACGAGATCCTAGCACGGTTCTTGGGCTACTACGAGTTGTTTTACCGGTGTAGCTTGAGGATGGAGGAAGAGGCAATAGATGAATATTTGGAGGAATTCCAGTTACCGCACTTAGAAGAGAAGCAGGCTAAAATATTAGGACGAGATGTCACATTAGATGAGATCCGAAGCGCAGTCAAGCACATGGCTCAGAACAAAACTCCGGGAGTAGACGGCTTACCGGTTGAATTCTATGCTCAATATATTGATCTGCTAGCTCCTCGTCTTCTTGAAGTATACAAGGATGCTAGGGAGTCGGGTCGGTTGCCGTCTTCCATGCGTGAGGCGTTGATTATTCCCCTCTTGAAACCAGGTCGGAACGGGGAGAAAGTAACATCCTATAGACCGTTATCCATGCTGACGACGGATTATAAGATCCTGAGTAGGATATTGGCAACCCGATTATTACCTCTCATGACCACCCTAGTGCATCCCGACCAGGCTGGATTTATTCCAACTAGAAACACTTCCTCGAATATACGAAGGCTCATGAGGATCATGGGGACTGACCATCATGACCTCGACACGCCGGCGGTCCTTTCAGTGGACATAGAAAAAGTTTTTGATACCCTAGAATGGACATACCTCTATAAAGTACTGGAGCGGTTTTGTCTGGGTGCGCTATTTGGAAATTGGGTTCAAGTTTTATACTCTTCGGCAGTGGCGAGAGTGCGATTGGGGAAACTGATATCCATCCAATACCCGGTGCTGAGGGGAACGAGACAGGGATGCTTCCTGTCCCTACTGCTGTTTGCGCTGGCAATAGAACCCCTAGCTGTGCAGGCGAGACTAGGATTGAGCTTTGATGGGCTATGGCAGAATGCGATACCACACCGGATATCGTTGTATGCAACTGACCTACTCCTATACTTAGAGAATACGGAAGGGGCACTGCGGGGGCAGTCACTTTGTTGACTAGATTCGGAGATTTATCTGGACTCAGAGTTAACTGGAGTAAGACATGCGTGCTTCCAGTACGAGTATGCGAGGTGGCACCAGCCCTTCCCCAGGAGATAAAATGGGAACCGAGGTGCCTCACTTATCTTGGGGTCCGAATTTATCACACCGCCACGGACATCCTGGAAGGGAACATAGGGCGCTGCATAAGGGCCTTAAAGGGGAGTATGGCATTCTGGTCCACGCTCCCACTATCAGTAATGGGGAGGATAGCCTTACTTAAAATGGTGGCATTGCCAAGGCTGCTTTATTACTTCCGGACGCTCCCGGTTTGGATCCCACCGGTGATGCTCAAGGAACTGAGGAAAATGGTTATAGGCTTTTTATGGGGTACTGGTAGGAAACGAATAGCATTAGACAAGCTGATGCGCCCGAAGCTGGAGGGGGGACTGGCAGTTCCAGACTTCGAACTTTATTATTTAGCGGCACAGCTACAGGTGCTCACTCAGGCGATCACAGTGGAGTTTCGGGGCCCTGACCATATGAGAGGTACAGGGATGCAAAGGCATATCCTCTCGTACATAGTCTTACAACAGGCCCTTCTCCCCGGAGATTTGTCACTAGAGGAGAGCACTCTGAGGTCATGTTGGACTCGTAGCCAACGCAGGGCGGGAGTTCTACATCCATATGCCCCAGAGATCCCGTTAGGGATGCTGACAGCACTTCCTCATGGGAGCGACTGGTCTGCTCTCGAGGAGTGGGAGCAATTGGGAATCCAGATGGTAGGGGATTTATACGAAGAGGGGAAATTGTTATCTTTCCAGGCATTACATGAGAGATATGGCATCCTGAAGGGTGACTTCCTGATTCACGCTGTGGTGAAAGCGGCGATTCGGAGGCATTGGAAGGAGGGGCAGGCAGAACCTAAGACTACAATGGCATGCCAATACGTGGTAATGGCAGCAAGGACCTTTAAAGCGGTTACGTGCCTCCACTCCAGGATGCTACACGAAGGGTTACAACCATTGGCTGACCTAAAATCGAAATGGGAGGCAGGGATAGGTCGGCCGATACCAGACACAACATGGGGGCATGTCCTTAGACGAGCATGGAAGGGCACCCGCAATGCAAGACTTCAACTGATACAGTTTTTCATAGTACACCGGGCTTATCTGACGCTGGGGAAGATCCAGAAGTACTTCCAGGCGCAGGATGCAGCATGCCCCAGATGTTTGGCAGGGGGAGTGGAACTGGAGCACATGCTTTGGGACTGCCCAAGAATAGGGAACTATTGTATAGAAGTGGGAAAACTTTTGAATGACATCACGAGCAGAGATCTGACCTATGATATGGCCACGTGCGTGCTGCTTTGGTTCCCTCATACACCCAAAACAAAAATAACAAGTACAGTTATAGATTTAGGGCTCATATTAGCAAAGAGGGAAAACACCCTACACTGGAAATCGAAGGAGGGGCCTTCCTATAAGCGCTGGAGAGCGGAGTTTTGTAAATGGGCGAGGAGCGAGAGCACTATTCGGAAACCTTAGTACAGGCCCTGTCAGACCTACAGACGGACGAGGGAAGCTAGGGCACTAGCAATGCACAAATAACACCTAGTGTTTATAATACGTTGAGTACCAGTCACTGACAACTGCACATCATACGATGTATTCTTTTGGAAGTTACATGCCTGCACCATTGGATGAGGGAGGGGGGAGGGTATCTGAATATATTGGGGTATAAATGAAGATGTATTTGGCGAATGAGGGTGTTGTGCTTCATAATGATGCTGCATGAAGATAAACCTTCAATAAAATATGTTTTCAAAAAAAGGTCAAGACTGATTTGCATATGGCTGGGTCCAAACTGGGGTGGCATAGTGATCAAAAGAACTATGGATTTAACCCACATCTCTTTACTGGGGGGGGAAAGTGTTTGATTCATTCAGCATTCCGTCCATCATTTGCCGTAACACTTTTCGCCCTAAGTGAGGTGGGTATGCCCAGACGTGAGTCCCTTACTTACTGTGCCACTGAATTCAAGCTAGCCTGGCTGATTAGGGGATGATATACCTCTAAACCAGTATGCTTTTTTCTGGTCTAGGGAGGACCCGGTTTGGCAGTTCGGGCTGGACTGTCCCCATAAGGAGCAGGGTCAAGACTGATTTGCATATGACTGGGTCCAAACTGGGGTGGCCTAGTGATGGATTTAACCCAGATCACTTGAGTGGGGGAGAATGTTTGATTTATTCAGCATTCCATCCATCATTTGTTGCCACAACACTGAATAAAAGGAGGGCATCTTTTATTGGGAATATACACCTGTTCTTATCGTTAGGTACTTATAGAAATCATCTTTACTCCATTTGATGAAGAGGTGAGGACAGGCGTGGTGTTGCATGGTTGGAACTCCAGAATGATGCTCTTGCCAACAGCAGCTGCATCATTGCACTTTGTATTTTTTTTATGATGTTGCACGGCATCTCTAAAAAGCTTTGCCAAGGCCAGTAGGCCTCCAAGGTGCGACCTATTGGCTTTGCCAATCCTAGTTATTTGATTCTTGAGGATAATGTGCATTCTTGTGTGACAAAAATAAAGAGTTCCTACCTCCTGTGAAAGAGGGTTTTTTTTACACTAAATTGATATTTCGAATCAAATGTACAAATAAAGTGTACAGCTTTCTCAAATTTATCCACCCCTAGATGCCAAACAAAAAAGGTGTCAATATCTGTAGTTAGAGAAAGAGACAACAAGGGAAACATTTATTAGCATTGAGCAAATAGTTAGAAACCAAAGGCTGTCTACACTTGTCTTCTGATGACACTCCAGTTTTGGCACTGACTCAACCTTTAGGACTTCTCTCAGCATTATGCAGGAAGTGTGCAATTATTTTTAACACTTAAAGTAAAATAGCATTAAAAGTCCACATTTGTAAAGCGCACAATCACCCGTAAGGGTCTCTAGGCGCTGGGGGGCCGTCGGGAAGATTAAGCGAGCTATTGCCCAGAGTCACATGGTGCTGGGCTGACCTGCCGCCGGAGCCGGGGATCGAACCGTGGTCCCCAGATTCCAGCGTCAGTCGCCCTGGCCGCGGCGCCACACCTCTTCCACTTATGCCGGGTGGAGTGCTCCTAATACCTTGACAGGTCCATTTTCATGCTTTTTGTTGTCATTTGGCGCCATAAAGATGTTTATAATTCTAAATTCTTAAGGGTTGACTTGGTGGCCTCCAGAAGTACTCTGCCATGGATGAGACCTTCACAACTAGACACCGTTCTCCACAAGTGCCCTTCAAAACTGAAACAAATACTCCATGTGAGGCCTTTTCCCGAAAACCACCTCTGCTTATAGCTCAGCCACTTTAAGGCTATGCAGTATGATAAACCAAGATTCCTCTCCGACCTGGTGACCTTGTAGACCTCATCTCCGAAGTCACTAAAGCTGTGCCGCTGGTGTGTTACTTTTAATATGGGAAAAAGTGACGTACTGTCTGTGCAAGGGACTTGTAAATAAGCCCCTATGGTATTTCCAAAATGTGGGGGGGCGTGGAGGTATTGCGAGTGTGGCAGACAGGACAGTTGTCACTTTATGGTAGATGTTCACTTTTAATATGGGAAAAAGTGATGTACCGGCTGTGCAAGGGACTTGTAAAGAAGCCCCCATGGTATTTCCAAAATGCGGGGGGGCGCGGCGGTATTGCGAGTATGGCAGACAGGACAGTTGTCACTTTATGGTAGATATTCCACATCCACCAATCTCTAAATTAGCCCCTTTGGGTGTTAGCATAGTCTGCAACACTTCTGTCTGTGTAAAGTAGATACTTTGTGTGAGGGAAGCTGCATTGCTACTACCCACTTGGTAACTTTTCTCAATTCCAACTGAAGCATAATACATGGCTTTAAGTGGGCAGAGTTCCGTCAGTTCTCAAACCCGGTTGTAATTAAAATTTGACATTTAAGTGGGTCTCGACTACCCCTCTATTCATGTCCTTAACTTTACTGGCACAAACACTGATCCTATTTCTGAACAATGAATTTAAAGGTAATCAATGTCAGTGAAATAGCCTCTGTGTATATTTCACATGTTTTACTGAATCTTACATTCCCCAATATTGTTAGCTATTTGAAGGATGTTGTTGTCTTTCTGTATTTGTTTGTGTAGCATATTACTCCTGTATAGTGCATACTTTGCACTGAGTCGCCTCCATGCGTTTATAGTGGGCCACAATAGAGAGCTTGGGAATTAAGGCTGAAGACAGCATGAGTTTCTCACAGTGCCTGTCAGTGGGTCAGAAAGGTGTTCAGAATACATGCTCATCCAATCCTTGGCTTCTCTTCAGAGAGCACAAACATCACTGGTCACCTGTTCTAGTTGCAATTGTGATTCTGTGCAAGTGTGTGTCAAGGAAGTTCACAGTTGTCAAAATATTGAGAGGGCAACAGTAAAAGTAAATACAGATCTTATAGGTGAATGGGTGCAATGTGTGTTTGGGGGTGGGTAATGTGACAGAGATGCAAGGAAGTGTATTCAGGAGAGAGCAAAAAGATGGTGCTCAGGAGGAAAGAGATGAGACGTAAGATGTGCAGATGGACGAGATGTGGTGAGAAAAAGAGCAGACAATCTAACACAGAGTGAACATAATGGGAGTGACTTAGGCACTTTGAAGACTACTACCCTTTCCACAGACCATAGTAATTTTTTTGTCACACTTTCACAATTGAAACATTTTCAATATTAGTGATTTACAAAACAATTATTTCAATTACTAATTATCTTAAACAACTAACAACCATTGATAAAGCCAATACTCTTGCTGATTTTAGCTGTGTGTCACTTGTTTTGTTATTATATCTGGATGCCATAACAGAAAGCTCAGAGAGGAACTACAATACTGTTTAGGTGGCATGCTATGGGGATCACAGAGACTTAGGACCATATATATGGCCAAGTCACGCAACGCAGCATGGCAGGTCACCTTGCTGCGCTGCATGACAGGGCAGGAATGCATCGTATTTAAGGCAATGTAGCACTATCCTGCCTTTTCGCGTACGCTCATGCCCTTTTGGCAGCCTAGTGTCAACGCAGGCACCCTTGCACCGTGGTGCAAGGGTGCCTTTTTTGTAAGTAGGATTGCTTTTGTCTAGTAGGGGACACCTTCCTGCACACAAAAAAATCCCCTGAGTCTTTTTCCTCTTTCTATGTGTGCTGTAGAAGGCAACACACATGAAAAGAGGAAAAGACGAGGAGAAATAAACATAATTCTCCTCGTTATGCCTCACCTGGGGAGGTTTAGGGTTTTGGCACATTCCTGGGTCTACTACTTCTGGTAAATCTGGGAATGCGGCAAAATCCATGGATACTGCTTTTGGAACCATCACGCAATGCCCAAGGAAATGCCTCTCTGGCGCAGAGTTATGCAATGCAGCGGCTGCGGGCATTACTCAAGACTTATGATCCCACTCAGAGACACATAAGGTGGCCTTGTGTGGCTTCATAAATCTCATTTTTAATTTGCGTCGATCTTGCAGCATGTTGCGTGGTGCAAGAGCGACTCAAAGGGCGGGTAAATATGCCCCTTAGTTTACCTGTTTAAGCAATGCCCTTAATTACAAAGGCCACACGCCTCTTACAGACCCCTGCCTTTTTCCATCCCACCTAAAGCCCTGGCCTAATAAACACGTTTTTAGCTTACAAAATTCAAAACGATTTGCTTTTCGAGGCTTGTTTTCTATACTGTTTTTTCAATTTTTATTAATAAAAGGAATGATAGTTGTACATTGTCCATTCTAACTGATGCCATAACCTCTCTGTCCAGCAGATGCCGCTGTTTCTTTGCTACGTGTTTCATGATTTTCACAAACTCGCCTGCGAAAAAGCAAAGCACCAGCATGAGAGTTTTCTTTAGGGATCTACATGAGAAGCTATTTATTGACTTATGAAGAATGTAAGGCTGAGCTGGCCATCACACGAACCTGTAACTTGAAGTGTGCACCAGAACTTGTCCAACGTGAGGAGTTTTTTTTATCCAGGTTTGATTTATTCCTTGCATAATTGCACCCGTCTAAAATTTTTACTTGAGGAGCAAAGCCCCAGGTTCCTGGATTTAATGTAAACCACACAGAGTAGTATGGTCCTTTCATACAGGCTTGGAGCCATTTGATGTTCTGGTTCCATGACGAACTCTGCAGAAAAACACATCCCTCTAAGCCAGTGGTTCTTAATCTTCTGACTTCTGTGGATCCCCACTTAATAATTACTGGAATCCAGTGACCTCCCACTGAATCATTATTGGAATCTGGTGACCCCCATTGAGTTATTATTGGAATCTTGGGACCCCTCCCGAAACAATTTCGATTATTTTAATCTCAAAATTATATTTAAAAAATAGATAAAATAGCATTCATCAAACAAATACGCAAATAATGAAATATGTTAATCACAAGAAAGTAGAGAAAATAAAAAATTCTAAATTGAATTGAGTCTACCCGTCGTTCCTACTATATTCTGTTTACGCACTTGCTCTGCACCTACAAATCAATCTGAGGAAACCAACTTGATTTTTTTGCCTCTAATCTGAAATTCCTTCACAGTTACAGAACATTTTTCATTTTATGATTTTACATTTTGCTTATTTATGTTCACTTTATTAATCTGTTAATATTATTTAATTTTCTAAGCAGTCAGTGACCTCCTGAGTAGGCGTCCTGAACACCCAGGGATCCCCGGATCACAGTATTAGAACCACCGCTCTAAGTTACTTTGCAGGCTCTGCTGAGTGCAACCCTGCCTTCATCATGCCCATGCTTATCACGAAGCCTACAGGCTCGGGAGCTACAAGTGAGAACCAGGCAGGCCATAAGCAGCACCACCTACCCCTCTTGGTTTAGCTACTATGTGTTTCTAGGTGAATCAGGAGACAAGCTCCTAGGTTTTCCTTTGGCAGCAAGGATGAAAGGAAAGGTCACCATTCTTTATGAGAATTAAATTAGAGCACAGTAGCACAGTAAAAAAAAGAATCAAGTGTTGCCTAGCCAAAGTAGCTTCTTAAAAACTAGCTATTCAAAAGAAAAGATTACAAACAGTTTAAACGTCAAAGTGTGAAAATCTGACCATAGGTAAAAGTGGGTATCAAAATGTCATGCTGTGCAAAACGTCGCTGCAGCAGAATATCTTGCCACCTCATGTTCAGTGTGCTTACTGTGTTGATATTGGTACTGTCATTGTGCATGTACACTGGAGCGTATTCACATGGTTGAGCCACTGTGGGCTGTGAGTGTGCATAAATGAGTGTGTGCATGAGTGAGTGTGTACTGAGAGGCTGTCCTAAAGTGTGCATGAGTGAGTGTGAGCTGAAAAGTTGTTTGAAAGAGTGCATGAGTGTGTGTGTGCTGAAAGTCTGCCGGAGAGTGTACATGAATGAGTGCATGCTGAGAGGCTGTCTGAAAGTGTGCATAGGTGAGTGTGTGCTGAAAGGCAGAAAGTGTGCATGATGAGTGTATTCCTCAATTCAGGAAGGACCTCAAGACCTGGCTATTCGACTGAACCACAGTGCCCTCGGAGGACCAGCAGCTCTCCCACTTTACCCCCAAGAGCCTTGAGACCCTTACGGGTGAGTAGCTGCGCTATACAAGCCATTGATATATTGATTGATTTATTGGAATGTGTGCATGAGCGAGTGTGTGCTGAGAGGCTTTCTGAATGTGTGCATGAGTAAATGTGTGTTGTGAAACTCAAAGTGTTCTTGAGTGAGTGTGTGCTTTGAAACTTTCTAAAAGTGAGTGTTTGCTAAGAATGTGCATGAGTGTGTCTGGGCTAAGAATTTTACTGAATATTTGCATGAATGAGTGTGTGCCGTGAGGCTTTTGAAAGTGTGCATGAGTGAGTTTGGGCTGAGAGACTTTCTGAAAGTGTGCATTAATGAGTGTGTGCTAAGAGGGTGCATGAGTTAGTGTGTGCTGAGAAGCTTTTTGAAAGTGTGTATAGTGACTGTGTACAATGAGGCTTTATGAAAGTGTGCATGAGCGAGTGTGTGCTGAGTGGCTGCCTGAGAGTGCGCACGAGTGAGGGCATGCTGAGAGGCTGTTTGAAAATGTGCATAAGTGATGTGTGCTGAGAGACTGAGAATGCACATGAGTGAGTGTGTGCTGAGAGACTACTAGAGAGTGTGCATGAGTGAGTGTGTACTGAGAGGCTGTCAAAGCGTGTGTATGAGTGAGTGTGTGCTGTGAAGCTGAAAGTGCTCGGGAGTGAGTATGTGCTGAGAAGCTCTCTGAAAGTGCCACTTGCCTGTGGCCTCCAGTACCTGCTTGTTCCTGATCCAGTGACTGTGCCGCTGCCTGGGTTTTCCCACTCACCATTCTTCCTGCCAACAGAAGTCCTGCTCTCCCAGGACCTACTTAATGCAGACCACTGCGTAACGGCATCAGTAGGCACCTGTACACTTAGCCTGCCACTTGCCTGTGGCCTCCAGTTCCTGCTTGTTCCAGCCTGATCCAGTGACACCACCACTGCCCGTGTCTCCCCACCTGGGTTTTCCTGCTCACCATTCTTCCCGCCAACACAACTCCGCCCATCCCAGGACCTACTTAATGCAGGCTGCAGCATGACCGCACATGCCAAAGGCAAGCCTGTCTGTGCCCATCTGTGCCTGGACTGCTCCCAGGACCACGACCCCTGGCCCTCCTGAAGATACACCATTGCCAAGCTCTACTCCCTTCACCTCGGGCATCGCAACAAACACTGCCACCATGCAGACCCACGCTTCACGGTAGGGCCTTTCACAAGCACCCACTCCCACTTTAAATACTACAGCACACACACCAGCCCGCCAACCAGCCCCACCCCGAACACATCATAGACACCACCTGAACAAAAATAACCAACTCATATGCGCCCTTCTCAGCACACACTCGCTATGCAAACACACTACCGAGATTTGACACCTCATCTTCACCCTCAAACTAGACATCCTCTTTCTCACTGAGACATGGCTCAACCCAAATTCTACGCCTGGCCACGCCACTGCAATACCTGAAGGATGCAAGATCACCCACTGTGACTGCATCAACAAGCTTGACGTAGGGATCACCATCATCACAAGGAATCCATCCAATGCACCACCACAAATGACAGCATCACCCCAGCCATGGTTCACCTCAACTTCCGAGTCCGATCAGACAGGAAAACTACCATCAGGGACACACTCGCCTACTGTCCTCCAGGACCACGTCCAACCTTCTGCTACTTTGTCACCGACTCCATCCCCCCCCTCTCCATAGATTCCAACAACTACATTTACCCTGGTAAGCTCAACTTTCATCTTGATGACCACAGTATCAACACTACCAACCTCCTCAACATCGTGAACAATATTGAATTCACCCAATTCATCCATGACCCCATGTATACCGTAGGCCACGCGCTAGACCCCATCTTCACTTCCAGAGAATGCATCCGGTACAGCCAAATCACAGAACTCACCTGGACCGACCACTCCATCATCCACTTCAACATTACCAGCTCACGGACCTCTGCCCTTAGTCTGCCCAACGCCCCACACTGCAGCTGTAGTAAAGTCTAAAAGGACACATGGATCAACGCTCTCAACACCACCCACCCAATTCCCTTCAACAACCTAGCCCAGACCATCAGAAACTTCAACAATTAGATAACCAACTAGGCTGACAGAGTTACTCCCAATGGAAACAACACACACAGAAGGTCTACCAAGCTGACTAGATGGTACACTGAAGACCTCATAACTGCTAAATGGCACACTATACAACTGGAAAGGAGATGGTGCTCCAGCAAGAACACAACCAACAAGACCGCCTTCAAGACAGCCCTCAACCTCTACCACAGACAGTTTATAGAATTGATGAAAAAGGTCTTAGCCCCATGCATCAAATCAAGCTCCAACACCAGCAAAGAACTCTTCACCGTTGTCAAAGAATTCTCCACTTCTTCAGCTGCAACAAATAACATTACCCCCTCACAGGAACTCTGCAACAACCTTGCAAACTTCTTCCATGGCAAGAGTGCCAGCATCTACAGAAACTTCAAACCCCAGCCCAGGTCCACTGACTTCTTCAAGCAACACAACAACCCCACTACCATCACAGATATCCAACTAACTGAATGGAGCCAGCTCGCCCCACAGGGCACCGCCTCCATCATTAACACGGTCCACTCAGGGGCTCCAACTGGCTGAGGCCCTCACCACATTTTCAACCTAGGCGAAGCCAGAATCAGCCACTCACCGCCATGTTCAACACCTCAATTGCCATGGCCACCTTCCCCGAAGACTGGAAGCATGCTGAAGTCAATGCCCTACTAAAGAAACGATCGGCAGATCGCAACAAACTCAACAACTACCGACAGAATGTTAGAAGTGTTAGAAAAAGCCATCAACCAACAACTCTCCTCACATCTGGAATGGAACTTCCTACAAGACTCCTCCCAATCTGGATTCCACAGCAACCTCATCACCGAGATAGTCCTCGTCGCGGCTACCAACGACATCCGATCCCTACTCGACTGAAGAGAGACTGTGCCTCTGATCCTCCTAGGCCTCTTGGCAGCCTTCGATACGGTCTCTCACCACACATCTCATCACAAGAATGCACAACAAAGGCATCCAATGAATTGCTCTCTGATGGATTGCCTATTTCGTCACTGCAAGAACGGAAAAAGTCCGCCTTCCTCCCCTTCACCTCCGGATCCAAGAAAATCATCTGTGGAGTACCCCAAGGATCCTCGCTCAGCCCCACCCTCTTCAACACTTATATGACCCCTTTGGCCAGCTTCGTCAAAACCCACGGACTCAACATAATGTTTAATTTAATTTTAATTTAAAAAAGAATTTATAAAGCGCACGTACACTGAATCAGTTTCATGGCGCTGGTGAGGTCCCTAAAAGAAACAAATAAAAGAGCTAGCGATGATAGGATAGCTAGGTGCCAAAAGCCTGCTGGAATAAAAATGTTTTTAGTGACCTCCGGAACTCCATGTAGGAGGAAGAGAGTCTTAAGGACAGTGGGAGGCCATTCCAGAAGGTGGGAGCGAGCACAGCAAACTTCTGCCCTCCTGCCCGCTTCTTTTTGAACCGGGGCGTTGTTAGTAAGGCTAAGCTAGAGGAGCGGAGGTCTCTAGAAGGAACATAGAGAGAAATAGCCGAATTAATGAAGGCTGGGGCTGTACCCGCTCGTGCTTGAAAAGTCAAACACCCCAGCTTAAACCTGGCTCGTTCTTTTATAGGGAGCCAATGTAAGCTCTTGAGTAGGGGAGTCGAGTGATGGGACTTAGACAGGCCAAAAACCAGGCGGGCCGCCTGGTTTTGTATTAACTGTAGGCGCTGCAAGGCATATGCAGGGGCTCCATTGTAAATGATGTTTCCATAGTCAATCTTTGACAGGACCATGGCCATCAGAATTAGCTTTAGAGCAGAAGTGGAAAAAAACCTGGCAATTTTCCGGATGAGTCGAAGTGTAAAGAAACAAGAAGAAACCACCGAATTAATGTGTGAATGAAGGGTTAATTGGTTGTTGAGAGTGATCCCAAGGGTTTTAACTGAACAAGAAGGGGAAGGAGGGGGTCCAAGTGAGGAAGGCCAGAAAGAAGAGGACCAGGGATTGGCAGCGCCGCCCGTCGCCACAAGTTCCGTTTTATCCGGATTAAGTTTTAACTGGTTGGTGTTCATCCAGTCTCGGATAAATAGCATGACGGACTGGAAACTGCCAACCCCTGAGGGGGAGGAAAGGTCAAAAATAAGTTGGAGATCATCTGCATAGTTATATACAGTGACCTCCATATTCTGTAAAGCAAAAACCAGGGGGAAAATGTAAAGATTAAAAAGTAAGGGGGAGAGAGCAGAACCCTGAGGAACACCACAGGTGACAGTACGTGGAGAAGCCGAGAAGGTGCCGAGATGGACTGTCTGATTACGATCCTTCAGGAACGACTCGACCCAGGCAAATGCAAGCCCCCCAATCCCCGCCGCCCTGACCCGTGACAACAAGATGTTATGGTCCACGGTGTCAAAGGCGGCGGAGAGGTCCAAAAGGACCAGAATCTTGGGGGTGTTTGCGTCGAGTCCTTCCCTAAGTTGGTCCATGACCGAAATCACCACCTTCTCGGTGGAGTGTCGAGGTCGGAAACCAGCTTGACATGGGGCCAGGTAATTACTGTCCTCAACAAAAGTGCTCAGGATTTGAGACACATGCGTCTCCGCCACCTTGCCCAAGTAGGGAAGCAGGGATATGGGGCGATAGTTGACCAGGGAGGCAGGGTCAGCCCCAGGCTTCTTTAAAATGGGGATGATGGTAGCCGATTTAAAAGCAGTAGGGACAAGACCTAGGATGAAGGTATTGTTTAGAACGGTGAGAGCAGGGACAGGACAGGCCAAGAACACCTGGGCCAATATGCGGGCCGGGCACGTATCAGAAGGAGACCCCGATTTTACACGCTTAAGTAGCCGGGAGAGGGACTCACTGGTTAGTATCGGAATAGAAGTCAGGCACTGGGTGTTCTGTGGCGGAGAGCAATCTGGTAAAGAGATAGATGCAGGAGGAATGCGAGCTTTTATTTGCGCAACTTTCTCAATAAAAAACTCGTTCAGTGAATTGCACAGTGACTGAGAAGGTATAATCGAAGGTGAAGGCCTATCTGATAGGGCTAACTCGTGGACTGTAGCAAAGATTTCACGTGGCTGGCAATCTGCTTGCAGAATGCGTTGGGAGAAGTAGTCTTTCTTGGCCGCTAGGATAGCTTTTTTGTATTCTGCTAGCAGGGTAGTGTAGTGATTTTTGCTAGTAGGGCAATATTTCAACCTCCAAGCCCGTTCAGCTTGGCGAACAGTTAGCTTAGATGCTTTAAGGGCAGGGGTGAACCACTTGTTAGCATGATGGTGGTGATTTATAGTAACCTTCTTTAACGGGCCTTTTTATCCCGAAGGTGGATTATCCAGCTGTCTAAGGTGGCCAGCTGTTGTTGGGGGGAAATGTCAATAAGATCAGGGCAGGTGGCAGTTAGGGCCTCACAGAAAGCGGGGGTATCCACACGATTCCAGCTTCGAACCCACAGGGTTTTAGAGCCACGGGGGACATTTTGCGCGCGGAGGTCCAAAGAAAAGGACAATAAGTGATGATCGGACCACACGCAAGGAGCAATGGACAAATTAGTAGTAGGTAGATTAAGAGTCCATACTTGGTCTAAGGTATGGCCCCGGGCGTGCGTTGGGGCACGAACATGCTGGACAAAATTCAAACTAAGTAATAAAGAGGTGAAATCCTTAGATATGGGGTCTTCTGAGGGGTCGTTGGGCCAGAAATTAAAATCACCAAGTACAACAACAGAAGTATTATTAACTACAAGAGGGGCTAGTAGCTCTTGAAAGGCAGAAATAAACTGGGAGTGGGTATGAGGGGGTCGATATACTAGTACGCAGGTCACAGGGGACTTAGGTACAGTAGAGCGTGCAATCAGGCAGTCCGTTGTAGGTAAGGAGGGGGATGCTAATATTTGAAACCGGAGGTTGTCGCGAAAAATTAGGGCAACCCCACCACCGGTTTTGCCATCCGGTCGATCAGCTCGTAAGATGGAATAAGAGTGGGGCAGTGCCGCCAAAACACTAGGTTGAGAGTCAGGACGGTACCATGTCTCGGTTAAACATAGTATGTCGGGGCTGTCGCTATCGAGGAGATTGAAAATCTCCTGCTGGTGCGCGACTGCCGATCTAGTGTTTAGTAGAGTGACGGAAATGCCTGAGTGCGTGGAAGTGCCAGGGAATGGGGATAAAGGGTTGGGTATCTCCGGTGTAGGGGGGGAACGAGCAATACCTAGGGCCAAGATGTGAGAGGCGGTAGTAGTGTCTATGGGGTAGGTTTTACACAGAGATGATAGATACCTGGATGAATAGCCAATGGAGGATCGGGCATGATGGCAGGTCCCGGGTCCCGTGAGGTCACGGACGGGCACAGACGGGCTTTCCTTTGGCGCGCCTTTGGCGCGCCCGCTGCGCCCGTCCGCTGCGCTCCCGGGAGCACATTGCCTTATGTGCCCTGTCCCACCCGAGCACTGGACCGCTAACTCCGGCCAGGCTCGTGGAACTCCCCCTCCTAAATGGCGGCCGCCCTCTACTCTCTCGGCACCGAGGCCGGTGAGTGTCAGCAAGGGAAGACCGTGAGGAGTATGGAAGCGCCGGGGCCCTGGACAACAAAAAGGGTTAGTGCAGCAAACAAGCAGAAATGCAATATAACAGGTTTAAAAAAATTGTTGGTTTTAAAAATTATCGGCAAGCGGCACAATTAGCATCACAATTATCCTTAAGCTCTCAGGGAAGTATCTCTCCCTGCAGGGGACCTCAAGCGCGCCCCAAGCTCTGCCACCGCTTGAAGAACGCAGCGACCCCCTGTCTGGCTGGCCCTTATGTGCCCTGTCCCACCCGAGCACTGGACCGCTAACTCCGGCCAGGCTCGTGGAACTCCCCCTCCTAAGATGGCGGCCGCCCTCTACTCTCTCGGCACCGAGGCCGGTGAGTGTCAGCAAGGGAAGACCGTGAGGAGTATGGAAGCGCCGGGGCCCTGGACAACAAAAAGGGTTAGTGCAGCAAACAAGCAGAAATGCAATATAACAGGTTTAAAAAAATTGTTGGTTTTAAAAATTATCGGCAAGCGGCACAATTAGCATCACATGTTATACGCTGACGACCCACAACTCATCCTCTCCCTCTCCAAAGACAACACCAAGACCAACTTTCATAACTGAATGGCAGACATCGCCAACTGGATGAGGCGCAATACGGACAAGACAGAGGTAATGATTTTCAAAAAGAAAAGCTCCCTATGGAGCGCAGCCTGGTGGCCCTAAGGACTTGGACCTACTCCTACCACCACTGACCATTCTAGGAACCTAGGCATCATTCTGGACAACAAGCTAACCATGATGACTGACGCCAACTCCGCCTCATCCACCTGCTTTTTCATCCTCTGCATGCTTTGTAAGATTTTCAACTGGCTACTAGAAGTTCAAGATGCTTCATCACCCAGACCCTTATCTTCAGCCGAATGGACTATGGAAAAGCTTTCTAAGCAGGGATTGCACTCACCTCCGTCTTCTCCTCCTTCTGCTTCTTCATTCCCTGCATACTTCGTAAGATATTCAAATGGCTCCCCAAAGTTCAAGACCCACCATTAACCAGACCGTCATCCTCAGCTGACTGGACTATGGCAACGCTCTCTACTCAGGCATTGCAGCTCACCTAATCAAATGACTACAGTTACGGAACGCCACAGCCAGACTCGTCCTAGATCTCCCTAGACTAACCTACATCCCCCCTACCTCAGGGAACTCCATTGGGTAAACATCACTTACAACGAAACTTTTACAACGCACTACCATTACAACGCGGTCATTACAACGCAAACTATTACAACGCATTGCGCTGGGGGGCGCTCTAGGATAGGGAATATGTTCATTTACTATCCAATAACCTTCCCTAGTGTCCACGGGGACTGGAGTTGGAATAGTAAATTAAACTATTCACTATCCAACACCCAAAAGCGCTATGCGTTGTAATGGTATGCGATGTAAAAAACGCGTTGTAAAGGCAGGCGTTGTAATAGCCTGCGTTGTAACGTCATACATCCCTCCATTGGCTCCCTGTACAGAAAAGATGCGAGTTCAAGCTCCTGACCCATGCATACAAGATACTACACAACTACGGACCCGCCTACTTAAACCACCGGCTAAACTTCCATCAGCGTTCCTTTTTTCTAACCCTCACCCCTCTCCACATCCGATGTATCAGATGCAGAGGTCGATCCTTCTCCTACCTAGCAGCTTAGACATGGCATGAGTTACCCTTTCATCTACAGATGTCTCCCTCTCTTTCAGAGTTCCAAAAGTCCCTGAAGAGCTGGCTATTTGGCAAATGAACTTGACCTTGCCAGCTCCTGGATGCCCTCATGGGTGACAAGTAGCGCTCTACAAATCTACTGATAGATTGAAAGTGTGCATGAATGAGTGCATGCAGAGATGCTTTCTGAAAGTGTGCATGAGTGAGTGTTTGCAGAGAGGTCTGAAAGTGTGCATTAACGAGTGTATACTGAGAGGCGGTCTGAGCGTGTGCATGGGTGAGTACATGCTGAGAGCATGTCTGAAAGTGTGTATGAGTGATGTGTGCCGAGAGGATAAAAGTGAGCAAAATTGAGTGTGTGCTGAGAGGCTGTCTAAAAGTATGCATGAATGAGTGCAAGCTGAGATGCTTTCTGAATGTGTGCATGAGTGAGTCTATGCTGAGAGGTCGTCTGAAACTGTGGATGAGTGAGTGTTTGCAGAGAGGTCTGAAAGTGTGCATTACCGTGTGTATGCTAAGAGACGGTCTGAGCGTGTGCATGAGTGAGTGCATGCTGAGCGCATGTCTGAAGTGTGTATGAGTGATGTGTGCCGAGAGGATAAAAGTGAGCAAAATTGAGAGTGTGCTGAGAGGCTGTCTAAAAGTATGCATGAATGAGTGAATGCTGATAGGCTATCAGATAGTGTGCATGAGTGAGTGTGCACTGAGGGGCTTTCTGAAAGTGGGCATGAGTGAGTCTATACAGCAGCTGCGGCCCGTGCAGTTAAGAGCGGTGGGGCCGGGTGGGGTGGCATTTTGACAGACAATGACAAGTGAAATTAATTATCGTTGTCTGCCGAAATCCCCCCTCACCCAGCCCTACCTCCATTACCTGCACGGGCCGCGGCTGCTATATAGATAGGTTGCCTGAAAATGTGCATGAGTGAGTGTGTGCTAAGAGGCTTGTCTAAAAGTGTTCATAAGTGAGTGTGTGATGAGAGGCTGACTGAGTGTGTGCATGAGTGAGTGTGTGGTGAGAGGCTGACTGAGTGTGTGCATTAGTGAGTGTGTGGTGAGAGGCTGACCGAGAGTGTGCATGAGTGAGTGTGTGCTGAGAGACTTGTCTAAAAGTGTTCACAAGTGAGTGCGTGATGAGAGGCTGACTGAGAGTGTGCATGAGTGATTGTGGCTGAGAGGCTTGTCTAAAAGTGTTCACAAGTGAGTGTGTGGTGAGAGGCTGACTGCGAGTGGGCATGAGTGAGTGTGTGCTGAGAGACTTGTCTAAAAGTGTTCACAAGTGAGTGTGTGATGAGAGGCTGATTGAGAGTGTGCATGAGTGATTGTGGCCTCCACAGGGCTTGGTCGCCCCACTCACTGCTGCCGCTCCTGCCTGCCTTTGCCGCCTCCTGCCTGCAGATTCCTTCGCTCGCTGCCCGCTGCTCCTGGGAATTTCCCGCTGCTCCTGGGAATTTCCCGCTGCTCCTGGGAATTTCCCGCTGCCCGCTGCTTCTTGGAATTTCCCACCGCTGCCTCCCTGCGGCCCCGCCCCCCTGTGATTCCATTCGCCGCCCCGCTCCCGCCACCCAGCTGCTCCTCCCTCCCGGCTCCTTACTTATGACGCCCCCAGAGCGACCGCGCAGCGGACGCGCGCAGCGGGAGCGCCGATTGAGCGCCGAAGGTGCGCCAAAGGTAAGCCCGTCCGCGCCTGGCCCGCGCCCAGCGCTAGGACCCCTGGCCCTCCCCGCCGAGGCAAGACTACCCGACTGACCTACGACGCCGCCACTCTCAACGCACTCAATGCCGGCCGGACCCACGCCTGCTGCCGAGCCACCCCGAGACGCACCCACGGACCCTTCACCTGCTGCACCTGCAAGTTCACCTGCCTCCGAACCTGCCCCGCACTCGCCAAGACAGACACCAGCAGCAACCACCTCAAGTGCATCCTGATCAACACCCGCTCCGTCCACAGACACGCCGTGGAACTCTGGAACCTCCTCGACGCTACATCACCGGACGTCGCCTTCCTCACGGAAACCTGGATGAACGCCTCCTCTGCACCCGACATCACCATCGCCAGCCCGGACGGGTACAAGATCATCAGGAGGGACCGCATCAACCAGACCGGAGGTGGCATCGCCATCGTCCACAGGAACACCATCCGCATCACGACCGACGCCAACGACTCCTTCGCCGCAGCCGAACATCTCCACTTCCAAATTCACACCGACCCTAAGACGACCCTCAGAGGCACCCTCGTCTACAGACCCCTGGGACCACGCACACAATTCAGCGAAGACATCACAGACTTCATCAGCCCGCACGCCCTCCCCTCCACTGACTACATTCTCCTCGGGGACCTCAACTTCCACCTGGAGAACAACAAGGACCGCAACACCACCGCCCTGTTGGAAAACCTCGCCAACCTCGGACTCAAGCAACTGGTCAACACCCCCACCCACTACGCCGGCCACACGCTTGATCCCGTCTTCTCTTCCAGCAAGTACATCACCTTCAGCCACGCCACCGGACTCCACTGGACTGACCACAGCTGCGTCCACTTCAGCTTCAAAAGAGCCACGACCCACCACCACCCGCAACAGGTACCTCACAGGAATTGGAGCAAGATCACCGCAGACCAGCTCACCACCTCCCTCAGCCAGAGCCCACCCGCCAACACAACGGACCCCAACGAAGCAGCCCGCAACTTCACACAGTGGCTGTCCGCCTGCGCCGACGACCTCGCGCCACTAAAGAACCCTCCCAGCAGACCCAGAAGCAAGAAGGCATCCTGGTTCACCGACGACCTCAAGGACTCCAAGAAGACCTGCCGCACCCTCGAGAAAGCCTGGCTCCTCGACCGGACCACCGACAACATGACCGCCCTCAAACACGCTACCCGCAAGCACCACCAGCTCATCCGCACCACCAAGAAGAAATCCCTGAAGGAACGACTGGACAACAACGCCCACGACAGCAAAGAGCTCTTCACTATCGTCAAGGAGTTCTCCAACCCCAGCACCGGCACCAACGACATCACTCCGTCACAAGACCTCTGCGACTCCCTCGCCTCGTTCTTCCACCGCAAGATCGCCGACATCCACAACAGCTTCGGCGCCCCACCCACGCACCCAACCGTCGAACCAACGCCCCCCACCGCCACCCTTCGCACCTGGACCACGGTGACCACCGAAGACACAGCCCGCACGATGAACACCATCCACTCCGGATCACCAACCGACCCCTGCCCACACCACGTCTTCAACAAGGCCGACTCCACCATCGCACCCCAACTCCGGTACATCATCAACGCCTCCTTCAACACCGCCACCTTCCCGGAGAGCTGGAAGCACGCCGAGATCAGCTCCCTCCTGAAGAAACCTACAGCGGACCCCACCGATCTCAAAAACTTCCGCCCCATCTCGCTCCTCCCTTTTCCTGCTAAAGTCATCGAGAAGATCGTCAACAGACAGCTGACCGCCTTCCTCGAGACGAACGGATCCCTCGACCCCTCGCAGTCCGGCTTCAGAGCCAACCACAGCACCGAGACCGCCATCATCGCAGCCACCGACGACATCCGGACCCTGCTCGACAAGGGGGAAACAGTGGCCCTCATCCTCCTGGACCTCTCCGCTGCGTTCGACACGGTCTGCCACCGCACCCTAGTCCAGCGCCTCAGCAACATCGGTATCCAAGAGAAGGCACTGGAGTGGATCATCTCGTTCCTCGCCGGAAGAACACAAAGAGTCCGCCTCCCCCCGTTTCGCTCCGAGGCCACCGAAGTCATCTGCGGCGTCTCGCAAGGATCTTCACTCAGCCCCACCCTCTTCAAAATCTACATGAAACCTCTCGCAGCCATCGCACGCCAGCACAACCTCAACATCATCTCTTACGCCGACGACACCCAGCTGATCCTCTCCCTCACCAGAGACCCCGACACCGCCAGAACCTGCCTACACGAAGGGATGAAAGACGTCGCCGAGTGGATGAAGGACAGCCGCCTGAAACTGAACTCGGACAAGACGGAAGTCCTCATCCTGGGATCTTCGCCCTCCGCCTGGGACGACTCCTGGTGGCCCCCAGCCCTGGGCACCGCAACCAAGCCAACCGACCACGCACGCAACCTGGGCTTCATCCTGGACCCCTCCCTCTCGATGACCAGATAAGTCAACGCCGTCTCCTCATCGTGCTTCAACACCCTGCGTATGCTTCGCAAGATCTTCCGCTGGATCCCGACCGAGACCAGGAAGACTGTCACCCAGGCACTCGTCACCAGCCGACTGGACTACGGAAACGCCCTCTACGCCGGAACCACAGCCAAGCTACAGAAAAGACTCCAGCGCATCCAGAACGCCTCCGCCCGACTCATCCTGGATGTCCCCCGACGCAGCCACATCTCCAGCCACCTGAGGAACCTGCACTGGCTCCCCGTCGACAAGAGGATCACGTTCCGGCTCCTCACCCACGCACACAAGTCTCTCCACGACCTGGGCCCCAAGTACCTCAACGACCGCCTGACCTTCTACACGCCCACCCGCCAGCTACGGTCCACCAGCCTCGCCCTCGCAGCCGTACCACGCATCCGAAGAGCCACCGCCGGAGGAAGATCCTTCTCTTACCTGGCTGCCAAGACTTGGAACTCCCTCCCCATCCACCTTCGGCTGACCCAGGACCATCTCGCCTTCAGGAAACAACTCAAGACCTGGCTGTTCGAGCAGTAGCATACCCCTCCCCCAAGCGCCTTGAGACCCTCCCGGGTGAGTAGTGTGCTATGCAAATGGCATGATTGATTGATTGATTGGCTGAGAGGCTTGTCTAAAAGTGTTCACAAGTGAGTGTGCGTTGAGAGGCTGACTGAGAGTGTGCCCAAGTGAGTGTGTGCTGAGAGACTTGTCTAAAAGTGTTCACAAGTGAGTGTGCGTTGAGAGGCTGACTGAGAGTGTGCCCAAGTGAGTGTGTGCTGAGAGACTTGTCTAAAAGTGTTCACAAGTGAGTGTGCGATGAGAGGCTGACTGAGAGTGTGCATGAGTGAGTGTCTGATATTGCGCATGGGTGAGTGAGCGCTGAGATTCCCCTCTTTCTCAGGACAACACAGAACCCGAGGTCCCTTCGCTCCAGAAGGGGTCGCACTCTACCCATTTCGGGGTAATAGACTGCTGTCCTATATGGTGAGGTACCAGAATATTGTAGCCTAATTATCATCTGTCAAAAAGATTGCGGCTGAAATACTGTTTGCAAAAATATCACCCCGGTTGAGTTAGTAATAACAAATCTATACCCAATGGAGCAATATTTTTAGTAAAAGATATTTAGGCCACAGTAATGACGTCAGATGTTATTTTTCTTATGGATATATTTGGGAATACAACCTATGTATGGTATTTGTGGAGTACACTTTCCCGTTTCTCAACCTCGGAGATAGCAATCTATTTCTCGATGTAATATTTTTGTACTTCCGAGCTTTTTCCAGGCACAAGGAATATGAAGATTACTATGAGATATGGCCCAGATGCATAGTAGCACAATACCAAAATGTGTTTGTTTTTTTAAAATCCCACTTGTTTGAGTATTGTAATAAATATAGTAGGTTCAGAGCTGGCCTTTGTTCAGAGATCACCCTGGGTGAAACCAAATATAGCGCCCCTCCCACTCGTCCTCTTCAATTGTCTATGACGTAATGAACGTTCGGAAGAAGTGGGAGTGAGATGGAGTGGGCAAGACTAAGGAACGCCATGAAAAAAAGGCAAACAAGGTGCCAACATCCTTCAGGAAAAGTGTTTAAACACACTTTTTTAACGTAAAATTGTAAGGAGACTGCTGGAGCACAGCACCCCCAGGTGGTCTCGCGCATGATAAAGGCCTGTAAGGCTCTGTCTCTTTCTGAGATTTCGTCTTGTCACTCTCGATGTTAGCGTGAGGCACTCCCAGCAGGACCCCTGTGTGATCCGGGCTTACACGGGGCCCCTCTTAGGCTTTCTGTCGAGGGTCACCGGCTCGCCACACAGTACAATAGGTAATACCGCCCCCTGCTGCTGGGTACAGCCAGGCCTCTTGTCCCCCACACAGCAGCTGTCGCTGTTCCACACACTGAACCCTAATAGAGCAGAGTTAACCTCAAGTGCCCACTAAAAGGCCGGCCCCAGACATCACAGGCAGCTCGTGGTTGGGCCCCCCGCGGCGGAGGGGCGGAAGATCAGCATCTCATTTACATAAAATATTCCACCCAGCACGAGCCTCCTGCTGCGTTTCCTTTTCCTGTGGTAGTGCCATCAGGTTGTTTGTTCTTAACCCTTTGGATGGTGATTGGAGAAATTTAGTCATATTGGGTTCATTTATTTTAATTCCTATATTTATCTGGATTTTCTCAGATAATTCATCTACAATAACCGATTCTGATATTAGTGCCAAAAGTTGCACATTTTAAAGAAAGATGGACTTGTATTTTACTTTGTGGACTAAAACCCTTTGGCACTGAGTGCACATTTCTTAACTTAGGGGAGGAAACCCACCCGAGGTTAATACAGAAGGACTAACAACGAGACAGGACACGCACAATCCTGCAAAAGACTAGACTGCATAGGCAAATGCTTTTCACAATAAAATCTCGCGAGACCCATTGAAGCCACTTGGGTGTTGCCCTTCCAAACGCTTTCCACCTGTAAGAGGCTGATGAAACATCAATTGTGCAACATTACAAAACTGAAGCTGTCAGATGTAATGAGCTCTTAACTTGCACCTGCCTTATGCATAGTGAAACGAACCAGCTGTGACGTAGCCAAACCAAACAATACTGTTCTAGCCTGTGCTATATAAAACTACTAACATAATATGAATGGCTAAAGAGCTAAACAGAGGCAATCAGCCTGAAGAGTCTGCATTTAAGTTATATTATGTTATGTTAATTGGGATTTGTTGAGAAAGGCCTCTAAGCGCTGTAAGAAGAACAGCGATGGCACCAGGCAATCTAGGAGACTGTTATGTCCAAGCTTCTGTGAAAAGACTAGTTTTTAGTTGTTGTCTGAAAGGAAGAAGGCGACTTTCCGTGCTGAGTTGGCTTGGCAACCTGTTCCAAAGAGTGGGTATCAGGGTAGAGAAGGCACGTCCTCCTTTGTTGACGTAGTTGAAACGTGGCATTTTAAGAGGCTCTCCGTGGAGGACCTTAGCGTGCGGCCTGGCACGTATTTCACAAGTCGTTGTTTGATACACACGGGTGCCTGGCCGTGAATGGCCTTGTGAACGATACAGAGGACCTTAAATTTAGCCCTTTGTTTTATGGGCAGCCAGTGGAGGCGTTGCAGGAGGGGTGATGCTCGCGAGGGCCTAGGTAGTTTGAAGATGAGCCTGGCGGCAACATTCATGACTATCTGGAGTTTGCCCACTGGGGAGTCTGGCAGTCCAATGTAGAGTGAATTGGCATGGTCACGGCGGGCCAGGATCATGGCGGTTACAACTGTTCTCATGGTGGAGAATGAGAGAATGGGGGAGAGTCTCCTTAGTAGCCTGAGTATGCCCACGCAGGTACCTAATACCGTGGAAACTTGATTGGTCAATGTAAGTTTTGCGTCTACTTTGATTCCCAGACTTTTAACAACTGGGACCGGGGCTGGAGTGTCGCCCAGCTCCTGATCACCTGGGTTGGTTTTAATCCGTCAAGAATTCTCCTTCATATATGTCGCTTATATATAAATTTCTTACATTACATCTTGAGAAGACAGAGACTGGTGCCTCCTTTGAGCTATTGCCTTTCTTTTTTACTTGCATGCCAAATACTTTCCATATGGGAAACATCAATTACAAGGCAGGCATTAGAACACACTGCCTTTACAACGCGGTCAGTACAATGCAGGATCCATTACAACGCATGCCATTACAACGCATGCCATTACAATGCATTCCATTACAATGCATTTCCCTCACTGACCAGCACCTTTGACCAGCACCTTCCCTGAAATAAGCACTCAGTGGTGTTAGAATAGTAATTTTCGTTGTAATGGAATATGCGTTGTAATGGAAGCAATGTTGTACTGACCACGTTGTGAAGGTATGCGTTGTAATCGTTTTCACTGTAATGTCATACATACTTTCCATACATAAATAGAAAGTCATTCTTCTTTTTTTGTTTTGTTATTTATCTTTCTCCTTGAAAATGGTATCTAATGAAGAGCACGATGAAAGACCAAAGGCTCATGGCATCTTGCTTTTAGTGACTAAAGACTGAAAATTGAGCACAATTGGGCAACCTCACAGAATGAAAAAGAAGTGAATACATGATACAAAACTGCAGAAAGAGAAGAAAGGAGAGAGACAGTGAAAGAGTAAAAGGTGAAGAAGTGATAGGTGGGCGAGGGTCTGAGGCTGTGGTGCTTTTGAAGGAGTAAAAATCAAAGGCAAAAAATCTGAAGACAAACAAATAAAGTGGGTGCATTTGGTCGGGTTAGTACAGCTCACATCAGTGGCCAAACAATGTCCAGGTCTCTCTGTTTACATATCATGTAATTTAGGTGCCTCAATGTTTATCCTTTCAAGTTTAACACTTTTGGTGCGTTGGACGGCCACCAGCCGTCCAACGTCACGGTGGGCTTGTGCGGAGGACGGCCGGGGGCCTTCTGAACCACGCCCACCTTTTATTTCACCCGTACCGCGGAAAAAATTTGTGCCGCGATCAACGGGTTAAGAAAGTCTTCTCACCGTTGTGCAACCTTAGAGAAGGATTCACTTAAAATGTCCCTAAGATTATGTTGCGTGCAATAATCCAGAAGAAAAGCCTGAGCTTTGATTCGTCTCTAGCCCAAAATGACCAACTAAGGGAAGTACCTTGCATCCATAGTTGGAGAAACCAGGTACACCTTCTGCGACTTCCTTCCAAACACTCTCTGAGAGATGCATTTCCACAGTATATGTAGTCAATTTGCTTGGCTCATTCCACAACTCGCGCACACCACAGCTCTTCCACCAAAAATAGTATGTCGTTGTCCTTGATGCAGCAGAGATAACGCAGAACAAAATAATGGATCTGCTTCAAATTAGCTACTGAAAGATGCAAATGCTCCTAACTTTTCAAGCAACAAAAACATTACAGGCTAGCACATGCCTTTGAGTCCAATAGTAGTCACATAGTCAACTGCTCATTGACCCGTAAGCCCGCTTATCTATGAGCTCAGCTTCTTCACCTCTAAGGTGTAAAGACAGGCAATCTTTGATCATATGAGCTTGTACTTGCTTATTAGGGTCATTATCAGTACATGAGCTAGTGAATCTCTCAGCTGGCTCTAAAATTGTCAATCAATTTGCTTTCTCTCTGTTGTGCTTGACACAATAGAAATCTTTTGTGGTCTGGATTTAATTATATGTGCTTCCAAGTCGAACAATAGGACAGAAGTAGTGATCTTTGGCAAGAACACCTCACCACGGGACTCCAAGTGGTGGCGGACCAATCTCGGACAAACACCCAGAACCCACGCCAGGAACCACGGAATAATCATGAACCGCAAACTGGACATGACCGCACAAGTCAATTCTGACACTGCATCCAGCTCCCACACCCTGAAGATGCTGAGGAATATCTTTAAATGGCTCACAAACAACACTAGAGAAACGGTCACTCGCGCCCCACCCACGAGTAAATTTGACCACGAGAACACCCTCAACACTAGGATCAGCAAGCAAATCACTAGAAGGCTACAAAACATCCAGAACTTGGCAGCCAGACTCATCCTCAGCCTCCCACACAGAACACACATCACACCATGAGGGGTCAAATCATCAAACGTACGGCAAAGAAAAACCGAGACATCCAGGAATCCTTGCAGTCCCTAGGCATTGACATCAAAAGAATGCAAGAAGGCTTCAGACAAATGGCTCCTGAAGGACATTAAGCAACTAAAATACACAAATAATATCATAGTCAGCAAAAGAGCACATCTCTTCATTCAAGCCCAAAAGTCCAAGGGCCAGATGTACGACCATTGTAAATTGCGACTTGCAATTTGCGCTAAATTGCGAGCCGCAATTTCCAATGTACAACAGTGTCTGAGACACTGGTTGCAATTTCCAATGGGGCCGCAAATTGCATGCCTCATGAATGAGGCTGTGCAGTTTGCGACACCATTCGGTATGGCGGGCACTTCCAGGGATGGAGGCCAGCTGGGGTCAGTAGACCTCCATGTCTGGGACTGCTATTAAATAAAGCAGTTTTTCTTAATGCAGCCCGTTTTACTTAAAGGAAAACGTGATGCATTAAAAAAAAAATGTCACTTTTCATTTCCATTTTTTAAGGGCAGGCAGTGGTCCCTGGGACCACTGCCTGCCCTTAAAAAATGTTTGCGCATGCATTCTCAGAGTATGGGGACCCCTTCTCATTTGCTAGTGCTTTACCACCCTTCTGTGGTCGCAAAACATTCTTACATATCTGTTGGGTGTCTATTAGGAAGGGACCGACCCTTCCTAATAGTGAGACGCTAAACACTATTTTGCGAGTCGCAAATTACTTGTGACTCGCAAAATAGGGTTTGTACATGGCCCACAGGATTTTTGCATGTGCAAACGGGTCTAAAACCCATTTGCCCATGAAAAAAGTCCATCGTACATCTGGCCCTAAACACCTTATTTTTCGTAATAGAGCGGGAAAGCGCTGGCTGGTACACTCAAATTGAAGAACACAAACTCCCACATTACACATATTAAAGCTCAGGATGGAACACAGAAAGTAAAAACTGAAGTGATTTTGGAGGTGTTTCGAGAGTTTTACGAAAAGCTTTACACAGCCCAAAGCACACAGGACAAATCTGAATGTCAGGATTTTCTAAAGTCCCTTTCTATTGCTTCAGTCTCCGACAAGGAGAGACACCTTAACGCGCCTTTCAATTCGGATGAGGCTACCAAAGCAATAAAATCAATCTGTTCTGGAAAAGCTCTTGGTCCCGATGGGTTTTCCATCAACTTTTATAAAACATTTACTCACTCGATCATTACACATGTTTAAAATACATTAGATCATTTAAAAAAAAAGTAAAAGACTTTTTCTTAAATCTGATTCAAATAATAAATACTATTGATTAGTAACGGCGTGTACTGACTTGTAGCTTTTGCGCCGAGCTAATTAAGCTTTGAATTGTCCATCAATTTTTTTGCTAAAGGGCTCAGCCTTACTGATTAGAGCCATACCCAATGTTGTTCTCTCATCATCTTAAAGAGGGCAGCTTGTCCAAGTAGAGATAGAGGGAGTGTACTCCAGTGTTGGGCATCCTTTTGATAGAGCGCGCGAGGTCACCCGACCAATAATTTCGCCGCTTCCGGCTTCGGGCCCATATATTTCAAATCACCATATACATTGGCCGGATGAGCTCACGGTCTGCTATCAATTTGTGAGTTCCTTTCGTTAATACACAGAGTACCCGACTTACCATCCACCGACACGGGTACCTATTGACCACAATGGATCAGAGAGCTAGCTGTAAAGGAAAAGGCAGCAAAATACAACCCAATAACTATCATTCAAATTTTCTTAGCAAATGACTACGGACAACTGGAAGTTTTAAAGTCTTTATCTAAAGTTCGTTCTCAGAAATCATTAGATTTACAAGAATAAGACAATCAATAATCAAGATAATGAAAAGTACATAACTATAAAGAAATAAAGTCAGGGTAATCATTGAAATGCTAATATGAGATGCAACGAGAATATGCTATGCATTTAGGGCAAAAGTTCTTTAGACAGTTTAAGTGAGGAGGTTCTAGACCATATCAGGAAATAACAAACTGCAATGCAAAATATAATTTCTAACAGGTAGGGTAACATAGGAACACGTTATGAAACAAATGCAATTGACTTTATGATTCAATGGTTGCGGAAAAAAGCATGGAAAATTAACATGAGCAAAAGGTGTGTCTTTATTGAAGCAAAAGACAGAAATTCAGAAAGGTGCAAGGTTTAAAGATTCAGAGCAATATTTACCTAGACTGGTGTGGAAACCAAACCCTGGCCACGGGTCAGTTAAGGACAGGAAACCCTCAAGGAAGGATACCCCTCAATGGACAGCAGGTGCAGAATGGACACCCAGGACAGGACAGGAAACCCTCAGATTAGGAATCAGGACAGGAAACCCTCAGGACAGGACCGGCACCCGCAGTTCGGAAGCAACGCCTGCGCTCCACCCTCTCTGCAGCTATCGATCAAGACCCCGATTGGGTCAGCGAACTCCCAGCAAAGTGCTCCGCCAGCACTTTAAGGTTTAGTAAAACCTTAGTCTATGGTCAATTTCGGACAGAGTGCTCCGCAGTACTCTGTATCCTCAGTCACCTATTGAGTGCGTTGGGTCAGTGACAGGTCAGCTAAACCAGACAAGTCGGACAATTTCCCTAGGTGAACCCAGGGTAGTTATACTGTTTTGGGACAGTGTTCCACCCCCCAATGTTGCAAAGTGTCAGAATCCCTCAATTTGGAGTGGCCCTAAGGTAGGATTTGGGTAACACACCAATCAGAATAGACTATTTGGATGCCTACCTTGCATCTCTGGGTACCGCCTAGCAAGATTGGGGTTCCCATGAGAAAGTCGCGCAGAATACAATGAAAGAATACATTTTAGCAACAAAATAGAACAATATCATGATGCTGCTGCTGGGTGTAGGTGTTCTTTCCCAGGGTGGCTCTGGCATCAACCTTCTTTGGCCTCAGTTCAATGCCACCACAGCTGCTACGAGTCTGCGCAGAAATACCCTCCAAGATGGACTCCCCAGCCCAGCACCCCTCCGAGTCGAGGATACATGAAAAGTAAACGAAAACAAATTAAAACATAGAAGTGACGGTATGAAAACACATCATTGGTTTTGTACTTTCAACTTATCATTATAAAAATATACTATGCAGTTTAAATGTTAGCAACATATACACTGACACAAGAGCAACTGCATGAGCAGTACCACGTTATTACCAAAGCTAGGTATTACGCATGCGCATCTTTTCCCTCCAAACCTGCAAATACGTCAGGCCACGTGAGCAGAAGCTATTTCAAAACGGCGGCCATTTTAAAGACTCAATTAATTTATTTTAGAAATACACATGTGCAAGCTTCATCTATTTCGTTTCGTACATAAAAAAAAGATTAGTAAGACGTACAAATTATTAATTGATTATACATGGGAGAGGTTCATGACTAAAGCAAGTCGCGATGCGAAGCTTTGCTTCATCAATCCCCTCTTTGATGATATTTACTATCATCACAAAAATAATGGAACCAGATGCCAACTTCTCACACTTTATACAACTCTATCTCTTCCAGCAAGCGATTCAGCTTTTCTTTCTCATTTTTGGTAGGGTGAGAATTCTTCACCCTTTTATAGATCTGATTATTCATTTCCTCCAATTCGAGCTCATCCACACTTCGTTTCACTCCTCTGGCATTCACTTGATGCTTTCTGGTGTGCTTACGGCATTTGCAACAGACAAATATGAAGAATAGGATAAGACCTATAATTCCAATTGGCATCAGTACCTTAAACAATAAGCTTTTACCTAAGCTAGCAAGCCAATGACCTACATTTGAGAGACCATCTACCAGTCTCTTCCAGGCACTGTCAACCTCGAGTGGTTTGAGTTCCTTTTCCAAATTAGTAATATTTTTCACATATCTTTTGAGCTGCACACTTTTGTCCAGAATATAAGTGCAACAATGTTGCGCCTTCAACATCCGGCAGACTCCGCCCTCTTTTGCTAATAAGGTGTCAAGAGCAAGTCTGTTCTGCAAAACCATTGATCTGATCGCAACCATTTCGGTATTGACCAGCAGAAATCCATGAGCTGTGTCAGTAGACAACACATCCACTATGGTGGACAATTTGCAAATTCTGTGAGTGTTCAGAACCACTCCCACTCCAGGTATCAGTGCACTGAAAATACTACCCATTATTTCACCTACACTTTCTCTTTTACTACGCACTAAGCCATTAGTATTTTCACTGCTTCCAGCAACTTTATTCACATGGTATATTTTCGGGAAGACAATGCCAAAATAGCAGCTTCCATACCAGTGATCCGGCAATTTGAAATAAGCCTTGTCTCCACATATATAATAAATTCCTGGAAACACAGGCTCTGACCCATTTTTGAAACCCCATCCTCCAATTACCTTGTAATTATGTTCACATTCACTGGAACCAATGAAAATGTTATTATAGTAGCTAGTCTTCTCGCGGTGAAGGCTTAGCTTTCCTTTCTTTTCAAAATCCAGCAACAGAGCAGGTCCCGCCCCACCATTTGAGGTGCCTTCCATGTTCTCCGCCCATTTTGGCCTTTTCTGTTTTTCGTCATCTGCCTTTCTTTGTATTTTTATTCTCCTCTTCTCTGCCATGTTCAGGAACATCTTTTCCTGCTCACGCAAAGAACAGGTCAAGTTATCTCTGTGTGCGTCATCTATGTCGATATTACCTATAGTCAGAAAGTATTCGCCCATATAGCGAGTAACGTCACTTTTGGTATGTACAGGATTCAGGTTCCCACGTATAGGAAGTTCCGAAAAGATCACGTCATTGTTAGAGTAATAGTAATGTAACGGTCCTCTTTTGTAAAATAAGCTTGCTAAAATGCTACACGATATTCCGTATGTCAGGGGCAGGTGATGGTATGTCACGCCTTCAGCTACAGAGGTAGGTAGCTTCATGCAGACATAGCAATCTTCAATTTCCATAGTCTCTACATAGTGTATTAACCAGTTTGCAAAAACATTCAAATGTGTCTTATTCTTAACTCCATGATAATGTAGTCCTCCCTCATCTGATGCTTCTAGGTCTCGTTTTGCTTGTTTCAGTGCTCTCTCATGTCTCGCTAAATTCTGTGTTGTCAGCTCCTCACTGTCAGTATTTACAGTTTCAGTAGGGTAAATATTAGTATTTTTGCTCACCGCAAAAGGAATGAACACTGTTAGTCCTATCCAAACTAATATCACTATAATTATACTACATACACATACCTTGCAGCATGTTTTGCAACAACTGCGACTAGGTCTACCATTCACGCTTGAATCAGACATTTTGGCTCAGAAGAAGTTTCTCGACCCCTCTTTGTGTCTTTACACGAGTAGCTTACTTTGTGCAAATTCACGGTGGCTCGTCTTCTTCTTCGGCAGAGTACTCGGCGACTGGTTCTCCGTCGCTTTCGTCAGTTATATCAAGATCTTCAAATTCTTCCAAAACGAGCGTCCATTCAGGAGACTTGTACTTTTTGTTTTGTCTTTTTATTCGATCGCTCCTTCTTTTGGAGGTATCTTCTTGTTGCTCAGCTATGCGAGCACTTCTCCTTTCTTCAGCATGTTTTTCTTCCACTGTCTTTATCCTCAGCCTCAATTTCTTTACGAAGCCAGGCTCAATGTGCTTTCTTTTCTTAAGTCTTTTAGTTGGCACTTGGACTTCGTTTTCTTCTCTTGCCCTTTTATTTTCATTAGTTTGTGGCAATTCTGTTTCTGCTTCTTCCCTTCCTATCTGACTAGTTCCAGGGCTCGCATCTATTTCTTCTGCCTGGTTACTAATCTGGCCTTGTTCAGGACAGTTTTGTTTTTGCTTTTCAAATGTCTCTGTTTCTGTTTCCTGAACACGTTCTTCTAATTCTATCTGATCCTGTTCGAGCACTTCGATCTCTTGATTTTCTTCCGCTCGAACTATTATTCTATGTCTAGTCTGTCCCTTTTTGACATCAGGAGTCAGTGGAGGAGTATCGATCACTTGTTCTGTCCCTGTCTGACCTTCTCCTTCCTCAGTTTTGATGTGAATCTCAAGATCCTGAGGTTCTTCACCTGTGCCTTGCTTTTCCTCTCTAGTCCACTCTCTACCTTCCCAAATGCGCTCTCTTGTCCTGATTGGATCTTCGGTGAGATCAATCAAGGGTATCCACTCCCTGGCCATATGCTCGGTAGCTCGTCCTCAGCTACTTCTGGGCCAACTTCTTGGACCCCTTCAGCAGGCTGGACTCTTGGTAGTTCGTCATCAACCACTCTTGGACCAACGTCTGCGGACCCTTCAGTTTGACTGGTACTGGGCTGTACGTCGTCAGCTACTTCTGGTCTGGCTCTCGTAGGGTCCTCTGCTGGACGCCCTCCTTCTTCTTCAGGCTCCTCGTCTGGTAATACCTTCTGGGTGTGACTGGCATGTATCCAATGTGGAACCCCTGCACACTTTACTGCTGTGGTGGTTACCAGGATCACTTGCCGCTTCTCTCCCCACCTTGGTTCCAGGCAGCTCTTCCGAGTATGCTTCTTTATCTTGACCCAGTCCCCAGGGACCAGTTTGTGGAGAGGAGTCGTTGGATTGAGGATGGCGTCTTCTCCGATCTGGCGAGAGATATAACGCACTTGGTCACCTAATCTCTTGCAGTATTCAAGCACCAAATCATCAGTAATACTCAACAGTTTGCTTCCTGGTACCCATGCTTGTCTCATCACTCTTCCCATCAGGAATTCATGGGGGCTCAGGCCTGTCTTTCGGTCTGGAGTACTTCGGAGTCCCATCAGGACCAGAGGCAGGGCCTTCACCCAGGTCATGCCAGATGCATCACACAGTTTTGCTAGTCTGTTTTTGATAGTTCCGTTTACTTGTTCCACTACTCCAGAAGCCTCTGGACGATATGCACAGTGGAGTTTTTGTGTGATTCCAAAGGCCTTACAGAGTTCGTCGAGTACATCATTCTGAAAATGTCGGCCTCTATCTGATTCAATAGTGACTGGAACCCCGAACCTAGGTATCAGTTCTTTCAGCAAACACTTGGCTACTGTCAGTGCGTCACTTTGGGGAGTAGGGAAAGCTTCCACCCACTTTGAAAATAGGCAGACAATGACAAGGACATATTGCTTCCCTTCACAACGTGGCATGGTGATGAAGTCAACCTGTATTCTCACAAAGGGACCCCCTGACCTCCCTATTTTTCCCAGTTCCACCATTGTTCTCTTGCTTTAGAGTCCCTCGGGTACTCCTCACTGGGAAGTTCCGATGAACCTGCTACTCTTCCGATGTGACCCTTACTAGGTTACGCCACTATGGGAATTTTGCCAATGTACCTCGTCACTAACATTTATTCACACATGTATTCAGAAAAAAAACCCCTAGTTAGCGCTTCCGGTTCTACCTAACCTGCACCTAACTTTCCTTGAGCCTGCGACCTCAAGGCAATGGATTCTATTCACCACTTGCCTGTTCAATTCCCCGGGGAGTTCTGACAACACTGAACGAGACGTTTTACAAACGCATGGATTAATACATATAACAATATTAGAACAAGAATAACAATTTTAAAACAATTCATAAATTTCAAAAGCAGCGTTTTCTCAAGAGAGTGATCAAGTCCCTCGGAATGGCCGCTCTTATAGCAGCATCAATATACTAGCAGCTACCGACTTGACTAGCCTAACTAGTCCTACCTATCCTTTTACTAGTCCCTAACCATCCTCTGCTACCAGCAAAACTGATAGAGCGCGCGAGGTCACCCGACCAATAATTTCGCCGCTTCCGGCTTCGGGCCCATATATTTCAAATCACCATATACATTGGCCGGATGAGCTCACGGTCTGCTATCAATTTGTGAGTTCCTTTTGTTAATACACAGAGTACCCGACTTACCATCCACCGACACGGGTACCTATTGACCACAATGGATCAGAGAGCTAGCTGTAAAGGAAAAGGCAGCAAAATACAACCCAATAACTATCATTCAAATTTTCTTAGCAAATGACTACGGACAACTGGAAGTTTTAAAGTCTTTATCTAAAGTTCGTTCTCAGAAATCATTAGATTTACAAGAATAAGACAATCAATAATCAAGATAATGAAAAGTACATAACTATAAAGAAATAAAGTCAGGGTAATCATTGAAATGCTAATATGAGATGCAACGAGAATATGCTATGCATTTAGGGCAAAAGTTCTTTAGACAGTTTAAGTGAGGAGGTTCTAGACCATATCAAGAAATAACAAACTGCAATGCAAAATATAATTTCTAACAGGTAGGGTAACATAGGAACACGTTATGAAACAAATGCAATTGACTTTATGATTCAATGGTTGCGGAAAAAAGCATGGAAAATTAACATGAGCAAAAGGTGTGTCTTTATTGAAGCAAAAGACAGAAATTCAGAAAGGTGCAAGGTTTAAAGATTCAGAGCAATATTTACCTAGACTGGTGTGGAAACCAAACCCTGGCCACGGGTCAGTTAAGGACAGGAAACCCTCAAGGAAGGATACCCCTCAAGGGACAGCAGGTGCAGAATGGACACCCAGGACAGGACAGGAAACCCTCAGATTAGGAATCAGGACAGGAAACCCTCAGGACAGGACCGGCACCCGCAGTTCGGAAGCAACGCCTGCGCTCCACCCTCTCTGCAGCTATCGATCAAGACCCCGATTGGGTCAGCGAACTCCCAGCAAAGTGCTCCGCCAGCACTTTAAGGTTTAGTAAAACCTTAGTCTATGGTCAATTTCGGACAGAGTGCTCCGCAGTACTCTGTATCCTCAGTCACCTATTGAGTGCGTTGGGTCAGTGACAGGTCAGCTAAACCAGACAAGTCAGACAATTTCCCTAGGTGAACCCAGGGTAGTTATACTGTTTTGGGACGGTGTACCACCCCCCAATGTTGCAAAGTGTCAGAATCCCTCAATTTGGATTGGTCCTAAGGTAGGATTTGGGTAACACACCAATCAGAATAGACTATTTGGATGCCTACTTTGCATCTCTGGGTACCGCCTAGCAAGATTGGGGTTCCCATGAGAAAGTCGCGCAGAATACAATGAAAGAATACATTTTAGCAACAAAATAGAACAATATCATGATGCTGCTGCTGGGTGTAGGTGTTCTTTCCCAGGGTGGCTCTGGCATCAACCTTCTTTGGCCTCAGTTTAATGCCACCACAGCTGCTACGAGTGTGCGCAGAAATACCCTCCAAGATGGACTCCCCAGCCCAGCACCCCTCCGAGTCGAGGATACATGAAAAGTAAGCGAAAACAAATTAAAACATAGAAGTGACGGTATGAAAACACATCATTGGTTTTGTACTTTCAACTTATCATTATAAAAATATACTATGCAGTTTAAATGTTAGCAACATATACACTGCACAAGAGCAACTGCACGAGCAGTACCACGTTATTACCAAAGCTAGGTATTACGCATGCGCATCTTTTCCCTCCAAACCTGCAAATACGTCAGGCCACGTGAGTGTGACCGACGCATGCGCAGAAGCTATTTCAAAACAGCGGCCATTTTAAAGACTCAAATAATTTATTTTAGAAATACACATGTGCAAGCTTCATCTATTTCGTTTCGTACATAAAAAAAAAAGATTAGTAAGACGTACAAATTATTAATTGATTATACATGGGAGAGGTTCATGACTAAAGCAAGTCGCGATGCGAAGCTTTGCTTCATCACTTTGTAATCTGGTCAGGGGACCCAACAGATTTAGGATGTAAAATTGGACTGGGTCCCGGGAGACTTTAATTCCCAAGTATCAGAAAGAATCTTAAGCTATTTTTCCTGTACCGCCAGGGGGAAGCCTGGGTTGGGGGCCATACATGATATAAAGCACAGATGTAGACCAGTTTATAGTATATCCTGAATATTTACGGAAGTTTGCAAAGATTTGAAGAACCCTGTTAATAGAAGCGCTGGATGAAGCCATATTAAGTAATATATCATCAGCGTAGAGTGAGATTCTAACCTCCAACTCCGTTGTCCATTTAAGGCCGTGAATCAGAGGATCGTTCTTAACCCGGACCCGGTGCGTGGGCTAGGCCTAGATGACCGACGCTTGGATACTGAATAGTATCTAAATGCGTAAATCCCCGACGTCTGTTCATGCCGGTGCCTATGTTTCGAAGCTGAACAGCTGTGAACCTACATCTTAAGAACAACATTGTCGATCTGCACATGTCCACCAGAGGGCTGACCTTTTAAATCTTATTTTGCCTGGAGATCACGCCCACAAAGCCGTGTTCTTCCTATATCCTCGCATGCATACTAGCTGACCTTAAATCGTATTCTGCCTGGTGATTACGCCTACGAAGTTGTGTTCTTCCAATATCATCTCATGCATACAAAGCCTCAATCCTTTGGGGTTTGTTTATGAATTTCCTTGATCAACGGAGCACCCTCATTAAGAAGAATGCGACTCTGACTAACATCGTACCCCAAAGTGTGCTAGATTATCTCGTGCGACTCTCCCATTTGAGAGTGGCCGTTGTTCTGATGTCTTGTTGCCCCCGTTTGTTCCCTATCGTATACATGCCCTGATGAAGGTGCGGTCGTAGATCGGGCCTAGCACTGAAATGCGCGTTGGCGTGGTTACGTTTTGTCCTGCTATTACCATCTTTGTTCCCCAGCTAGTCGCTGAGAGGATGCCGCAGGATAACTTCAGTGTATTAGCTTACGATGTGTACTGAAGGATCTTGGAGTGTATGAATTGAATACGAATGTTGGAATGTGTGATGAGAGTTTAGTAGAATGTGTTTGTGATGATGAATGAAAGATGAATGGGAGACCTGGGGCGTTCTATTTAAGTCCATGTGATCGAATTATTGTTATTTGTGTACATTTTTTGATAATTATGCTTCTGTATACCATGTGAGAAACATCTATTAGAATAAAATGATATATTTTTTCATTTCGTGTCCGAGTCAGAGTAAGCGGTCTTGATTGATAGTGAGCTCAAAGTTGTGTTGACTGAATAACATTTCTGGAGTCTATATGAGCCTTTAAATAAAATACATAGGGCAGACCTATTTCTTTTGACTTTCATTTAAGGCCGTGAATCAGAGGATCGTTTCTTATCCAGGTCGCCAGTGGTTCAAGCATTAATGCGAAGATTAAGGGTGACAAGGGACATCCCTGCCGGGTTCCTCTATTGAGGGAGAAGGTGGTCAAGATGTGCCCATTTACTACTAATTGTGCCAAAGGTTTGGCATAAAGCAGTTTAATTCATGTAATATACTGCGGTCCAAAACCCAGCCGTTCCAGTAACACATAAAGATAGGGCCACATGGTGATGTCAAATGCCATCTGCACATCTACCGATAATATCACTGCCTCTTCTTCTATAAACCAACTTCTACTGAGAACACTGTGCAGGCGACAGAGGTTTAGGGCCATGTTTCTGTCCGGCAGGAAGCCTGCCTGATCTGGGTGTGCCAATTTCATAATGAGTGGTAGTAATCTATTAGATAGTACTTTGGCTAGGATCTTTACTTCTGCGTTAAGTAGCGATACAGGGCAATTTCAGCAGGGCCGGACTGGCCGTAGCGGGCACCAGGCAATCCCCCGGTGGGCCGCACGGGTGGAGGGCCGGTTTTGCAGCAAAATTGGCCCTGTAACAAAATCGGCCGAAAACCGGCCCTGGCAAAGAGCTCGGCAGCACCCCCAAGTCCCCCGGGGGTGGGGCGGCCGAGCACTTTGCCAGGGCTGGTTTTGGTTCCCAGTCCGGCCCTGAATTTGAGGTACACAGTTCAGCCTCCTTGCTCTGTTTATGGATGACTATGATAGTAGCTAGTCTCGGTTCATTTGGGCGGATTTCCTGTATTTTGCTATCTTCATACATCTGGCGTAGGTGAGGAGCGATCGTCGATGCTGTCAGTTTGAAAAGCTCTATTCGGAGACCACTGGGTCCAAATTGCTTTCCCGGATTAAATAGTGTTAATCAAACCTATATTTTCTTCGTCAGTGAGTTCACTGTCTTGTGTTTCGGCTTCTTCTGATGACAGCGATGGTATAAGCATGTCCGATTGCAATTCTTTAGAGTCATTAAGGGTTGTGGTGGACGAGGGGGAGTACAGTTTGGAATAATATTGTGCAAATAGTTCCGCTATATCTCGTGGATCGTTAATGATTTTATTGTTCTCGTTCCTAAGCCGTGTAACATCTGCTTTTTCCCTCCTGTCCAACCATGCCAATAGTCTCCCCGCTTTGTCTCTTGTCTCATACAGTCTTTGGTATATTATTAATTGATAACTTTTTGCCAATTCTGACACCCCATTCTTGTACTCTTGTTGCTTAAGTTCTAGTAAGTGTGAGATCTCTACTGACTCTGGGTCTGTTTGTTGTGTTCCAGTTCTCGGATCTGTATCTCTGTTTGTTTAATTGTGACCTGTTTATCTCTTTTATACCTAGCTGGCAGGGATAATGCTTGCCCCTTGATGACTGTTTTATATGCTCCCCATAGTATTTGTGTAGAGTTAACGGAGCCCTTATTTTGCTTGAAGTAGAATTTTGTAGTATGTAGTAAGTCTTCCCGAATGTGTGGGATTTTAGGATATCTGGGATGTAGAGTGATCCTGGCCCTACAGACCGGAGTGGCCTGAGTGAAACGGGCCACAAGGGGAAAATGATTCTTTATTCCCTGCGCAAACTGCTTAACGTCGTGGAAGGAGGACAGTCGGTCCGGCCAGGCCAGTATATGGTCAATCCGCGACTGACTGTTATGTGCACCGGAGTGAAATGTGAAGTGCAAATTAATTGAGTTATGAGTTTTTCAAACATCAGCTAGGCCCATGGCTGACAGGTATTTCACAGATTTACGTCTCGGGGGGTAGCGGTCACATGTGTTGCATACCACCATATTGAGATCTCTTCCTAATATCAAGTCTCCCATGAGCAGGTCAAGTATTATTTTGCTTAGTTCCGGGAGGGTGGCTTTTTGCAGAGTTGGAGGAACATAAACCGACCGCAGACTGAGTGGTTTTCCCTCCCACGTGCCCGTAATGCCTGCTATTCTACCCAGTGAATCAGAGTATGATTTGCCCCGAATGAAGGGGAAGTTCTTGCATATGAGGATCCCTGTCCCCCTAGAGCTTGCCGTAAAGCCAGCATGGGCCGTCAGTGCATAACCCCATCTATTTAGCGCCTTACATGTATTTCCCATCAGATGGGTCTCCTGGAGGGTATAATGTCTTCTTCCAACAGGTGCCAAGGGTCTGAAGAGGCCTTTTTAGGTCGAGCAGACGGAGTGTCTGCTCGACTACTATTGTTGCCCATTAATGGGAATGTGGACACCGATGTGGACGAGCGTTTCCTTGGCGGTTTTCACCGCGGGAGCGCGCGTCTCACCCGCGCATGCGCAGAGTAAGTCAGCCATTTTTTTTTTTTTTTTTTATTTCCCAGCCCCGAACCGAATCAGGTATCAGAGCGCTTCACATATAGGCAGCCCCCACCCCCCCCCGCGCGCGCGTACATGCTCCCCCCCCCCCCGCCCGCCCGCAGCTGCAACGCACTCACCGGCTCTCCTCAGCTGCAGGGCCCGGCAGCAGGACTCGTCTTCCCTCGTTAGGCACCGGGGCGCAGGGTAGGCTCCTGCCTGCTCCGGTGCACGGCTCCAATCGCGGCTCTTCCGTGGGAGGCGGGGTAGGCTCCCGCCCTCCTACTTCCTGTTGTCGCGCCGGCCTGCCTGACTTCCTGGTCGCAGGCCGGCAGAGTACTCCCCGGCCCGGATGTGGAGCACAGGTGCCGCGATGCTTGTTCCTAATTGACAATGTTTATATAGCCTGTTGTGATTCGGACTGTTGTAATGTCTGTTACTTCTTGGAATGGTGTACATCGGAGAATAAGTTGTCGAAACAGATCCATCGGATTTTATGGACCAGGAAAAAAAATATAAAGTCTCTAATCTACTGCATTTGAAGTCCAGGAAAGTACAGCTATGTACTAGGGTAGTTATAATCATATAATTTTTCTAGGCTAAAAACTGTAAAGTTTGCCACTTATGATAATTATATGTACCTTTTTCGTGCTAGTATTGTGGCCTTTCAGAACCGGAAATGGGCTTAAATCGGTGTTAAATGAGTGGAATGGGATGGGACTTGCTTAATATTTAGAACCAAGATGCCCTTCTGCTCCGGAGTCTTTGTTGATGCTAGCAGGAGCAGCACAGAGCCTGAAGGCACTTGGAACATGGGGCCTTGGTTGCAAAAAAGATTCCATGCGTGCACTCACTGTGTGTGTTTTTATTTTTCTTCAACAGTTTTAATATAGTGATTGAAACTTTGGCAGTTTGCACTCGCTTTGCGTTCATTCTTCCTCCATACTTGAAGACGAATGCCATCTCAGTATCGTTCACATACCCCACGATGCAGTGCACATCTCTCTGGCTTTCTGCAGCTAGTTTACAAATGTAGCCCGGCAACATGTAATGCAATGTTTGGATATTGACAGGAGTTTGCGCGAGTCGTGAACGGGAGGATTTTCTCTATGCCTTCTGATTCAGTGAGTCTCATGGCGGCAATTGATTCATATGTATAATTTCTTCATTTTTCTTACACGTTTTATATGGAATGATGAACATTTTTGTTTCGAGTGTTTGTTTGTTTTATTTTCGGATTTATTCTTAAAACGAATGGACACGAGAAGAACGATGTTTTCTATGTCTATACCTTGTTTTCCTTAATTGGTCAAGTTGCTAACAGAATATTCCACTGTCTTATGTTCCCGTCAAATGTACACTGTGCTAACATGCCTTGCTCGATTGTTTACAATGTATGCACGTATTGATTTTCCGTGCAGCATTTTCTGTGACAAGCTTCCAACACCACGCGCCCCAGGACCCCTTAAAGCGGAAAAAAACTTTAAAGGGAAGACAAAGCCCAAAAGAGACAGAGAAGCAAACACACGACGCAGGTATTGCATGTAATATGGCTGTGACTGTGAAACGCCCGTTATAGGCATTTGACTACAGCCTCATGACGACCACAAGTTTGACGGGGTTGATCACATTTTCATCCTTCCTAGGTCGGCACAATGAGCATCATTCATGTGGATAATAAATGCTGCTTTTATTTTAAGCATCAACTGACTAGTTCGCCTTTGATAATGAATGGTACACTCAAGGTATCTCAGGCGACAGGATGTGGCCTAAAGGCTGGAGCTGCCGATGGTGGAGCACAGGATGGAGTCTCGCCGTCGGCTCATCATCCTGGGATTCTGGCCAAATCACTTAATCTTGCGTCCTTGTGTAATGTAGCTGGTTCTCACGTTAAGTGCTCCAATACCTTCAGGTCGAGTTCGCGCTATATAAAAACTGCAACAAAAAAAGGTAGGAAAAGCAAGGTAGTCATTTCAAAGAAAACTAATGACCCAAATTAGTTCAAGGCAGGAGATGTGTGTACCGAAGGGTCGGAACTGTTAACTTTGGAACTTAAGAACCAGGTTCGAGTTCCGGAATCTGTTGGTCATAGAAAGCACTCGTAATGCATTTTGGCTAAATGTGTGCTGTAGTGTATACAAACTGCACAAAAAACAAAAAAAATGTCTGCCTATCCTGCCACGTCACTACCTCCCGTCCCCAAAATATCACGAACTAACCAAAACTGTCTTGGTTAGTTCGTGATTTTGGCAAGACATGATTGGAAGGCTGGCCCTCGTCCGGTGCCACCCATCAATTAAAGGAAATACAACTTTAGCACCCCACCTCGCAGCGCAAAAAAGCAAGCAAGGGAAGTTTCAGGCAAGGTTACCTAATAAGCTATGGTCTGGAAAATATTTAGTTTTACAGGAATAGGACTTTGATGCGCAGGGTCTGTGTGTGTGGGGAGGGGGTGGTATGTTATGAAGACATAGGCGAAATATCAACAATGCCAAACAGTAGCTTCCACATAAAAGATGAACACCCCTGTGATTCTGGCAAAATCAATTAACCTCCACGTGTCTACAAAATATGAATATATCCCTATGTAATGTAATTGGTGCTTGTTGGACTTGGCCTTTTCCACCCAAATTTTTCGCTTTTGACCCCCTTATCTAGATTGTCTCCCCCATGGGATTAAACCTGTATAGGCCATGAGTGGTGTGAGACCCCTTGTGAAAAATGTAATTACATGACATAATGTGAGCACTTGTAAAATCCCCCATTTTAAAACTGCACCTGATTGAAATGTATTGTATTTAAAATGGATGCCATGGCCCTGGGTTTTGCCACTGGACTGACATAGGTCAGCGGACTAGATAATATTACCCAGCTACCCCTAGTTTTGGAGGGAAAGCCTGGCACCCAGGGTGCTCAACCCCTCCCCTTGAGCCAGTGTGAACCAGTTATCCCCAACATTCCGGAGGGTGCTGGCTCTGTGAGGGAGGAGGGTATAAATAGGGAGAAGTGTCACTAGAGAGTCAGTCAGCGCTGGGACAAAGATGGGAGGGGACCTGCTGTGAGGTGCTACCGCCACATGGGCCTGTGAGCTGGGCCCTGCACCCCTATAAACCCCTCCGCTGCTGTCCCCATGGGCCCCTGACAAGGAAGGGCCCCTACCCAGGTCACTGATGCTGTTTGGACCGGGTACCACGCCAGCACTGCGTGAAGAAGCGCCCAGGAGGTGAGGAGTGTGCCCCTGAGGAGGACTGTGGGACTGTTCACCCCCCTCTGTGAGGTGTGCTGCCAGGTGCTGTGCTGCGATAGCGCTGTTTTGGGGAGGTTGATGCCCCAAGGAAGTGGTGGCCCTTTGGAAGCACTGAGCGGTGAGGTGCCTATGGTGAAAGGCTGTGGACAGCTGACTGGCGTAAATTGCAGTATTGCCCCCCTAAGCGCTGGGAGCCCAAAGACTGTTACTGCCTGTGGAGCTGCCTGGGGAGGATGGTGCCCCCAAGGGACTGTGCCCTGTGATTGGAGTGGCCCCCGAAGTGCTGTTGGCCCTGAGGACTGAGAGGACTGAGAAAGGAGACTGTGGTAGCTTGTACATAGCGCCATTTTCGCTGAGTCCTGAAGAGACTGTGGCAGCCTGTAAATAGCGCCATTTTCGCTATTTCCTGAAGAGACTGTGGTAGCTTGTAAATAGCGCCGGTTGTGGAAGCGCTACTGGTGATTGCTGCCTGGAAGCGCTATGCCCCTGAGAAGCGCTATGACCGTCTGCTGAAGCACTATGCTGCCCGGGAACTGCTGGGCTGACCGAGCGGTGCATGCCCCCTAAGAAGCGCTGGCATCGTGTGCCATTCAAGCGCTGTGAAGCTTCTCCGCGCTGAAAGCGCTGCTGCCCCACTCACCGCCGCAGCCGAGGCTGCCCTGAGGAGAACAGGAGAGGGCCGCCGCCATCCTGCAGTGGGCTGCGCAGGGCCCAAGTGTGGAGAGTCCTAGAGGCGGCCCCCGGAGCCTTGGAGAGGCCGCCATTAAAATTCCTGTCAGGCCGCTGGAGTTCGAAGTGGGCCGCGCTAGGCCCGAGGAAGCCGTCCCGCTAGCCTCACGTGACGGGGGCGCGTCAAGCCACGCCTCCGCCGCGCAGTGATTGGCCGCGTGGCCGAGCCCCTGGCAAGCGAGTCTCGGATTGGATCTGGGGCTCGGTACACGCCATTGGCTGCCATCCACGCGCCTCCCTCCTGATTGGTCCCCGGTCCGGCAAGCACCGAGGAGGGCCCGGGACGGGAGAGATACCCACGCGGGGGCTCAGGGAAGTGCATCGGAGCCCCGCCCGCCACTGACATCGCCGGAGGGCTTAGCAAGAGGCTCACCTGCCGGTGCAAATCAGAGGAAGGCCCTGACCCGCCAGCGCAGGCCCCCGGAAGGCCGGGGCAACGTTGAAGCTGAAGGGAGGCCCCGAGGGAAGCGCCGGAGTAGCGCGGGCCTCCCCTGACTGGCCCACAATACCCTGGAGGGCCCTTAAAAGAGACAGGTAAAACCCCCCGTCCCCCGAGAAGGGGAAAGTTGTGGTTGGGCCCCATTGGCCTTGACTAACTGCCGCAGAGGGAGTTCGCCCTCCCAGGGGGAAACCGAGTGACTGCTGGGCCATGAAAGTAGCCTCTGGCTGGGGAATTAGTTAATCACAGGATACCAGTTAGGCCCTACTGGACTGCCTACAGAGACCCCGGTTAATCATAAAGGCCATGGGGGAAATGTAGAATGTTGTAGGGGCCCCAGGGAAATGTTTGATACGCATAGCCAGGTGATATGCCTAATGTAATGCACATTTTTACCTGTTGCCTGATGTTCCCTGAAATGTTTAGGCCTGACATCTAATCTATATGTCTGTACTCCGGGGAGGGTTTGCCCTAGGTTGAGGTTCATAGGCCTAGAGTCAGGCCCAAGTTAAATGCATAAATGCCCCTTGTTGGCCTGACGAGTTATTCCAGGCCCCTGTTCATGCCCCTTGTTAATGAGCCGGCCAGGTTGATTCATGACAGGTGCTCCTGTCTAATATTAAATGTGCTGTGATGCTCTGTTTTCCCTTACAGGGGTGGGGATTGGCGTTATAACGCATGAGGTGTGGTTATGCATAATGTTGGATTTTGCAATTTCAGCCAACCCCCTAAGGATGAGAGCCCGAGTTGGCCCCGCCAGATTGGCTCCAGGGCTAATGTTCATTTAACTAACCTTTTCCCTTTCAGCATGGACTTTGGACTCAACCCTTTTTGTCCCATGTAAATAATTCCCCATGATGTACTTGGCTCTGGCGCCAGTTGGCGCCTTGTTGTGATTACCAGTGTATTTTTCCTTTTTACCTTGCAGGTTGGAGATATCACTAAATTTATTCTTTTTCCAACCAAAGGTGGTGTCGTGACTCTTTTGTAGTGTGATTGGTGTGTTGTCTGTGGGTACTGCGTGAATGCTTCACATGTCCTCGAAGTTTGGCCTGCCCGCTTGATGCCATGCTACCCCCTAGGAGATTTGGGCAACCCCCATTTCCAACAGTGCTCCAATGCCTTCGGGTTGAGTTTGCCCTTTATAAAACCGCAAACAAGAAAACAAGCATTTGCAATGCAATAGGTCTTGCAGTTGTGAGAGTTTGAGCTATTGGCAATGCCTTTTATTTATATGTTGGTTTTTAAAACATAAATAAAAGGCAATGTCATTTACAATGCCAATAGCTCAAACTTTAATAATGCGAGACCTATTGCATTGCAAATGCTTGTTTTAGGTGTGTCTGACATGGTGGACTTCAGTTTACTTCACCTAAAAACAGATACACAGTTTTGGATAGTATATCTGTTTAGTCAAAAGAAGGAAAAACTTGTAGAAATCTGTTAACAAACGTTGTGAGGAAAAAAGCTGTGCAGAGCTCAGTGGAGACTCCCTAGCATGAAGTGCGGTAGAAAATCTGAGGGGCTAAAGCTTCTCTCAAGAAGGTTCTACAGGGTGGTGTCATTTGATTGGCTGTTTTCTAAGTTTGGTCCTTTTTTAAACAAGGATACAGACATGTTCTAAATAATGGGACCTAGGGCCTTTATGTTCTATGTCTTTAGGACATTACTTTCTAACATGGTACCTGGGACCCCCATCTCGATGACAGAGCATGATTCAAGCATGTGAATCTATGAAAGTTTCAATACTGAAGTAACCAGGGTATCAACTCCCGCTGAGGAGGACTAAAGCTGAAAAAACAGAGAGCACAGCACACATTAAAAAAGCCCTATTCAGTCCATAAGAGTACAAAAGGCGTAACGCCATTACGAGCGGGTAAAGCGAGTGTTTCAGAAACAACTAACCACAAAAAAGCTGCAAGCTTGTCAGGGACTCAGAATGAGTGGGGTTGGATCGCAAGCACCATCAACCAGCAATTGATCTGGAAGTGAACCAGCCTAGGACACACAGACATAGCCTGGCTGACGAGAATTATGAATCCCAAACCAGTCCCAGGATGCTTGTTTCCAGTCCAGGGAAGACATGGGTTGGCAGTTCGGGCTGGACTGTTCCCATGAGGCACAGGGTCAGACTGATTTGCATATGGCCATGTCTGAACTGGGGTGGCTGAGTGAGCTAAAGAATGGTGATGGATTAAACCCAGATCAGTTGACTGGGGGTGAGTGTTTGATTTGCTCAAACGCTCCGTCCATCATCCCCTTTGTTTCGCTTTGTTCGCCCTAAGTTGGCAGGGTACGCTCAGACGTGAGTCCCTTGCTCACTTGGCCACTGGATTCAAGATAGCCTGGCTGGTGAGGGTTATGAATCCGAAACTGGTCCCAGGATGCTTGTTTCCGGTCCAGGGAAGACATGGCTTGGCAGTTCGGGCTGGACTGTTCCCATGAGGCACAGGGTCAGACTGATTTGCATATGGCCATGTCTGAACTGGGGTGGCTGAGTGAGCTAAAGAATGGTGATGGATTAAACCCAGATCAGTTGACTGGGGGTGAGTGTTTGATTTGCTCAAACGCTCCGTCCATCATCCCCTTTTGTTTCGCTTTGTTCGCCCTAAGTTGGCAGGGTATGCTCAGACGTGAGTCCCTTGCTCACTTGGCCACTAGATTCAAGATAGCCTGGCTGATGAGTATTATGAATCCGAAACCGGTCCCAGGATGCTTGTTTCCGGTCCAGGGAAGACATGGCTTGGCAGTTCGGGCTGGACTGTTCCCATGAGGCACAGGGTCAGACTGATTTGCATATGGCCATGTCTGAACTGGGGTGGCTGAGTGAGCTAAAGAATGGTGATGGATTAAACCCAGATCAGTTGACTGAGGATGAGTGTTTGAATTGCTCAACGCTCCGTCCATCATCACCTTTTGTTTCGCTTTGTTCGCCCTAAATTGGCAGGGTATACTCAGACGTGAGTCCCTTGCTCACTTGGCCACTGGATTCAAGATAGCCTGGCTGAGGAGGATTATGAATCCGAAACCGGTCCCAGGATGCTTGTTTCCGGTCCAGGGAAGACATGGCTTGGCAGTTCGGGCTGGACTGTTCCCATGAAGCACAGGGTCAGACTGATTTGCATATGGCCATGTCTGAACTGGGGTGGCTGAGTGAGCTAAAGAATGGTGATGGATTAAACCCAGATCAGTTGACTGGGGGTGAGTGTTTGATTTGCTCAAACGCTCCGTCCATCATCCCCTTTTGTTTCGCTTTGTTCGCCCTAGGTTGGCAGGGTATGCTCAGACGTGAGTCCCTTGCTCACTTGGCCACTAGATTCAAGATAGCCTGGCTGATGAGTATTATGAATCCGAAACCGGTCCCAGGATGCTTGTTTCCGGTCCAGGGAAGACATGGCTTGGCAGTTCGGGCTGGACTGTTCCCATGAGGCACAGGGTCAGACTGATTTGCATATGGCCATGTCTGAACTGGGGTGGCTGAGTGAGCTAAAGAATGGTGATGGATTAAACCCAGATCAGTTGACTGGGGGTGAGTGTTTGATTTGCTCAAACGCTCCGTCCATCATCCCCTTTTGTTTCGCTTTGTTCGCCCTAAGTTGGCAGGGTATGCTCAGACGTGAGTCCCTTGCTCACTTGGCCACTAGATTCAAGATAGCCTGGCTGATGAGTATTATGAATCCGAAACCGGTCCCAGGATGCTTGTTTCCGGTCCAGGGAAGACATGGCTTGGCAGTTCGGGCTGGACTGTTCCCATGAGGCACAGGGTCAGACTGATTTGCATATGGCCATGTCTGAACTGGGGTGGCTGAGTGAGCTAAAGAATGGTGATGGATTAAACCCAGATCAGTTGACTGAGGATGAGTGTTTGAATTGCTCAACGCTCCGTCCATCATCACCTTTTGTTTCGCTTTGTTCGCCCTAAATTGGCAGGGTATACTCAGACGTGAGTCCCTTGCTCACTTGGCCACTGGATTCAAGATAGCCTGGCTGAGGAGGATTATGAATCCGAAACCGGTCCCAGGATGCTTGTTTCCGGTCCAGGGAAGACATGGCTTGGCAGTTCGGGCTGGACTGTTCCCATGAAGCACAGGGTCAGACTGATTTGCATATGGCCATGTCTGAACTGGGGTGGCTGAGTGAGCTAAAGAATGGTGATGGATTAAACCCAGATCAGTTGACTGGGGGTGAGTGTTTGATTTGCTCAAACGCTCCGTCCATCATCCCCTTTTGTTTCGCTTAGGACACACAGACAGCCTAGAAGCCAGTAAAAATATATTTTGAATATGCTCATGGAATATACACCGACTAGCGGACAATCTAGACAACTCGTATTTACTAAGCTACCTGTAAACTTTTGAAGTGATCGCTCTACAGGAAACATGAGCTCTGGAACCACTCCCTATCAGTGGCTTCTCTAATAACGCAGTGCCAGCCACCAAAAAAGCAAAATATGGCCGCAGCAAAGGTGGACTCACAATTTATCTCTCGACAGCTATTAAGGCCATGAGCAAAGAGCAAAAAAAAAAACAGATTCAGATAATCTACTAAATGTGCATATAACACTTGAAACGGAGGGAGAAGTCAGAGTGGCGACACTGTTCAACATCTACATGCCACCAAATTGCAAAGATAGCATAGAGACATTGAAAATAAATATCCATAACATCTTCAAAGTAGGTTCAACTCACCCCAGCTCCCTGCTAATTGTGACAGGAGATTTCAATATAAAAATGTTGTGCAGGCCAACGAAAAATGAAGTTCTAGAGTCACAGGAACCCCAATGGGTTACCCAAACACAGGCACCAATAGACCTTACTGTTGGAACAGTCTGAGCATTTGTTTTGGTGAGGAGGCCAGCGCTGGGAAACCAAACAAGGTAGCCATGCACTTTATAAGTCACCATAACACAACACAACATAACATAACATAACAAATGTACCCAACTTACTTGACAAATTTAACTACCAGGGCTTATTGATCCAAAATGGTCAATTATTAAATGGCATTCTACCTTGTCCTTGTACTCTATCAATGAAAACTCCTTAATAGACTATGCTCTGCCCTCCTTACCTCTGCTAAAACACGTCCACTCATTCAAAATTGACACAAGATCCGAGAGTGATCACTTGGCTTAGGAGTTAGAATTGGCCACCGTCCTGAGAGAAAATAATCGCACAGTGGAAGCTGAAGGCTCATTGTATACTATGGATATAAAGAGAATAAAGTGAACCTCAATGACAATCAAATCATTGGCTCAAACCCAGAATATCATTTACAAATGACTATGAAAAAAAGCAACCCCTATAGCGAGTATCATGGCCCCATACCTAGGGCCGCAGGCCAGAATCAGGGTAAATGGCCAGTTTACGCCACCGCTGATGATACACAGAGGCACGAGGCAGGGGTGCCCACTTTTGCCACTTTTGTTCGCCCTTGCAGTAGAGCCCCTTCGGCGCTGATAAGGCGTGATCCTAGAATACATGGTATAGCCCATGGGGGGAGGGACAACAAGGTGGCGCTATTCGCGGACGACCTGATCCTCACCCTTACGCACCCTCGTGAATCCCTACCAGCGGTCCATGAGGTGCTCTGTCTATATGAGCAGGCGTCGAGCCTTAAAATAAATCATACTAAATCTTGGGCACTCAATCTCACTGTGCCTGCGGAGGAAATCCCCTCCCTGAAGAAGGCTGTGCCCTACCAATGGGCAGAGAACCACATCAGATACTTGGGCCTTGCCCTCACCCCCCACTTAGACTCCTGGTCCTCGGTAAACTGGACGGAGTGCCGCAAAGTGGTGCTAGAGGACCTTCGGAAGTGGAAGCCTCTGATGATCTCATGGCTGGGACGCCTTAACGTGATTAAAATGTCGATCCTCCCTAGAATTCTCTACGTATTCCAATGTCTGCCCACCCCTATCCCGCTCCACTGCATTCGGAGCCTTCAGCGCGAGATCACGTCCTTTATCTGGGGCGGGAAGCGCCCCCGATTCTCGCAGAAGGTTCTTATGGAACCAAGGGATAGAGGCGGCCTGGCATGCCCCAACTTGGTACACTATTACTGGGCAGCGCACCTCCGCTTCGTGGTGGAGTGGGGCTCGCGCGAAAGCGACAAGCATTGGTTCCATATGGACCGAGCGGTCACAGGACGTACCATATGGGACCTACCCTGGCTCCCGCGGGCGGCACGTTCCAGAAGTGCATACCTTGCAGTCCCCACAAAAACGGTCCTGGACATCTGGGATAGTGTAGCTGTGTCTAGGGGCCTCACCACGTTCCCATCCCCGCACACCCCGATAGTGGGGAACCCGCAGTTCCCCCCCGGCTCACCGGACTCGGGCGTTTGACAAATGGACACAAGGGGACTGCAGAGTAGTTGGCGACCTTTTCCTTGGGGGCTCGCCCAAAACTTGGAAGGACTGCAGGGAGGCCCTTAGTGCGGCACCTCAGCTCTATAGAATATGCGCGACATATGCCCACTAGACTCCGCGCTCTGCACCTCTTCGAGGACGCAATCGTCCCTGCGGACCCAGCCAGGCTGTGTCCTTGAATACCATACACATCACAGATGCTACTGCTACCACACACGCCCCCCTGCACTTTGCTCATCAACATGCCACGCGTACCCACCACCCTCTCTCCCTCTCTCTGCCTGCTCTCAGGCTCCTTTGTCTCTCCTACTTCCTTTTCTCCTACTTGCCACTCTGGCCCTCGTCTCTCTATGAGACAGTTGCGCCCTGTTGGGCAGTTTGTGTCAGTTGGGCTGGTTGCCCGCCACATGCCCTACTTGCAAAAGCGAATATACTCTCGCATGCGACAAGTCTCTGTGCAATACACCCCTAAGCCACGCGGCCGGCCCTCTCTGGAGGGTTGTAGGCAAGGCGCTGTGTTAAAGCTCCTTCCCCGTCCAAGCTGGCACTGAATCACGAGAGTTATCCCATACGCGGCCGGCCTCGGCATGAGGTTGTAGGCTTAACGCTGTGTTCAAAATAAAACAGATTTGAACTAAAAAAAGCAACCCCAAAAAGGACAAGTGGGAAGTGTTTACAGATTCTTTTGCAAAATTACATGCTTCAAGAGTAACAAGCATTGGCATAGCCAATAGGTCTCGCCTTTGGGACCGTATAAGAAGTGCTTAGCCAGAGCTATTGGCTTTGTCAATATTTTTAAAGTATGTGGTAGAACAGCGTACTGTACTGGATAGTTTAGTCAATGACAGGAGGCCTGCCATGGCTGTACCGAGGCAGGTACACACAGACTGGGCTGAGAGTGCTGTGGCAAGTTGCAGCACCTTGTGTGTAACCTGACACACAAGGAGCCCTGCATGTACACCAACAAACAGATTGTGCCATGTGTGGGTTGACTGAAATGCGGGGGTTGAGCAAGTACATAACTAGACTAGTGAGATGGATATGCAAGCAAGTGTTTGGACACACTGTGAGCAAGCGTTAGGAAACCGGAGACCCGCAGGCCAGCATGGTCGGTCCTGCTACTTTTTGGGAGAATAAGAAAAGCTTCTTCCCTTTGACAAGCAACTGTCTATTGCTCACCTCTGCTTCACTGCCAGTGACTCGATCTCTCACACACGGGCTCCTGAATTTCTGAGAAAGCAAGATGGATGTCAAAGCTTATTCCAAAGGGAACTGGTAAAACACTGCCAGGGTAGAAATAAGGTACATTTTGGCTGATAATAAGCCGTCCTATGCCCGGGCTTTGAAATGCCCGTGCCGAGGCATGGCTTGTGGGCTGAGAAGATGGCAAGGGAAAGAGAAAAGGAGTGGAAAGGGGGAGGGTGATGGGGCACTGTACCACTGTGTCCAACAATTAAATCATCAACCGCTTTGAAGCTTGGGCCTTAACCTGCGCTAATATCCTGTACACACCACCAAACAAGGCCTGCCAAAGGCCGCCTGGTTCACCACCGACCTCCAAGAAGCCATACGCACCTGCAGACGTTTGGAGAAAACCTGGCAGAACCAGAAGAACACAGAAACACGAAACAACCACAGGATCGCCATGAAAGACTACCACCAGCTTATAAGGGACATCAAAAGAACCTTCATCAGTGACAAAGTCAAGACTAATGCATCCAACTCGAAGGAGCTGTTCAACGTCATTCAGCAGTTCGCAAAGCCCTCCTGCCAAGCCACTTACATCGCACCCTCCCAGGAACTCTGCGACAAACTGAGCTCCTACTTCCACCTGAAGATCAAGGCCCTCTACGACAATTTCAGCGAACCCACAGAAGACAGCACCACACCACCCACCACGGCCGAGAAGCCGACCATCACCTCCTGGGCCACCGCGTCCGGCGAGCTCATCTCAACCATGAAGAAGACACACTCAGGTGCACCAACGGACCTATGCCCCCTCATATCTTCCACAGGGCCGCCACTGCCATCGCTCCCAAACTAGGACGTACTATCAACTCCTCCCTCACATCCGGCACCTGCCCTGATGACTGGAAACGCGCAGCGGGGAAACCCCTCCTCAAGAAACCAATCGCTGACCCTACTGACCTGAAGAACTACCGGCCTATTTCCCTCCTCCCTGTCGCAGCTAAAGTCACTGAAAGACTCGTGAACACCCAGCTGACCGCCTTCATTGAAGAAAACGCCATCCTGGACACCTCCCTGTCCAGCTTCCGCAGCAACCACAGCACCGAGACCGCCCTCCTTGCTGCCACCGACGACATCCGCAAGTTGCTCGACGACGTTGACACCGCAGCCCTCTTAGACCTCTCTGCAGCCTTCAACACGTCTCACATCGCACACTAGCCACCAGACTCCACAACGCAGGAATACAGGGGTCTGCCCTCGATCTGATCCTTCCTCTCCGACAGAACCCAGAGGGTCAGACTCACCCCTTCCTCTCCGACCCTACTGACATCCTCTGCAGAGTACCCCAAGGATCTTCACTAAGCCCGACACTCTTCAACATCTACATGGCCCCCATTGCCGCCATCGTCAGACAGCATGGGCTTAGCATCGTATCCTATGCTGACAACACCCAACTCGTCCTTTCCTTCACCAAGAACCCAGAAACCACCAGACTCAGCTTCCAGGAAGGAATGAGAAACCTAGCAGCCCGGGTGAAGGACAGCTGCCTATAACTCAACTCAGAGAAGACCGAGGTCCTCATCCTCAGACCCTGCACCTCCGCTGAGACAACACCTGGTGGCCCTCCGCCCTCTGGAGCCCACCCACCTCAAAGGACCATGCTCGGAACCTCCGCATAATCCTTGACTCCTCACTCTCCATGAACCGCCAGATCAACACTGTCTCCTCCACCAGCTACAACTGCCTCCGCATCCTCCGTAATACTTTCAAATGGATCTCCCCTGACTGCAGAAAGACCGCCACTCATGCACTCATCACTAGCAGACTTGACTACGGCAACGCCCTCTACGCCGGAATCAACATAACACTTCTACGCAAGCTCCAAACCACCCAGAACGCTGCAGCCAAGCTCGTCCTAGGGACACTGCGCCACGAACATATGATCCAACACCTGTGAAACCTCCACTGGGCGCGCCAAAGGAAAGCCCGTCTGCACCCGTCCGCGCCTGGGTGACGCCAGACGCCAGGTATGCTGATGGTTTGAAATCAGGGGTGCCGGCCTATACTAGGGAGCACCTGCTGACCATCGGCCAGCAGACTAACCCTTGCTGCCCGCACCTGGGAGAGGGAATGGAAGGGCCTTTTTGTTGCTGCAATTGTGGCTTTGACTCCTGCCCCCCCCTGTCCTTCACCGCCCCCCGCCCCTAAAAAGCCCACCCTGAGAATCCTACTCCTCAATGTCCGCTCCCTGGTTAAACACTATATGGAGATTTACGACCTCATTGAAGATGAATCTCCTGATGTGTTTTTTATAACAGTATCCTGGCTAACTGACGATACTGTGGCTGAGCCTGGCCTCGCACTCCCCCCAGCGTACAGCATCCTGACTCTAAATAGGGAGACTGGAGGTGGGGGGCATAGCTGTCATCTGCAGGTCCAGGTTCCCCTGTTCATTTGTCAGGGAGGACGTAGCGGGGTGCGAATGCGCTCGCTTTGTCTTTTCCGCTAGCACGCACTTCTCCTTCACTGGTCTCTTAGTCTATCACCCCCCAGGACCGGCTGCAGAATTCAAATTAGCCATTGTCGAGGCCGTGAGCTCCCTAGCTCTGACTTCGTCCAATTCCACTCTTATCGGGGACCTTAATTTACACTTCGATCGCCCTTCAGACCCAGAAATCGGCAGCTTACTCGCCGACCTCGCTGCTTGTCAATTGAGACAGTTGGTGGTGGGTGCTACTCACACTGCTGGACACCTATATGACCCAGTCTTCTCCAATATTCCCTTGCTCACAGCTAAGGCGCCCAGCCCAGTATGTTGGTCAGATCCCCTCCTAGTGTCCCTCTCCCTTCCGCTTCCCGACACACTTCCCAGAGCTAACCTTAAGTCCACTCACAGACGCTGCTGGCACAAACTCAGGTTGGGGGAACTACTTGCCGTCTTAGAGGCTTGTCCCCTGACGTTAGGTACTGACCCGGAACAATCGTACAAAGCACTTTGCGACTGGCTTATACATGCTTTAGATACCTTGATTCCGGCAAAGCAGTTCATCGGTCGCTGCTCTTGCTCCAACCCCTGTATAACGACTCTCTTGCTGCCATGCGAAGTACCTGTAAAAAATTTGAACTTGCTTGGAGAAAGAATTATGACCCGGGGGCAAAAAATCTGTATCAGGATGAGATTAAATGCTACCACAAGGCCGTACATCTGGCACGTGCAGCTCACCTTACCAATGAGATTAAGTCCAGCAAAAACCCAGCTAAATGCATTTTTAAAATACTGAATGATTTTAAAAACAGGAAAAATCTCCCTATTCATACACTCACGTCAGGTCAGCAATGTGAGGAACTGGCCAATTTCTTTGTCCAGAAAGTGGAAGCCATTTATAGATCTTTCCCCAATTGCCCATGGACCCGGTAGCCCCTGATGCACCTCTTCCTGCTGCCACCTTGACAGCAATACCATCTATTACTCAGGACGAGCTCCTCGTTCTAAGTATGAAGGTGAAATCAGGGTCCCCATTAGACCCTATGCGGCCGGCCCAATTTAAAGACTGCCTTCCGGTCCTTCTTGCACCCCTATGCCAAATGATCAATTCTTCCTTCATCTCGGCTGTGGTGCCACTGGCATGGAAGCTAGCAAGGGTGGTCCCCCTACTGGAAAAACCTTCCCTGGACCCCACTAAGCCTGGAAATGTCAGACCAATATCCCTTCTTCCCTGGGTCGCCAAAGTTGCGGAGGCCCACACCAATAACATCCTTTCGGGCTTCCTGAACAGCAATGGTATCTTTGACCACTCACAGACAGGCTTTGGCCCCAGTCATAGCACCGAGACTGCACTTCTGGCGGTTTGCGAACATCTGCGGACCATCCTGGATGAGGGACAGACTGCGGCGCTGATTGTGCTCGATCTCAGCGCCGCGTTCGATACTGTCTCTCATCAGATCCTCCTGCGCCACCTAGAGGAGGTGGGGGTAGTTGGTCTGGCCCTGGATTAGTTCCGTTCTTTCCTTTCTGACAGGGCGTTTCAGGTCACAGCTCCCCCCTTCCTCTCCCATGTCCATTCTAGCAAGCAGGGGGTTCCTCAGGGTTCAGCATTAAGTCCTTGCTTGTTCAACCTCTACGTTCAGCCCTTGGCGAGAGTAGCGCACGACCATGGCTTGACCCTGGTTTCTTACGCGGACGATACGCAACTGGTGGTGGCCCTCTCAGATGGCCATGATCTGGGCCCCACGCTGTTTCGAACTGGGCTTGAGGTGGTCGCACGTTGGATGACTGCCAATTGCCTTAAACTTAATGCTACCAAATCAGAAGTGCTGCTGGTGGGGAAAAATAAAGAGTACTGGAGCACTCAGTGGTGGCCTACATCCATTGGCTCAGAAAAGGGGGTGGTGATGAACAGAATGTCTGAATTAAGCAGACCACTCTTACCCAGTCCAAAGATCAGGGCTTGATCCATCACCGTTTTTTAGCTCACTGCACCATCCCAGCTCAGAACCTGGCTACATGCAAATTAGTCTGTTCCTGTCCCAGTGCATGATGGGAACAGGGCAAACCAAACTACCAAGCCAATTCTTATACTGGGAAGGAAACAAGCTTCCGGGGACCGGTTTCTGGCATTTCAGCCGTCGTCGGCCCGGCTTGCTTGAATCCTGATGGTGCAATGAGCAAGGGACTCACATCTGAGTATACCCTTCCACGCTTATGGTGGACAAAATGATTCAGAAAAGGGGGTGGTGATGAACAGAGTGTCTGAATTAAGCAGACCACTCTTACCCAGTCCAAAGATCAGGGCTTGATCCATCACCGTTTTTTAGCTCACTGCACCATCCCAGCTCAGAACCTGGCTACATGCAAATTAGTCTGTTCCTGTCCCAGTGCATGATGGGAACAGGGCAAACCAAACTACCAAGCCAATTCTTATACTGGGAAGGAAACAAGCTTCCGGGGACCGGTTTCTGGCATTTCAGCCGTCGTCGGCCCGGCTTGCTTGAATCCTGATGGTGCAACGAGCAAGGGACATCCATTGGCAGCGCCCCAACCCATAAGTCCGTGGTAAAGAACCTAGGGATCTGGCTTGACTCTACTCTTGGGTTCCAGGACCATACCAAAAAGGTGGCGGGCACCTGTTTCGGACACTTACGGGGTCTGAGGGCCATTTTGGGGTTCTTCGATCCAGCCACACGCCAACTGATCATTCAGGCGACTATTCTGTCGCGAATAGACTACGCCAACTCATTGATGTTAGATGCCAATAAGGAGGAGGTGAACCACCTGCAGCGAGTCCAAAATGCTGCCGCACGTGTCCTGCTCAGGCTCCTTAGAACCTGCTCGACGTCCGGCGCCGTGAGGCGCCTCCACTGGCTACCTGTTCCTAAAAGGATTAAATTCAAAGCACTTTGCCTTGCCTTTAAAATCCTTAAACTCTTGTCTCCCGAGATTCTATCTAACCTATTGATCCCTTACGTCCCCAAGCGTCAGTTACGCTCTGCTGAGCATCTGTTGGCTGTGTTCCCCCGGGTAAAACGTACTAGAGCCGGGGGACGGTCTTTTTGCTACCTGGCCGCTAAGCTGTGGAATTCTCTTCCCGTTCAGACCCGTCGCTTGGATGGCCTACTTTCTTTCCGCAAGGCCATTAAACCTCATTTGTTCCCTGCAGACTAGTCCGGCTGCCTTTCTGACCCCGCTTTTAGTGCCGGGACGCCACTTTGCTGGTGCAGCTGTGCGCTCTATAAAATTACATAACATAACATAACTGGCTCCCCATCAAGAAGAGGGTCACCGACAAACTCCTCACCCACGCCTACAAATCCCTCAACAACATCAGACCCAAATACCTCAACAACCGAGTATGTTTCCACGCACCCAAAAAGAGCCTCTGCTCCGCCGACCTCGCCCTAGCAGAGGTCCCCCGCATCCACAGAAGCAGAATGGGTGGGAGAGCTTTCTCCTACATCACAGCCAAAACCTGGAATACACGCCCGGTCAACATCAAACGCTCCCCAACCCTCCACACGTTCAGGAAAGACCACAAGATCTGGCTCTTTGACTGACCCGGAGCTGTTTTACCCCCCCCCCCCCCTCCAGCGCCTTAAGACCCTCACGGGTGAGTAGCACACTCTATAAACCACTGATTTATTGATTGATTAAATAGTCAATTTGGAAAAAAGAGAACAAGACAACGAGGATTGATGGTGAAAGAGAAAACGGACAAAGAGCGAAGCATGCATGCAACGAAAAGGGGACGAGTTTAAAGACGGGATGGAGAAAAGAGCACAAGCAGCAGCTGTTTTAAAGCACTCATGCTTGTGCTGGCATCCGCCTTTCGGGAGCGAGCAGCGGCACGAGAGCCATATGTTTTCAATTACCACGCGCGCCGCTGTTCGCTCCCGCAAGGTGGATGCCAGCACAAGCACGAGTGTGCTTGAAAAGGAGCAGACCGATTTCAAAAGGTCATCTCCTAGAGCAGCACATGTGCGCTGCCTAGGTGAGACCTAAAAACCAACAAGGGCACCCCCAGTGGCTCTCCAAGAGAACAGCCACAATCGTCAAACAATAGGGGTAGTGAAAGAACTGAAACATAAAGTTAAAAAAGCCCTGTGGGCAGTGAGGAAATGCCTGAACAATGGAACCTTAATAGTGGATTTAAGGAGCTCAAAAAAGAATCTGAAACTAGTGATTTGGAGAGTAAATAATCAAAGCACAGAAACCTATTGGGCAAAATTAATTTGGGACACTAAGCACAACAACTCCAATTTTTGGGAGACTGGTGAACGATTTAATTGACCCACTCAAGCACCATTTCATCTCAAAGCTCTCTGAGGAATCCTGGGTTAACTTCCTGTGTGCTCATTTTAACACACACAGGCGTAGAGGCAACATTGCCAGCAGAAGGGGGCGCCTCACCCGAGGGTTATGACAATCAAAACATAATTTATGAAGACGCTGAGCATGTAGGCAATAATGCGCCATGAATCAACGCCAACTCCATTCAACCGGAGATAACTAAAGGCAGAATTGCCGGAGATCCAGGTCCAAATGGAATCCTGCAGGCCATTTTTAAAGTTAATCTAACCAAATGGGCTGAACATATGAAACCCAATGTTTAATCTTGCAATAACAGGTACCACAATACCAGTGTCATTCAGAGGGTCCATTATATTGCCTATATATAAAGGGGGCCAAAAGGTCGCCGGAGAGAACTACAGACTCATAGCCCTGGCGGGGTGCTATTGGAGCACCTTTTTAACTTGGCCTAACAAACTCTAATAGCGATCAATCAAACTGGGTTCTTAAAAGATACAGGCACAACAACAAGCATCCCAGCCCTGGCTCTATTGATCAATTGCTCAAAAGCCTCCAAACTTGCCCTTCACCTCTGTTATATTGACTACAAAGCCGCTTTTGACTGTATAAATCAATGGAGGCTCTGGAGGAAACTTACCAACTGGCTCATCCCACCTGTGCTTCTAAGAGCAATAGAATACCTGTACACAAGCACATGGATAAGAATCAAACTGGGTAATGGTACAAACTTAACCAGGGCAAATCTCACAACTCAGGTCCTCAAACAGGGGTGTGTTTTTGCACCTACACTTTTCAACCTGTTTCTTGCAGACCTATCCCCATTTTTGACCCATGTCAATTCTCGTGCACTGGAACCTGGCTCAATACTTTTTTCTAACCTCCTGTACGCCGATGATCTGGTATTGGTCAGTTGGACAAAGTTCGGCCTGCAGCGCCTCTTGAATCCTACCCAAGAATACTCAAGCATGAATGGCCAGTCAATAAATATGAAGAAGCCAAAAACCATGACCTGCAGGAGAAGAGATACAGGAAAGGCTGATTGGTTTCTTGACTCAGCCATGATTGACAACATTTGCGAATACAAATACCTCGGCCTAATATTAGACACCAACTGTACTTTTCAACGCCAAAAGGAGAAAATTAAAAGAAAAGGTATTGCTCTGGCAATGGGGTTTAGGACCCTATTTGGAAACCTAAGAGGCCCATTGGACACTGATATCTTAGAAATTGCCAGGGCCAAGTTAGTGCCTACCCTGGCATATGGCAGAGACTCAAACATTCTGGATACAACTATAGCGAGGATATACAGGCAAACCTTTCAACCCCCTAGCTATACATTACCAGCACAGATCAGGCTGGAGTTTGGTCTTGTAAAGCAGACCCTAGCTAGGCATGCAGCCTTTGTCAATTCTTGCTAGTTATTTAAAACGTCTGAGAAGAACACTAGTAATCATAAGGTATGGCTGGAGATAACCAACAGATCTCTCTCACCTGCCAGTGAATATTTATTCAAAATAATTGACAGGTTTGTCCTAGCAGAAGTATGGTCTGCAGCAGTAAGTCATGAAATCTTTAAAAGAGCTGTAAATAAAACATCTAAAATCCTATCATTTTTAGAGGACAATGCAACCTTTGAAAAATGATCACACGCTTGGATTCCTAAATAGCTACAAGTCTCTGAAATTGCAGCAATATCTGGCGGAAGCTTTTAACAGCAGGATAAAAGGACAATATCTGAAATACAGGCTGGGCATTCTGCCCTCAAACACACTCATCATTCCCTGGCAAAGATTGAAAGGCAAAGGAGGCTGAAAGCTGTGTGGCCTTCCAAAGGAAGATATAATTCATGTTGTGCCTCTGCAAAATGACCCTCAGCCTTCGCCGCCACTGGCTTTGACCACTTTGGAACCAGCTCGGGGTACGTTCTTGCAGACAAGTGGTTTTGATCTCCCTCAACTCAGCTGAACCACAACTTAAATCTTGGACTGTGAAATGCCGCCAGGGGGTTAGAAGGGCATTAAAGAAGGAACTCGACCAGAATGGCCCTAAGATTTGACATCTATAGACCCCTAAAAAGTCCACCGTAGGTACGACTGGCACCAAGTTACTTATAAGATGCTTCATTGGTGCTCAAGAGTCAATGGACTGATACTCTGAATTTATGAATCCAGAAACACGTCTAGAGCTACAAAGCACAGCTTGCACCAACAAGCGTGAAAAGTTAAAGACTGCTACTGAAGTAAGCGTTATCATGCACTGCATTTACCATGATGCATTGGGGCAATTTGATCGCTGGATGTGAGGCAGTGTGCTCCCACACTGCTCCTGTTTGAAAAGGCTCCCTCAGCTACTGAGTAGATGAGCTTGTGTTGATTCACCTGTGCCCAGTGAGTGGTACACAGACCTGAGAAGACTTAGGGCAGTATTTCCAGAGCCCCCAAAATGACTTGTTGCTCTCTACTAATGAATGACTGAATCCAGAGACACGTGTCTAGAGATACACAGCACAGGCTGCACTAACAAGGGTGAAAAATTAAAGACCAATGCTGAAGTAAGTGTTATCATGCACTGCATTGACCATGATGCATTGGGGCAAATTGAGTGCTGGGATGTGGAGAGTGTGCTCCCACCCTCTTTTCTACCCAAACTTATTGCCTGGGTGTAATCGAGCTGCGTTTTTCACTCTGGTCTGTGGCTGAATTATAGGGCCAGAACTAACAGCCAATCACTTTTTTGAAATTTGAAGAATACAAGCAACTTTTTCCCACAGATAACTACTTGCACAACTGCCTGCAAAGTATACAATCTGTACTCGAATTGCTGTTTGGCATTTTAGTATTTCACCTTGGCACTTGCCATGGGAACGAAGTTTGGGGCAAGTACACTAAAGCTCCACTATGACCAGGAGTAGGAGGACACACTAGCGCCCAGATCTAGATCACCAGAAAAGGTAACTAACGGCACTCCAAGAGTAATAATCATGCACTTTAACCTGCTCTTTTGCACCACCTCCTCTTACTAGCCCACTATTCTCAGTATTTCAAGGGATAAAACCATGCACCATAACTTGCTTAACACATGCAATATGGATAAGTTGTGGATTGAGCATGAAACTGGGTTATAGAGCATGTTTTGAATCCTCCAAGGGGCATGCTACCCCAAAGCCATTGCCCTGCCTCATGCCATACCGCGCTCTGCGATTTAAAGCATAAAACTGAGCACCTTAATTAAGCTTGTTTCTGAGTACCAGTGGCCTCTTCCATAAGACTCATAAAATGCCAAAGGTGAAGTCACCAGTACGAAAATTGTTTAGCCTCCACCTCTACCTGTAAAGCGATGACTAAAACAGCGAGGTTCTGGGGCTACTGATGCTGTCAGTATTTTTTTAACACAGTTTTACTTTGTGTTTTCACTAATGTAATGTTGTGCATTGTATATGCAAAGGTTTTTATTATTCATGCATAATAAAAATTCATGTTACTGCTTCTTTTGGCAGTAGTTTTTTACCATTATAAATTTGTTTCAGGGCGAGGGGCGTGGCCTAACTGAGGATCATGGCGGACGCGTGAGCCGAGAGCTCCGCACCAGCACGCACTTAATCCTCGTGAAACTGGCAGCCAGGATGGGCTGAAAGGCTTTTCGACTGCCCCTCTGAGGGCCGCGGGCCGAGGGGTGCGCCCAGGAGGCGTTTGGGGTCTGTCGGAGGTTCCAGCTGGGTGCTGCGATCTGCTGCGTGGAGCGCGCTGCGGAGGCCGGAGCAATGGCAGCCGCAAAGTACATCGAGGCGCCGAGGAGTTTCTCAGTTTGTGGAGCTGGGTTCTAGACGACTGCTGCTGCCTCTGCGCACTGTGGTGTACTTCACAGAATGGCAGCAGGAGGTGCAGTGGCGATCCCGGCGTACGGGGCGGAGGCTGTGGCCCTAAGGTGAGCCCGAACATCGCTAGTGTGAAGTAGGCGGGCCCACCCTGATGAGCCTAACGGTCGGGAGCGCGGAGTGACTGGAGCACTGCCTGGCTGTGGCTCGGCGCTGGGGCGCCTTCAGCGACGCTGAACTACCTGCCGGGACCAAGGTAGTGTCAGAGAGCCCCGGGAGGGAAACATCTGAGCCTGAGGCCCCAGCCGAGGGCGGTGCGTCGGCACCTGGGAAAACGCATGTGGGCCTAGTGGTGAGACGGCTGACCGGGCCCCTGGGGGACGTGCCTAGAAGTGGCGCTAGACATTGCGGTGCCCCCCTGCCCTGGACTGCAGTTGCTACTGGATATAGTGGCAGGAGTGCTGAAGAGCTGGGCGAGGCCGACCAGAGCGGCGCCATAGTGCTGGCTAGGCTGGAGAAGAGGGCAGCGCTGGTCGGACCCCATCACGCGGGATGGTGCAGTGAGGGGTGCAGCTAGGGAACCTGCGACACCTGAGTGGGAAAGTCTCCGGACTTTTGCTGGGAGCCCAAAACTTGTGGTGGCTGAGCCTATGGGCTGGTGGGCCACACTGCCCATGGCTTAAGTGGGAGATGAAAATTCAGTGGGGTCCAGGCACAGCCTTTGGGGCCCATTGCACACAGCGAGGACTGCCGGAACAGTGAGGTGGGGGCCAAGTCAGCCTACCCTGGCAAGTTGTGGTGCGGCCCTGTCTGAGGTGGGGGATCTCCGCCCATTGCTGGACTCCATCTGTAGCGTGTCCTAAACTTAATAAGCATCGTCATTGGGGGGCGTTGCTCAGGCCTAGTGAGCCATCGACATGATGGGCAAACCTAGAGGCTGCCAGACTAGGGCCCTTCAAGATCCGGACGACAGTGCCATCCCAGAGGATCCGGTGCAACAACAACTCAATAAAATACTGGAGGCCATAGCTGACACGAAGGCCACCCTCCATCAAGATATTAGCACAGTTGCGGTGGGTCTCAGCCTACTGCGGGAAGAAGATAAGAAATTGTCGGAGAGGCTTAAAGAAACTGAGTCTAATGTCGCAAACTGCCGCTGGCACAAAAGGCATTGAAGCAGCAGATGGGGGCCCTTAGGGACAGAGTGTGTTTGCTAGAACGAAGGGCAGAAGATGCCAAAGCGCACAACAGGAGGAACAACAGCAGGTGTCCTTCTTGGAGCATTGGCTCAGAAGTGTGGTAGCGTCAGAGGGTCTGTCCACTTTTTACACATTGGAAAGGGTCCATAGAGTGCCGGCCAAACCACTGGCACCTGGGAGGCATCTGCGGCCAGTGGTGGCCCGACTGCGCCACTAAATTACGGTGATTGTGTTACTCGGAGGGGTGCTGAACCACAGTTGACTGTTCCAAGCCCCAATCTGCCCCACTACATTTGGGGCTGGTGCGCTCTGGTTGGTGGGAGCGTCCTGATTTAAGCTTTATTGGCTAACCCCCGTTGAGTGCCGTACTAGGTTAGGGCCTCATTTAGTACTAACGGTTTCACATGATGTTTGGGCAGCTGACCGTTGTCGGACTACCTTGGGGTCGGGGTGTTGAGCATCATATGGGTCCTTTTGTATGTTTTTTGTGTTTTGATGTTTGCAGAAGGGTGGTGTTGCAGGACTGAGGGGGGTGGTGGGGGAGAGCTTCCCCTTGCAAGCCACTTGGTGATACTCAACGCGAATGGCAGATGCTCGTAGCGTTATACGGTTCCTAACATGGAACATTAGAGGAATGGGGTCTTTTGCAAAGCGCCCTAATATTTATTCATACCTGAGGCGCAGGGACATACACATCGCGCTACTTCATGAAACCCATTTGAACAGTGAGGAAGCTGGGAAGCTGAAGCAATGATGGAGAAGCCAGGTCTTTGCGACCACCTCTTTGGCTTTTGCCAGGGGGTAATTATATGGGTCAAGCTGGGGGTCCTTTTTGCTTCTGAGCATTTGTGGTTGGATGCAGAAGGCCGGTACGCACTGGACACGTGGAGACTGGTGGGTCAAGAAGTTACCCATGGCAATATTTATGCTTCTAACCAAGACCTGATTGGCTTCCTGGAATCCTTCTCTGTTGTATTGGCCGATAAATTAAGTGGCAACTTGATACTTGGGGGGACTTCAATTGTGTTGCGGACATTGTTATTGACTGCTCGCACCCTTCCTTGTTGGGGTCTCAGCCACGCCGCACAGCCTTGGGGTTTCGCACATGGATTTCACACTGGGGCCTTGAAGACACTTGGAGGCTACATCACAACAGAGATAGGGAGTTCTTCTTTACGCCGGTCCATCAAGTGCACACATGGCTTAATACGTTCATGTGCTCCCCTGCCTTTAATGGCTCTATTAAACATACTAATACTTGGGGCGCACACTGTCGGATCATAGCCCACTGATAATGACACATCAGCCTCTGGGACGGTGCCCTCCGATCCCCACCTGGAAACTAAACCCGGCAATGCTTGAGGATGCTCCTTTTCGCACATCATTGTATACACTCCTAGACACGTACTTTCCCATTAACGTCAACACTGCATCCTGCTCTCAAGTGGTGTGGGAGGCTTTTAAGGTGGTTGTGCAGGGCCATTGTATGGGACAGGTGACGGAGGCCCATAGAGAGCTCCTTCAGGAAATATTAGACCTGGAGGGGAGCATCTGAAGCATATATTATGCGCAGGGTACGGACGAAGCTGCTTGAGTGGCACTACAGACCGTGCGGGATAAAGTATAATGATGCACTGGGGCGGTTGTGATGTTACAATCATAAGGACTACTTAGATAAAGTGCAGAGAGAGGAAGGGAAGGCAGACCTGAACTAGGGGGCTCTTTAATCACTCAAATTAGCTTAGATACTGGGTAGGTGGTGTGCGACCCGGATGCGATTAACGATTCCTTTCTAACATACTATGAGCGATTATAAACCGCCCCGACTGCGGCTTCCTGGCAGCACATAAGAGAGGACCTGGAGCCTCTGCCCCTATGTGAGCTGGAAGAGGAGGACCGGGAAGAACTGGGAGAGCCAATAAATTTGCAGGAAGTCAAAGCCGCTATTAGTGCATTAGCCAGAACCTCCAGGATTTCGCGATTTCACGATTTCGCAGTTTGCCGCAAAATCGGCACTTTTGTAAAAATGCCGCGATTTTTACAAAAGTGAAAGTGTTATGATGGATAGAGCAAGTGCCACTCCAATGATTTTCCAAAGTTATGAGATCACTGATGTATTAACTTTGCTTACTGGGTGAACTTTTATTTACTAAATTATGGCATTTTTGTTTGTGAAGTGCTGCTGCTTGGATGTTGTAGGAACTGGGGTCGCCAGTTCCCCGGGGGTAGCCTGGCACGAGCAGGTAGGCACCCAAAAGCTTAGGTGTTAAGTGACTACACAGCACACACCCACTGAGACAATAAAAGGCACGTAATGACTGACGCCACTCCAGTGTGTTTGATTAAAAATCAAATAACTTTTATATGCGATTAAGGTTCAGGAGTGGAAAATCACAGTATCAATTACTCATCAAAGCATTTCATAGGAGGGGAGAAAAGGGAGCAGTTCAATATCCAATTTAACATGTTGCAATAACATTTCATTAGAGAATTAGCATTTCATTAGTTAACAATGAACACTTCATGAAAGAATTAGCATGGACAACCAGCTCATCCGGCAAGGATGAGCAAATCCTGTAGCAAGTGTCCACAGGTCTTCAGGTAAGTAACCTGTTCAGTAGGTAAAGCAAGTAACCTCTCACCAAGCAAGGGTGAACATTACAGATAACTCTTTAGCAGGAAGAAACCGTGCATTAAATGGGGATAAAACCTTTCATTAGATGTAAAGCATTTTATCAGCAGAAGGAAAAACTTAATTAGCCAGGTTACACCATGAATAAACAGTTCCTTAAGTAGGAATCAACATTTCACTAGAAATCAGGCAGGAATAATAACGTTTCATTAATCCTAAATAACCATTTCCTTTACCATATGTGGAGAATTTCAGCAGGCAAGAACAAGCAGTGCCTAAGGTAAAAGGAGCATTGATGCACTAGGCATCAAGAATCACCGGTTCAGGAGGTAAACCATTTCATCAAGGTAACAAGGGGTTACTTTTTGTTGGCTAACCGTAGGAACATTTCAGTATCCACCTTATCATGAGTAACCATTCCCTGCAGGAGTATAGGGTCATGGAAGGTGAAACATTTCCTCCACCAGGGGGAACACCTCATAAGGTAAACATGACCATTTCATAATCAATGCAGCGCATTTCAATAATCATCGCCCGGCAGGAGTATAGGGTGGGATTCCTTAATCAACTCCGCATACCGTAAAAACCCTGTCAGGGAAGAAATGACGTTTCTTGACACAACAGTAACATGTCAGTAGGTCAGAATCAACATTTCGGTACCTACTTTAAGCAGGCATAAACATTTCTGCGCCCAAGAGTAACCCTGCTGGTAGGTAGAAGTTAGACCACTGTGGCAGGAAGAACCGCCTCCTATGCCTAGGTACCACAGTTTCTTTAGTCAAGAATAAACATCTCCTCAATCAGCATTAAACATTTCATTCATTAGAAGTACCCCATTCAGTAGATAAGGACCCCCACTTCAGTAGGGTAAAACCATCCCATTACCTGAAGCCTGAATAAGTAGTGCGTTACTCAGCAATAACCTTTCATTAGGCCTTAACCACCAGCATAAAACATTTCATTTACCCTTGCATTCGGCAAAATGAATACTCTCGTTGGACAAGAGCAAACAGGTCATTAGGCAGAAGTAACTCTGGGGTATGAGGGCGTAATCAGCAGTTACCACCATGACCTTGGCAATATCACTTTGTAGGGAGTAGGCAACATTTCATTGTGCAGGGGTAGACCTCTCTTTAGATCAGCATAAACCTTTCCTTACTCAGGAACAACCATTAAACTATCCCCATTACCCAAGAGTAACCATTTCATTGGGCAGGGTTACAAAGCACTGGCATAGGAAGGATTCTACATGTAATCATACCCCACTGGTATGTCAATAGGTAAAGGTAATCACCACCTCAGGGTAAACGTCTACAGTCCCACTTGAAACCACAGGCTTATTGGGCAGGAGTAATCATTCTATTAACCAGTAGAGCAGAGCAATAGCAGTACTCCTTTAGGACCTGCTCCGAGGCCGGTTGTAACCAACAGTCTCCCCCACGCGGGGTTTACTTCATCAGCTTCCGGGCCCCAAAGGTCTTGTAGGGCTCTGGCCCAGATCAGAGGACTCTCCCTGGTGGCTAAGTAGGGCCAGCAGGGCCCAACTTTAACTTTCCCCCGGGGAGGGGCGGCCACGGGGCTCCCACTTGACTCTTCGGGGGGCCCGCTCCTCCTTTTGGCCTCCCACCCGCCTCCCCGGTGAGTTACCTCAATCTTCGGCACAGCGCTCACAGCAGTTTTAGCAACAGCGCTTCAGGAGCAACACAGCGCTTCAGGCCACAGCGCAAGCAGGGCAGGACTAAGGCTGTCAGCGCTTTTGAAGGGGGCAATCGCCACAGCGCTCTTTTGGCAATAGCGCTCAGCAGGTCGGGCGTCCCCCCAGCGCTACTCAGATAGCCCACTTTACTTCAGGTTTCGGCCAGTTAACAATCCAGGCGAAGCAGGACAGCAGAGGGGATGATACAGAACAGCGCCGGGGCCCAGGTCCAGGCAGAAGGGGGCACAGGTGCAGCACAGTCCAGTACCTGGTCAGCGCAGTTAGACTTCTTCTTCTTGGCGCTTGATGGTTCCTGCGCCCTTGTAAATAGCAGTTTCTGGTTTCTTGATTATTGAAGGGGGGTTGAGTTGGGGGCTTGACAGCAGGTCACTGTAGATGGTCCCTGGGTTCCCCTCTCACCGGGCCAGATCAGTGGGTTAGTTCAGGGCACCTCACTCAACTTAAGAGGCAGCACCTAAGCCCTGTCACTCTCAGTAGCATAAGTCCCTGACTAGGCCCTACCGCCTATATCTCCTGCGTGGGTTCCCCAGGTCAGTGATGCCCCAACTGAATGGAAAGTTTCCCTCCCTTTCCTTATATAGGCCCAGGTCATGTGACCACCCTCTAAGGCGGCAAAACTAAGCTCCCCCCCTATTCTAGAAGGTGCCAGGAGCTTCCCTACTCTAACTGTGATAATGTTTGGAGTCCCTGCCAGCTCCTGGCAACTAGAATGCGCCATAACAAGACCACACTGCAGTAGCATGGGTCAGTGGCAGCCATGTTGAGGTTAGAGGGCACCTGCACCTAGCATGGATTCTAACATTACCCAGGGCATTACAACCTCACAGGGCCTATACAATTACATTATAAAGGGGGGACATCCTGAATTTGGGGAAGCAAAAAGCAAAAACAATTCAGTGAAAAGGGCCAAGTCCAACAGATGTCATTTCCAACCATGGAGGCACATGGCTATTTCTTGCTATTACCCTAATGGGGGTTGTGTATCCATGAAATGAATAACCAGTACTTTGCAATTGCAGGGGTAAAAGGCTTAACTTCATAGGAATTTAAATAAGCTCAGGTTCTGTCAATTATCACTCTTGGAAATCCTATTAATTAAATAGTGTTCAAATGTATTCAGGTAACTTATACTGAAAACCTTTTTAGCACCTATCAACAGCTCAGAGATTACTGACAGGGGAGATGAATTAAATGGAACAGGTCTAGTATCAGGAGATCTGTAGACAATGGACATGACTAGTGATCGCTGGCAACCATTTGTTCACTCTTGGTTAGTAGTATTCAGGGCAACGTTTGAGACGTTCTACATGGTGGTGAACTAGATTTTTATACAGTCCACCCTTGATGAAGCATAAACATTGACTTTAAGCACCATTAATGTGCCTGACTAAGACTCGCCCTGTGAATATGCTGTACAACTTAGCAGCACTTGTTTGTGAGGGAGCAATCATTGATCAGCAATGTTTCTCCGTTATACTGACCTACCAGCTGCCACCTCTAATTGATTAATTTAGCATGATTGGCCACACCTGCAGATGGAAAACCTTTTCACTTCCCATCCATGAAATAAGAAGCTCAAACTGCATATAAGGGCCCATAAGGAGGGAGCGTGAATAAGAAAATATTTTTTCGCTTCTTTGGTCCTGATTACGATGTCGGTCGGACGAGCGTCCAACCGACAGCTAGTGGTAATGGTACCACCTGACTATTAGTCAGTGGTTCTTCTACCCACAGTATTTAAAAGTGACCGCCCTATGGGCAGTTGGAGGGATCCATTTTTCTATTGCAGCTTGCGCAGTGGCCAGAAAAGGCTTGCAGCACATGCTGCAATAAAAAAAAATTATGGTTTTAAACATCCCTGCACCGTGTGGCAGGCATCATGCGGTGCCTGTCACACGGTGCAGGGATGTTTAGGGCAGCACCCTAGGTGCCCTCCAGGCCTCATAGCCGAGGGCCAGGGGGGAAGGAGGCCATGGCTAGGGGCCCCAAAGTCACTTTCCGCTTGCCTTTCTTTAGAGGTCGGACCACCATAGAAAGGAAGACCGAAAGGGACATCGTAATCCCTCCTTAATAAGAACAAATTCTTACATTACCACCAACTCGAAGTTGGTGATAACCCATTTGCAAATGGGAAGGGGCCCCCATAGGACACTTTCCCCTTTGAGAATGTTGAAAAAATATTTCTTAAGAGCAGCCAGTGGTCCCACGGACCACTGCCTACTCTTAAAAAATTAAACATTTTATTTTTTATTTTTAAACACATCCTGTTTTTCATTAAGGAATCACAGACATGGGGTTCTACAGAAATCAGCACTTTTGTAAAAATGCAGCGATTTTTACAAAAGTGCCCGCTGCATTGTAAATTAACCAAATATACATAGCTTCATGTTGTTAAATAACTCAAAAAACTAAGATATCTGTGTTTATTATAGGAAAAACAGCTAAATAAAATGCTGCAGAATTGCCGCTAAATTTCCATATTTGTGCCGCTAAATTTCAATTTTTTGCCGCTAAATTTGCTAATCCATGCTGCTATATCCTGGGGGGTCTATTAGCGCCTGGCAAAACTCCGGGCCAGACGGCCTCCATGCAGAATTTTACCAACACTTGGCAGACCTGCTAGCACCGCAACTAGTCAAGTTGCATGCTGACGAGTGAGTCTGGGGAATTGCCTTGCTCCACCCAGACAGCCCTGGTGATCCCCCTCCCGAAAAATAAGAAGACAGGGGCGGTGTTAACGATTGTAGGCCCCTCTCCATACTTAACACGGACTTTAAGATCTTAAGCAAGGTGTTGGCCGGTAGGTTAATGCCACACATGACAACACTAGTACAGCCTGACCAAAACAGGTTTTTTCCCTCACACAACACCTCTCATAACCTGCGCAGGCTCTACTCCATACTCTATCACGTCAAGGCCCCAACCAAACACCAGGCAGCGGTTCTTTCTGTCGATCTAGAAAAAGATTTTGATACGGTGGAGGGGGAGTACTTATTTCAGATGATGTTGCGCATGGGCCTGGGAGAGGAATGGCTGCCCCTGCGACAAGGGTTAAAACGGGCAGAACAATCTCTAGGCAGTATAAGATATCCCACGGGACTAGACAGGGGTGTCCCCTTTCTCCCCTCCTGTTTGCCCTGGCAATCGAACCGCTTGCTGAGAGACTTTGTATGGGAGGGGTTGGGATTGGGTTGTCTATTGCAGGGCAGATGAACCATGTCCACCTCTACGCAGAGGACTTGCTGATCTATTTGCCAGAGGCAGTCGCGGGCACCTCAGCGGCCATACAAATCCTGGATGGCTTTGCGTGCCTCCCCGGCCTGCGAATCAATAAAACAAAGACATATCTGTTCCTGGTAGCCTGCCCAACACACAAGCCTGATGCACTGATGGCCAACATATTATGGGCTCAGAATACGTTTAAATATTTGGGCATACACATGTTTCACTCACTGGATGATCTGAAGGAAGGAAACTTGGGTAGAGCGCTGCGTTCGCTACCTTCCTGTGTGCACTTTTGGCGTACACTGCAACTACCTATCATGGCTTGGGTCTCCCTATCTAAAATGGTCATGCTACCACGCTTGTTGTACTTTTTGTCAACCTCCCAGTTCTCATGCCCAGGGGTTGGTTTCGCCCCTTGAATGCCCTACTATGAGACCTGATGTGGGGAGATGGGTGCCCCAGGATGTCTCTTAAAATGCTACAATGCCCAATGTGTGAGGGTGGGCTGGGGGTACCGAATTTTGAATGTTATATGCTCTTTGCTCACTTACAGTGGCTTGCGCAATGGGTGGAGGGTGTGAACGAGGAGGGTGCGTGTTTCACTTCCGGATCCCGTCCTAATCTAGTGACGGCGAAATTATTAATACCAACAACGCTGACCCCGTATTGCTCCCTGTTGCAGTGCACGGCATTCCAAGCTTGGAGGCGGTGCTAGGGCAAGGAGCGGCGAATCACCAAGTACACCCCTATGCTACCACTCGTAGGACTGCCACATAGCGATCCACAAACTTTATTCCTGAGCAAACAATTAGCCTGTAGGACTGAGGCAGGGTTGGATAATGTTGGGGATTGCTTCCTAGACAAATCTCTGCTCCCGTTTGAAGGGCTTGTGGAGGACTGTGGTCTTCCTTCGGGCCAGTTCGTACAATATGAGGCCTTGACACGTACCTATGCGCAGCTATGGAATAAAGGGAGGGACGAACCGGAGACACACCCAGTATTACATGCCCTGTCCTCCTTCGGGACGGCGGGGGGCACCTAGTGAAATTGCTCTATGTCGCACTGCAATCTGCGTCCGTAGGACCCTAATGGGTTACTGGCAAAATGGGTTAGAATCGGGGGCAGAGAGCTTACAGATGTGGAGTGGCGCAGGGTCCTGCACTGTCCTAAGAAGATTTCTTGCAATACACGCTTATATATATACAATTCAATTACACACACATGGCTTACATGACACCTCATCGCCTTAATGTGACTTATGGGGGGTAAGTACCTTTTCAACAGCCGGGAGCACTTCCCACTGCTCTTTCAATTTTACAGGAGGCTTATCTATGTTGTGATTACCCCCTACTTGTGCTATATCAGATACGATCTACTTCACCCCTCTGCAAAGATTCAATTACTTCTTCATTTTTTCAGTTTTGTTATTCTTTTTGTAATAAGGATTGTTCTTAATAAAAAAAGTAGCATTTTGATAAATACAAATGTTATGCTCGTACCCAGGATCATTGGTGGAAACACCCACGTATAAGTTATTGTGGACAAACTTTAGTGGAACATTTACTAGGAAATGTAGTTATCACCTGAAGTTGGTGGTAATATGATGGTCTACTATTTGGACGTGCTGTTGTGTATACAGCCTACGGGATGAGTAGCTGGACCCGCTTTCTGGTTCGCCTTTGAACATTGAGTCCTGTTCCTCTGAGTTATGATATTGCTACCAATTGGCAAACTGTCTCTATTCATGATGTAATGTATCCCATAACATGTATGTTGAATATTACAAAATGCCAATAAAAATACTTAATGTAATTTTTTTTTAAATACATTTGTTTCAGGGCATGGGAACATGTAAGTGTATACTTCTAGTAACTTTCTAGTAACTTTACAGTCATCATCAGTGAATACCAAAAAGTACTAAAGTTATTCAAAAGTATAAGACTAATTGCCCGTAGTAGGTAATTTAATTTTACCACTTCTTAAATAGCGAATCATACCGATTCGGTATTTAAGAAGTGGTAAAATGGAGGGAGGGGGATGTAGGTATTTCAGAATCGGTAAATACCGAATCGTTGAGATTCGGTATTTACCGATTCTGTAAATACCGATTCGGTAATGCCCATTGATTCCTATGGGCATTGAAGCCCATAGGAATCAATGGGCATTACCGAATCGGTATTTACCGATTTGGTAAATACCGATTGCAGCAAGGGTGCAGGGGGTGTCACTTTGACACCCTCTAGCACCCCAAATACAGGCATGTGTGCCATGTAGCACACAGACATGCCCTAAGGGCATGTCTGTCTGTCACATGGCATAGGTGTGCATGCACACATGTGCATGCACACCTGGATTCGGATTTCACCATCCAATTGGATTTGGTGGTAAAATACCGAATTCTGAAGGCCTTTAGCACTGTAAACAGTGCGACCTACATCTGGAATTTACCGAATCGGTAAAATTACCGATTCGGTATTTTACAGAATCGGTAAATTTACCGATTCGGTAAATTTACCGATTGTGCAAAATATTGGCCCCTACATCTCAATCACCAAATACCAGTCGGTAACGGCCGAATTCGGCCGTTACCGACCGGTATTTGGTGACCTACATCGGGCCCTAAACGTATACATGTAGATTTACTCATGTGTAAGTTTATCTTTCGTGAACAGACCCCCTGGTATTCAAAATGTTGTCCTGAAATGTGCATTTTAGAGCAAAACTTTGCTCAGTGTAGGTGAATACATATTTTTATTTGGAAAGGTTTGTCACCCCTGGTGCTGGCTCTGTCTTCTCCCCTAGGAACTAAAATTCCCCCAAATATTCTGTAGCTGTGAATGATATTCTACCCAGAAATAAAAAGTGTTTACTACAAATATGAGGGGTTTATACGTTCATAAATCTTTTTAAGATCTTTCTCCTAGGTCTGGGATGTAGACCTTCAACAGAGCTGCTTTACTTGAGCCTGTTGTGTAGCAGTTTTAATATTGCTGGTTGTGTGTCAGGTGTCACCATGTGATTTGGATTCACTGCCCCTGTTCCATGTCTCTTGACCCTGCTCTCATTGGGAGCAGTGTCAAGACCGATTTGCATATGGCTGGGTCTAAACTGATATGATGTGGCTTGCAAAAAGCAATGGGTTTAACCCAGATCTGTGACTGGTGGTGAATGTTTGATTGGTTCAGTATTCTGTCCTTTGTCTGTTCTTTTTGCAATTGTTATACTATTCAACGCACTACAACATGTTGTTTATAAACAGGCCACAGAGTTCAGAAAAGTTTTTTCCAAGGATAAACAACTGAATTTTTCACACAGCCTCTTTTTCTGATTGTTGTATTATTTCTCCCTCGACTCTTCACAAGCCATTGTAATGTTGTTTAGCCTCTTTGTTGGCAACCAATATGAGAACTCAGGGTTGCTGCAGATGCTGAACCTGTTCTTTGTGTGTGCAAGTTAAACTTGCAGTTGTATTTATGTAGCGCTTCATGATCCTGACAAAGTACTGAAGCGCTTTGGTGGATGGGTAGCACGCTGATCTATAGGTCGTGCTTGCTAGGTCCAATTGTTCTATGCAGCACCTACTATATACATTGGGGCAGATTTACAAGCCTCTTGCGCCTCTTTTACGCCGCCGGTGCGTCACTTTTGTGATGCAGCGGCAGCGCAAAAGATGCGCCATGCTGCGGGGTATTTACAACGTGACGCATAATAATAATATAATCCACATTTGTAAAGCGCACATCCACCCGTAAGGGTCTCTAGGCGCTGGCGGCTGTCGGGAAGATTAAGCAAGCTATTGCCCAGAGTCACATGGTGCTGGACTAATCTGCCGCCGGTGCCGGGGATCGAACCGTGATCACCAGATTCCGGCTGGGAGATGTGTCATGTTGTTAAGCCCTGCACCAGAAGTAGATGTTCCTGCGCAGGGGGGGGGGGGGGGGGGGGGGAGGCGTTCCGGCGCAGGAACGCCTCCTAAAAGTGGCTGAGTGAAATCTACAAGATTTCACTGAGTTACTTTTGAGCCCATGCCGCGTCAAAACCCTGCGCCTGCTTGGAGCAGGCGTAAGGATTGACGCAGCATTGTGAAGATAGACACCCCAGAGCATTGCTGGAGCTGCCTCGCGCTTGTGACGCAACTCCAGTAATGCGCCGCCTTTACGGCACAGATGCGTCATGCGTTTGTGCCGTTTTTGCCCCATGGTACGCCGCATTGTAAATGTGGCGCATCCATGGTGGCGGAGTCGTGGCGCTCAATAACTGGCACATCCCTGCTGATGTGCAGGGATGCACCAGTTATTGTAAATCTGCCCCCCCTGTGTTTGTGTTAAACAAAGAGTACATTAATGCACTTGCACTGCTCTTGCTAGTGCACCACCAATGCAATGTGTGTCAGTGAATCAGTAAAATCTGTTGGACTGTCAGTACAATTGTTTTCTGTATGAAAAAGCCAGCATCATTGGTTGCATTATCATAGGTGGTATTATTATCATTATCCAGCATAGTGTCTGCCCGGTTTATTTACAAATACCTCTGCAATGGGTCCAACAACTGCTTGTGGCCTTTTAACCTGCAGCAGAACTAGTAGCAACCAGTAAAGCCTGGCCTCTCGATTGCGGTCAGCAGCCACTTTCAGCAATTCTTAGAATTCATGCTCTGTGCGTGGTCCTGCCGGAGGACTGCCTCTACTGATGCTCTGGTTTCCATGGTTACGGGATGTGCTGCAAATGGCAGAACAAACAGGTCGCATCACATCCTTTATAATGAAAGGCCAGAACACAGGACCTGGAGAGTGGTACTCGCAGCATGAGGCCCCAGCTAAGGCGGCATCAGGGACAGCTCGGATCGCAATGTTATGCTCAGGCTGGCGCATGGCCACTGTGGGGGGAGACACTAACAAATGGCCGGAGTTACAGCGCCCAGACTTTACTTAACTTCTATATCACCGGGCCACATTATAAGTTGTAAAAGCGACACGTTATGGCAGACTGTTTATGTGAGATACTTATCCATTTGGTATGCAAAATATATATTCTATCTATCTATCTATCTATCTATCTATCTATCTATCTATCTATCTATCTGTCTATCTGTCTATCTGTCTATCTGTCTATCTGTCTATCTGTCTATCTGTCTATCTGTCTATCTATCTATCTATCTATCTATCTATCTATCTATCTATCTATCTATCTATCTATCTATCTCTCTCTCTATATATATATATATATGTATGTATGTCTGTCTGTCTGTCTATCTATCTATCTATCTGTCTGTCTGTCTGTCTGTGTGTCTCTCCCTTTCTCTCTCTATATATATATATATATATTCCCAAACGATGACCTCCTTCCAAGTCACATAACGAGGTGCACACTGGTGGATAATTAATAAAGCTTATTCTCCACTCCATTTACTCCACACCACTGGAATCAAGCTAGCCGGGCTGATGAGAGGTGTTACCTCGAAACCGGGCCGGTCCTCGGATGCTTGTTTCCGTTCTGGGAAGGACATGGCTTTTGTAGTTCGGACTGGACTGTTCCCATGGGGCACAGGGTCAGCGCTGATTTGCATATCGCCATTGTCTAACCCAGGGTGGTGTGGAGTGGAAAAACGATGGATTTGGGCCCAGATCTTTGGACTGGGGTGAATGTGTGACATTGATCCACATTCTGTCCATCATTGTTGTGTTTGCAGTTACCGCTCTAAGTGTACTGGGGATGCTCAGACGTGAGTCCCAGTTACTCCACACCACTGGAATCAAGCTAGCCGGGCTGATGAGAGGTGTTACCTCGAAACCGGGCCGGTCCTCGGATGCTTGTTTCTGTTCTGGGAAGGACATGGCTTTTGTAGTTCGGACTGGACTGTTCCCATGGGGCACAGGGTCAGCGCTGATTTGCATATCGCCATTGTCTAACCCAGGGTGGTGTGGAGTGGAAAAACGATGGATTTGGGCCCAGATCTTTGGACTGGGGTGAATGTGTGACATTGATCCACATTCTGTCCATCATTGTGTTTGCAGTTACCGCTCTAAGTGTACTGGGGATGCTCAGACGTGAGTCCCAGTTACTCCACACCACTGGAATCAAGCTAGCCGGGCTGATGAGAGGTGTTACCTCGAAACCGGGCTGGTCCTCGGATGCTTGTTTCCGTTCTGGGAAGGACATGGCTTTTGTAGTTCGGACTGGACTGTTCCCATGGGGCACAGGGTCAGCGCTGATTTGCATATCGCCATTGTCTAACCCAGGGTGGTGTGGAGTGGAAAAACGATGGATTTGGGCCCAGATCTTTGGACTGGGGTGAATGTGTGACATTGATCCACATTCTGTCCATCATTGTTGTGTTTGCAGTTACCGCTCTAAGTGTACTGGGGATGCTCAGACGTGAGTCCCAGTTACTCCACACCACTGGAATCAAGCTAGCCGGGCTGATGAGAGGTGTTACCTCGAAACCGGGCCGGTCCTCGGATGCTTGTTTCCGTTCTGGGAAGGACATGGCTTTTGTAGTTCGGACTGGACTGTTCCCATGGGGCACAGGGTCAGCGCTGATTTGCATATCGCCATTGTCTAACCCAGGGTGGTGTGGAGTGGAAAAACGATGGATTTGGGCCCAGATCTTTGGACTGGGGTGAATGTGTGACGTTGATCCACATTCTGTCCATCATTGTTGTGTTTGCTATTCTCCACTCAACAACACAACCGACAGACGCGTTTCGGCTACACGCCTTTGTCAATGTTGGTGAGGTAAACGAAAATCACCATTTTTAAACGTAAAAAGTAAACATGGAGAAAGGAAAAACGGCACATATGGCTTGTACTAGACATAAAGAGAGGGTATTCCTGCAACATGAGGAAATTCATTACTCCTCCATGGCAGACATCTTTGCATAAGCAAGTTCATTTTTCTTTTCAAAATATTTTGCAAAACGCATAATTTCATTCTTAATCATATTGCTGTTCAGAATCATATGGGCATAGTGAATGTACCTTTCTTATTTCGGATCGTAGTCTAAGTATACATACTGAGAAAAACATAATTTCCCTTCTCATACAGATTTGGAGCTAAGCATTCCTGAGTTTATTCAATCGCGGCCTGAATGAGCAAACCCAACTGGATTCTGCTTAGACTTCTATTCCTAATAATTCATTCCTATGCATTTCATTCCGAAATAATTAAGAAACATATTCAACAAAACATAACATTAATTCCTTGTCATATGATTTCCCAATTAGTGCGTTTTCTATGTAAAAACAAATATATATATATATATATATATATATTTGTATGTCACTCTCTCTATATATATATATAGATATATATATTCACTATATATATTCACATTTCTACTTATGTTAAGAAACTAAAACTTGTGGCATAAAGTTACTTAACGGCACAAGTTATCGTTTCTTCAGATGAGTATAATTTATATAGTTTTGTGTGTGTAAAACGTGAACATAACTATAACATGCCTGTAACCTTTGTTTTTTTCAGTGAATTTCTATGTTTTTTTAACAGAAAGTAATATATAATTACCATACAATAACTCACCCACTCACACACCATACTTGCGCTGTGCCCTACCAAAGGCCGTGCGGGGGGTGCGTTCGCCATAGGGCATGCGGCCACCCCCTCTCATGCAACCAACCCCATGCTGCACACAGCCTTTGGTAATGCATGGCGCAGGCATGGTGTGTGAGTAGGTGAGTTTGTTTTCCCGAATTGCGCTATAGATCCGCGGGTATCCGCAGATCCCCACGGATCCGTGGAGGAACTGCATCCCTAGATTTTTATAATTTCCTTTCTTTCATAACTCCAAAACTACTGAACAGATTTACACCAAATTACAAAAAAGCACACTTTCTGGATCAAGATCTAGCTTTCTACCAAATTTGGTGTAATTCCGTTTAGTGGTTCGGGCTGTAACCGTGTCTAAAAACTGCAAAATCTCCATAGACATTGGGGAACAAGCATTTTATGGCCCCCTGTTTTTCTTGGCCCCTGCTTGATGGATCCCCCCAAAGCTTTCCATGCACAACCACGCACAGTAGGCCACTCTTTATGGAAAATGTTGTGAAGATTCGTCAAATGACACCAAACTTATTAGCTAAACAAAAAATGCTTTGTCTACGGGAAAAGTTGGTCCAAACTATAACTTCATACTGGCTATTGCCAGTGGGATGTAAACCGACATATTGGTCTCTTATCACTCCGACCAAAAGAGAATCACAGTGGCCCTCTGGTAGATTTTTCACCAATCCTTTATTATGAGCAAACAAAGTGCACTAACATACTTGCGTTCTTGGGCAGAGGAACACAGAACTGCTCCTGTCAAAGAAAAGCTGCTCCTGCAGGATATGATCAGGCAGGAAAGCTGGTGGGACTGTGGGGACCTTGTGGCTTCCGCGGTGACCTCCAAAGTGGGACAAATATTTCAGTGCCCGGGTTGGGCCAATGGAGTAGGGGTCTGTTAGAACAAGCATTGGAAATGCAATAGGTCTCGCATCATTAGAGTTAGTGCTTTTAGATATTTATTTTAAATGAAGTGTATGCTTGTTTGTGTGTGATGTGTTGTGTTATTGAACCCAAAATATAACTCGCTGAGAGGTAGCCCAAAACTGGTCGTGTGGCACAGCATATAATGCACAGTATTTTAGGTCACGTGTAAGCCAAACATATAATTACTTACGTCATTACTAGTTACAATTTGTGGGTCGCACCTTTTTCAGAGCAACCCTCACACACATTTTTCAGCCCACCTGAAGGGTTCGTACTAAGAATTTCCAACCAGAGCTTCATTCGGAAACTTTTAGGAGGGCATTGCTGTGGGGAGGGGGGAGGAGAAATGCGACACGGCCGCAGCAGGGGGCGGAGCAGGGAGAGCGGCCTTTGAAGTGCACTTTACACGGCCGGCCGGCAGTGAAACTGAAAGCACGGCCGGCCGGCCGTGAAAGCCTTTGATGTACAGTCTAATGTACTGTGTTCTTGCAGTGTGGACTGCTTGTCAGTTTCTCAGATTTACAGTACAGTTGTAGTTGATTTTCCGCATTAACCTTTCAAGTAAAATGTGGCAAATCGATATATAGTAAATGGTTTCTGAAACGTGTGGCTAAGCTCTGGATATGACCCATCAATGCAATATACACTCTGCCACTGTAAGTGAGAGCCTGAGCCTGCTGATGGCTAAAACTGGCTTTTTTGCTTCTTCGGGGCATGCAATCAGGCATGCAGCCGGGAATGCAGTCGATGAACAAAAGTCCACGGATGATGCAAATGCAAGGACAGCCTGCGTACATGCACCCATCTGGCATGATGGCAGGAATGGGCCCTGGACAGATGGGTCCTGGAGGCATGCCACCCTCTCAAATGATGCCTGGCCAGATGCCGCTTATGCAGCCAGTGAGTGCTTCTTTGTGTGCTGAATTGAGATTATTTTATTTTTTCCAGCTCACAAAATGTTTATCCATGTATTTGCCAGCCTAGTTAGAGTATTTCGTTTGCAATCACTATCTACATGGCCATCTTTTATTTGTATATCTTGGAATTAGAATAGTTTGAGCATTACATGCCATGAAAGTTGTTTCTTTTCTTGGGTCGAGGGTGAAAGAGATGCTCGCTAATATTGAGGTAGGGAGTTTCCTGTTTTGGGCTGCATGCTTTTCTCTTTGCTCCTTACCGTCTACAGATTAATACATTTGTCTCATGTCGAGCACTTACAGGGGGCGGAGCAGGGAGAGCGGCCTTTGAAGTACAATTTACACGGCCGGCCGGCACTAGCACGTGGGTTTTCCAATCAACTAATGACGGAGGGGGTGGATTTTAACAATAATGGAGTTCAGTGGAGTGCCAGTATGGCTTAAAAGAAACAAAATGGAATCTTAAGACCAACCTCCATATACTTGTATGATGCCTGAAAAATATTCGAGGGCTACAACTTCCACAATGCTATGTACTTTTGTACTTATGACTAGTCACAACAGCCCGTGAAAATGCTTTAACTGTTTAGGCCACTGTGACCATTTGGCTGAAGAAGCAAGGAGAACGGTTCAGCACCAATACACTGTACACAAACATTGTGAATTCTAAAAAATGTAAAGCATGCTCAGAAAATCGGAAACGAAGTGAACGCTCATGAAACAGATTTAACTGGGACAGGAGTAACCTATATCTGAAATGCGCATGGCTAACTTTGAACAAGTATAGTGTGTACATGCAGCTGGCAGATTTTTAAGACTAAAACATTTAGAAACCGGCAACATTTACTGCTCCATAGCGCTGTTTATGTTTACTTTAATCCATGTTGCATAGCAGTACCAGCTGTGTAACATGTAAATAAAAACCAAGAATTCCAAAACCTTCAGGTCGAGTTTGCGCTATATAAATGTGAAAAAAAACGAGCAAGAGGCTGGGAAACAAAGAACGTGTAGCTGGAGGGGGCGGGATGGATTACAGAGAAGGACGACGGGTGGGAGAAATGTTCGAAAAAAGAATGGAAACCGGTGGAGAGGAGGTTTAAAAGACCAGAGGAGCGGGGATTTCAGGGGTGAAGGAGATTGAGAGCAGAGGCATGCACTTTCTAAAAGTGTGTGCTGAAGAGTAAAAAAGAGCACTTACAGGGGGCGGAGCAGGGAGAGCGGCCTTTGAAGTGCACTTTACACGGCCGGCCGGCAGTGAAACTGAAAGCACGGCCGGCCGGCCGTGAAAGCCTTTGATGACGCAGCAGGGGGAACAGACGGCGAGAGGGTGTGAAAGCAGCAGGGGCAGGCAGGCGGCTGGGGGCATGTGCACGCGCTTTTAAGCGCATGCGCATTAAGCTTGAATTTCACGGGCACTGCAAGGAATCGCCACGATTCCTTGCAAGTTGGTTAAAGACTGTTTAAGCCCCAATAGTCTCGCAAGCTCGATGCGCATGCGCATCGACAGGCGAGACCTAAAAAGGACTTTACACAAGATTGACATCGTGGGAGGAGGTAGGCCTTATCATGTTGGTGACCTCTGAAGATGGTCTGCTACTATCCCATCATGAATTTATACAGCTTCATGGACTGCCTGGGGCTTTCTTCACTATGCACGCCAACATTATATGTTATATTCATATACACTGGGCACTGAAAGGTTCAGAGCCTACCACATATGCATTTGTTCAGGCAATACATGACATAGGAACTGGCAGACATTGAGTCAAATGGCTTTATAGGGGCCTACGTTCCCACTCTTAAGGTTTCGCTTGCACCATTGAGGGCCCAGTGGGAGCTGGACCTTGGCCGCGCACTCCATGACAAGAATGGAGCTTACTGCTAGAGTACCCCATCTTAATACCCCGAAATACGCGGTTAATCCAGTTTTAACTGCTGCATGGGGCATACCAGACGCACTCAAAATTCCACAGGATCTTTCCTGCGATCCCTTCCTTATGTCTGCGCTGTTGAATCGATGGTGAAGATTTACTACATATGTTGTGGTCCTGCCACACTCTACTCCATTATTGGGATGACATTAGGGAATTTCTTGAGTCCCGTACGGGACGAGCATACGGGGACAAAGTAGAACATTGCATACTGGGACTCTACCCTAGACCCAAATCCTTGAAAACTGAAACACGCTGTGTGAACCTAACCCTTCCCTTTGCCAAATGGCAGATAACAAGCCACTGGAAGTGCTCCATTGCGACCCTAGTGAGTGGTTGACACGAAGAGGTCTGGCAATGGGGTTTTGCTGAGAGCTCATCAATATGCAGGGAGAAATACCGGGGCTGCGCAAGCAGCTCATAGCTATGCCATAGGACGCCATGCTGGAACTCTTTAACGCACAAGGGGAACCCAATGACTGATGCTGTGCCGTGGGTTAGTGGCCGACATGGTCGCATCTCCCACTCTTGGCATTTCCCCCTTTCTTTGCATTTCCAAACAACATCCACATGGAGTATTATCTCCTTTCACAGTTGGAATACAGGGACCTTTTACACTCTTATTACCGTTATTTACAGGATTGTGAGAAGCAGAAGTGTATAGCAGATATGTTTAGGGTAAACAACCTTTACAACACAACTTTTACATCGATCTACCATTTCAACGCAGTCATTACATCGCAACATCCTTTACATCGCATGCCATTACAACGCAACCATTACATCGCATGTCACTACAATGCATAGGAGTGTGGCTCACTGATTAGAGCGGCAGACCCTGATGCAGAGGTCTGGCCCGGGACCAGGGTTCAATTCCCGACGCGGCAGGGTCCTGAGCCCAAAATGTCCACGGACTCGATAATTCTCGCCTCGGTGCCTATTCTAATCATGGGGTCCCACGCTGCAACTCTGGGCAATAGTTGCTTAATCTCCACTACGGCGGCCCACCCGCTGCGGGATGCCTGGCTTTCACCCTTGTGGAAAAGTAAATTTTGCCATGTTCTGTGTCCCTACGTGTCCCCCATCCTATGTTGTATGTGCATGATTAATATGCATATGTATTCCCCATGATCGATTTAAGACGCAATTACAGTTGTGTCCATCTCTAGTATGCCAGTTTCCAGTTCTCGTGAAAGCTACGAGTATTAGGCCTATGTAAAGCTACGTTGCCACGTTTCTCAGTGCGCACGTTATTTCATTGTAAAGTCCCCGTTTCTAGGCCTCAAAAGGGCCCGGACTCAGATTCAGCTCCTGTCTCCTGAACCCTCGCTGAGGAGCGATACAGCCCCCACCTGTATCCCTGACCCTTCACTTACTTCCTGCCTCACAGTGCCCGGCTCGGCCTGGCTCTGCCTGCCAGTCTGCCAAGAGTATGTTATGATTCCAGTTATCAGTCCAGCCCTCCTTCTCTGCATTCCTAAGCTACTGAATCGTATCAATAGTTTCTGTCATGGTCTAGCCTTTACGTCTCCATGTAAGAGAAATACTGTATTAATGGTCATTTAATATTCCTCAACACGCACTACATGTAGAATAATGCATGCACCAGTCTTAGTGTCTGTTAGCCTTTACCCTGATAACTTTTGGATTCTATCAACATGTTCTCTAAACATCAGATACTAGATAGTGTTTAGGTACATGTCGCTCTGACTCTCCAGACTTCAGTCTCTTCTTCTAGCGCAGAAGTCATAGCCCCAGCTTCTCCTAGTAACACATCATTGTCAGTTTGCGCGCACCACTAGGTTAGAGGTCCCGGCTCCTTAGGTAACCCCCTCCATGTTTCCGCCCCATTTATGACATATTCTGTTACGTTTACATCACATGTCTATGTATACACCCTGTTCACGCCTCTTGTTACACCTACTTTCTGCCTTATCTTTCGCGACTGCTACAGGCCCTGCCCACTGCTACGCCTATTGTATTGAACATCATGTATTTTGTTTAACTATATATGCTTGTGCACTGTTATTAAAAGTTGCTAGCCATCCCAGATCTTGCCCGTGCAGGTTGTCCTGTTCCTGTCCTTTATGCTGTATTAAACCTGCAAACTCCAACTACCTCGAATCTTGACTCTTATTTATTGAGCTATCTGTTATTGTTATATCTAGTCAAAAATAGAGGTATTATTTATTTATTTACCACATAATGGCGCCCGAATAGGGACTTGCCCTTTCCCCACGCGCCGGTGAAGCCACGCAAGCCCCCTGATCCTCTGCAGCCGTGACGGAACCATACCGTGCACGTGCAGATATTTCTGCTTCAAGTATCCCTCAGGCCCACGGAGGAGACGGAGGTTGCGGTCCAGCATCCAGACGAGGCGGTGGAGGAACGCGGCGAGTCCCGACCAGAGCCCAAGCCGAGAGTCCAAGGTCCGAGGTATCCGGAGGCCCACCCGTAACAGAAGTCCGAAGTTCGTCCGTCCGTCGTCGTAGCAGTCCAGTCCAGTCCGAGGCCTTCCGTTCTTGCTGCCCGGTGAGTACCGTTGCTGGGGTAGTATCTAGACAGGGTCAATTGATTTGTCTCTGGTCCGTGGGTTTGGGGTACACAGATCCAACACGAAGTGTCCACTTAGGTGGATGCGGGTCCTGACGTGTCTCTTTATGAGACCGGTAAGTTTCGTACTGTTTTAGCAGTGCATCTAGTTTCTGTTCTAGTCTGTTCTGTTCTCGAGAAATTCATGTATTCTGTTTTCAGTATTCCAGGTAGTATTTTGTCAGAACTGTTATTTTAAATGTCATTCATGTATTTCAATGTCGTGGTATGAAAGTGGTGTATCTTCAGTAATTATCGTGTTCATTGTGTATTGTATTGTGTCTAGACTACAGTTCAGTCATGCCGCTGTTCTCAAAATTACGTCAGTTAAAAACTAGAAAAGGTCTGTTAGAAGAAGCAGTTCCTGTCCCGCCTAGGGACAGTCCAGGTCATTTTATGTATCAAAAGCATGGCATAAGTGCCATATTATATCTAGATTTATGGGTGGAGTACACCAAACAGTTAGAAGAAAAGTACAGATGGCCCGTATCGGGTACATGGGATGCCGAGTGCATCATGCGAGTAGAAGAAGTATTATGGAAAAAGAAAGCCAGACAGTCACAGAAAGATGCCATCGAGTTATGGCGCAAAGAATCTCATAAAAGAACCGAAAAAGAAATCAGAAAGTCAGAATTAAGTAGAGAATCCTTAGAAAGAGCCCAAGAAAGGGAATTAATCGAAATAGGTGAACGAGTTAAAACCGAACAGTCAGACAGACAGAGGAATGCCCTCATTAAGGGTATGTATCCTCTTCTTGCCGAGGGCTTGCCAAAAGCAACCCCGGAGGCATCCAGTAATTTTCCGCCACCCTTAGTTCCGACCAAGCTACGTCACAAACCGACCGCAGCTGATATTTTTCTCTCGTCCTATTTGGACGACACAGTCCCAGAATATGCAAATCCTGTTCCACCAGCTCCTGTAGATAATGTAATCCATGGTCCTCCAGCCACCGGGGCACCTGTTACAGCATCTGTTACGGTACCCCCGGTCCAGCCCGTAGTACAAATTCCCGCCACATCGGTCACTCTGCCAGCACGAAGAGTATCAGTCGACGATTCCAGTATAGGGTCCGCGGGAGGAGGTCCTCCTGGTACCCCGCCGCCAAATAGACGTTTAGGAGCAGTCGAGTTACATGAACGTGCGTTACAGCGTACGCCCAAATATCAGTCCATTGCAGAAATCAGACGAGTTCTTACTGAATGCTGTTATGATCCAGTCCCAGGCGAGGATAGTATGGTTCTATATTCCGTACGTATAAGACAGGTGTCCGAGTATTTGGTCACCCTACCGAATATGAAAGAAGATCTAGACAGAATGTATCGATTCATTCGTACAGGACAAGATCCAGAAAGTATTGCTGAAGTCATGTCTCTCAGGAAATCCGAGATCCAGTTTATGCTATTAAAGTTTCTGATCAATTGTTTAATACGGGAACAAGATTCCCCGACTAAAGATCCGATCGAAATGAAAGTTCTGACAAGGTGGAGTGATAATATAGCCGAGGGTAAGCACAAGACACTCAATAGTATAGAGAGTATGTACAAGAAAATTCGTAAAGAAATAATAAGGTTACACGAACAACGCAAAGAAGCTCTAGGAAGCGAGAAAGAAAATGACTCTCCTACTGAAGAGGTAGAGGACGAGAATACCGCCAGAATAGCGTATGTAGGTAAATCTAGATTTCCAGACCGACATTTACGCCTAGAACACAAGAAAGTCTTTCATCTTCCAGCACCAGAACAAGGCTCCCTAGAACAAGTATTTCAAGCTACCGATCAAATTCTGAAATCACGAATCGGTTATAGTGAGTTAAGTACTATGCATGAACAAGAACTAGCCCGATCAGCAGTCCGATGGATTACTGATTCTACCACTTTTCCAGACGAAATAGTGGCACAAATGTTTCTGAAACTGCCCCCAGCCGAGCAGCGACTGGTGGGTATGTATATGATCCAGCACCTCATTACACTGTATGAGGGTCAACATTCTGATCCAGGTCCGTTACATGATATCCTGAACGAGTTACTCCAGTATAGATGGAAAGGTTTAGGTACCGATTTAATTAGTGTCATTCTAGAACAGCGCCACAAATATAGGACGTTTCTGAACCCGCATTTTGTTCATGTCTCACCTCCAGAAAGTAAACCGTTTTACATAGACAGACAGCATCCGTTACGAGAAGTACACCCAGTTAGGACACCAGATGGTGAAATGCAACGAGTATTTGTTTACACCCCAGTGACCAAGATGGAACTCTTAGAGATGAAGAAATTAATTCCCTGTCACGACAAAGATCCAGCAGGGTTCCACCGAGAATTAAAAGACATGCTCCGTATGGGAGAATACACGTATCCAGATATTATTAAAATGTTAAAAGTCCTGTTGCCCGCAGGGGTATACGAAAAACTCAAGGAAAAAGATTGGGAGGTGGGAGAGAAAAAGATCGATTGGACAGCTCTAGAAGCTGAAGATAAGATACGAGTACCAGGTACCGGTCTTGGAGAGAAATGTAAAGAATTACCTGAACTGTTAATACAAGTTTTGCCTAGATTATTAGCCACTAAAAAGGAAGACTGGGATGCAATCTCAGCCTGTAAACAGAAACAAGACGAAGACACTAGTGATTTTTATTCCAGATTTGAGAAATGTTTTATAATAAACAGTGGGTTGAAGACGAGTAGCGAGTCATACCCTCATCTTTTTGTTACTAAATTAGTCGAGAATTCAAGTCCACAAGTTAAGAATAGAGTTTTGAAAGTCGAAAGTACATGGCAAGCTAGTACTCCGTTTTCAAAAATCTATGGGTTGTAACTCACGGTCACTCCCTGACCTGATGCACAGCTTTACTTCTTTTAACTACTATTCCAAAATGTTCTCAAAGTTCTCAAACTTAAACCTTACATGAATTGAATTTTAAACCAGGTTTTATTCACCAAATAGTTCATCAAATTATTTTTCTGTGGTTATCACACATTATTTAAATCATGATTATTTTCGACATTCAATTAATACAGTTACTCTTTGGTGTGAATTCCATCACACTTAACACAGCCCATAACATAATTCATTTTGAATTGCAAACAAGAGTTAAATTCGGCCCGATGCATTTCGGGACCCTGTCCCTTCTTCGGGGGCCTTCGAAGAAGGGACAGGGTCCCGAAATGCATCGGGCCGAATTGAACTCTTGTTTGCAATTTTGGAATAGTAGTTAAAAGAAGTAAAGCTGTGCATCAGGTCAGGGAGTGACCGTGAGTTACAACCCATAGATTTTTGAAATATTAGAGAAACAGGGGGAAAGGCAGCCCCATGGTTCCTGATAGCACGCAATAGCTGGATCAAGCACCTAGAGTAACGAGTATTACAATTAAGCAAATACTAACTATGGAGTGCCAAGGGCCGACTACATACTTTATCTGAAAGCTAGTACTCCGTCCCAGATGTTACAGATGCTCCAGTATCACCAGAATAGAATCAGAGAAGAGCAAGAACACGAGAGAAGACGTATGAAAGACACAAAAATGAAAGTACTAGTTGCACAATCTGTTCCTCAAGACAGTCAGAAGAGGGGTCCGAATCAAGCCAGTCATCCTGCAGCTCCCGTTAAAGGGACATGCAATTATTGTAAACAGCCAGGTCATTTTATAAACGAGTGTGCAGTTCTGAAACACAATATAGCCACTGGTAAAACTAAAGAACGACCACGTCCGCCTAGACAAGAACAAGTTTCGCCGACTTCTCAGCCACAGAATGCACAACAGACAGTTCCAGCACCGCAGCCTATCGCTGCAACACAGCATGTTACACAGCAGATGTACCAGTATGCACAGACAGAGTATCCAGAGTATCAAGCGTATTCATGAAACAGCCTAGAGAGGGAGGTAGGCTTGCCTCTCATCGAGATTCCTGTAGATCAAGAAGGTCCCTATGTACATAGTCAAGTATTAGGGAAAGACAGAAAGTTTCTGATTGATACAGGGGCAAGTAGGACGACTATTAGTCATGACGAGGTTCCAGGGGCTCCGCTCTCAGGCTCTAGAAATGTTTCCCTTGTATTTTCAGGAAAGCCTATTGTAAACGAGATATCAAAGCCAGTTACTCTAGAAGTAGGTCCATTGTCCCGAACTACTGATCTATTGCTTACGAAGTCATGTCCAGAAAATTTGTTAGGCATTAAGACACTGAAAGAATTAGGTGCAGTTATTTGCTGCTCCCCGGAAGGAATACGTTTGTTTTTACGTGACTTCAAGGGTCACTATGTTCTACGAGATTTTGATCCGAGATTGTCTAATGTCCCGCAGCATCTATGGGCGCAAGGTCCAACTGATGTTGGTTTCATGCAAATCACACCCCATCGTGTGACTCTCAAACAAGGTATAGTCTTGCCACGAATCAGACAGTACAGATTGCCACCTGAGGCTGTAGCAGCCTTATCCAAAATTATTGACGAGCTTATGGCTCAAGGAGTAGTTGTAGAAACTGACTCCAATGTATGTAATTCTCCTATCATTCCAGTCATGAAACGTACTGATCCAAATGCACCCCCAGTATATCGATTAGTGATTGACCTTCGAGAACTCAATAAATGTATTATTCCTCAGTATCCAGTTGTTCCAGATATCTCATCTCTATTGACAGCCATTGATTCTGAGGCAATATTTTTCACAGTAATAGACCTCAAGAATGCATTTTTCAGTGTCCCCATTCATCCAGACAGCCAGTACCTTTTCGGTTTTTGTTTAAATGGAAGGAGCTATAAATTCACACGAGCTCCTCAAGGTTTCACAGAAAGTCCTAGTATTTACAGTCAAGCACTTAAGAGACAACTAGACAACATTCACATGCCAACTGACACTGCCCTGCTCCAGTATGTCGATGATCTACTGATCACAGCCCGTTCTGAACGTGCTTGCGAGCGAGCATCACTTACAGTCTTGTATTTTCTAGCCGAGATGGGGCACAAGGTGTCCCCTTCGAAGCTTCAATTCTGTGTCCAGCAAGTGATCTACTTAGGCCACTTACTGTCCAAGTGGGGTAGGCAGTTGACACCCGATCGCATCCAGTTAATAGCGAGTCTTCCACAGCCCAAGACACAGAAAGAGGTACGTGCTTTTATCGGCCTTACTTCTTATTGCAGACAATGGATTCCTCAGTATGCATTTCTAGCCAAGCCACTGATACAGTTAACGACACAGGAGGCAGCCGTATCGACTGTCCTCCCTTGGACATCTGAACATACACTTAGTTTTAATGAGTTGAAGAAAGCTTTATGCCAAGCTCCCGTTCTAGCTACACCGAACTACAGTAAGCCTTTTACACTTTTTGTCACAGAACGTGATGGTACAGCATTATCTGTTCTCACACAAGATCAAGCCGGACAATACAAGCCCTGTGCTTATTTTTCGAGCACACTAGATCCAGTAGCCCAGGCTCTGCCTGCGTGCCTCAAGTCAGTTGCAGCCACAGCACTAGCTATCAGACAAAGTGATTCCATAGTATTAGGACACTCCCTGACAGTACAAGTTCCACACTCCGTGGAAGTTCTTTTAAACCGAACACAGACTCAGCACTTGACAATTGCACGTTTGACAGGTTATGAACTGACACTGTTCCAGCCACACATAGAAATCAGACGCTGCAACGTTCTAAATCCTGCTACACTGTTACCGTCAGTTACTTCGAATCCTGCCACACATGACTGTGTGGAAGTTGTTAACACTATGACTAAGCCAAGACAAGATCTGACAGATATTCCATTACCAGATCCCGACCTGACACTTTATGTGGATGGTTCATGTATGAGAACGAGTACAGGAGAACTAGTAGCCGCGTATGCAGTGACTACTGACACTGAAGTTGTTGAAACACACCGTATTGACACCCTGTCTGCTCAAGCAGCAGAGCTAGTTGCTCTGACTCAAGCCTGCATACACGCCAAGAACCTGAAAGTTAATATTTACACAGATTCACGCTACGCATTCGGAGTTGTACACGACTTCGGAGTGCTCTGGCAGGAGAGAGGTTTCATGACTTCTCATGGAACCAAGATTCAGCATGGTTTCCTTATTCAAGCTCTGTTAGATGCAATACATTTACCGACATCTATCGCTATCATGAAGTGCAAAGCACATACTAAAGTTACTGACATTATTTCCCAAGGTAATGATCTAGCAGATCGAACAGCCAAGCTTACAGCTCAGACACCAGACATACCAGTTAACAAGACACCGACATCCACTCTAGAACAGACTACTTGTATGACAGTTAAGGACCCTACTCAAGATGTCATAGATATCCAGTTACATGCTACTCCCGAAGAAATCAAGAAATGGTCCGAACAAGGAGGGGTCCAGACAGATCAGGGATGGTTGACGAAGGGAAAAGCCACATGGTTTCTCCCCGACTCAATGGTTCAAGTCATTATCAAGACCGCACATAGTCCAGCACACTTAGGAGAAAAAGCCATGTTAGACAGTATCCAGAACATTTGGTTTAACAAGCATTTACGAGCTACAGCCAAGCAGAAAGTCCGTACCTGTATGATATGTTGCCAGTTCAATCCAGGTAAAAGTGTCCCGGTGGAACAAGGTGGATTCCAGCCTCCTGACCACCCTTTTGAAGTCCTCCAGATGGATTATATTCAGATGGAGCGATGTCGAGGTTTTAAGTATGTCCTTGTAGTTGTATGCGCTTTGTCCAGGTGGACAGAAGCATATCCAGTCCCAGATTACACAGCCGCGACCACTGCCAAGCAGTTGGTTCGTGAATATTTCCCCCGCTATGGACTCCCTAGGGTCGTGTATTCTGATAACGGCCAGCCCTTCTCATCTGAACTAATGAAGCACGTTTCCCTTTTGTTAGGGTACCAGTGGAAGTTCCATTGTGTACGCCATCCAGAAGCAGCCGGTCTCGTAGAGAGACATAATCAAACCTTGAAAATCCGCATTGCCAAAATCTGTCAAGAAAAAGGTGTAGACTGGTTAGTTGCTTTGCCAGTTGCTTTATTTTATATGCGCATGGTCGCACATTCCAGATCAGGTCTGTCCCCTTATGAGGTCGTATTCGGCCGCCCCCCGAACGTATGGGGTACACCCAGACCCCGAAGTATTACAGATGTTTCCAGTAATATGCTGACAGATTACCTAGCTTCCTTGATGTCTGCCCTACACTCTTGTCGTTCACAGGTTGCCGCTGCATTTCCCGACAATACTGAAGTCAAGCCACACGAGATCCTTCCCGGCACCCTGGTCTTAATCCGAAATTTTGATCGTTCAAGTCCGCTGGAGCCTCGCTGGAAGGAGCCGAAGTTAGTCCTTTTGACCACCCGCACAGCCGTGAAGTTGGAAGGCAGAAAAGGCTGGGTGCATCTGTCGCATGTTAAGAAATTTCACGGACTAAGACCTGAACAGCTCAACGACTTTTCTATAGACACTTCCAAGCCTGAACATTTGCCTATTATCAAGGACTGTCCCGCAATTGACTTTGCCTCAAATCCTCCCCTGTTAGAGAAAACTCCGCAGCAGGAGTATAAACAGAAGCTTCGGTCTAGTAAAATAAGTCAGCCAGTTTAATTGTCTAAGTCCCCCTGGGTGAAACGGTTAGACAGGTATCTGACATGTATGAAATAGACCCCCATAGTGAGAGAGTTAGTCAAAACTCAATCCGATGTATCATTTTTCTAAGTTTTATATTGTTTTTAAGCTTGATGGTTACCTGCACGAGTTATGCATTTCATTTATGTTTTCCAATTTCTCATGTAAATAAGTTTTCTAATGCTACAGTAGAGCACACGTTTAGTGATCTGCCTCCTCACGAACTATCCTATCGTCTTGCTATGCGCAACAATACATTTATCCGTATGTTACATTATTCACACCAGACCAGCAATGCCACTAATTGTTGGGTGTGTGGTCGACTCCCCCCTTTCCAGACACCAAAGGGAGTTCTGCCACTGTTTCCTTATCCGTTTTCACATAATGGTTCATGTGGAGCCTGGTCCATGTTAACGTCATCTTCAAATGATATGTCCCTTCTGAATAGTACATGTTTTCCAGACAAGCAAGGTCTTCCCCACAGAACAGGGTTAGATCTAGAAAATGAAATTTATAATTTGGGTAATTATTCTTCGAATTTCATGGTCCTGAATGTTCAGTCTGATCCTACTCCAGACTTACCTGCTATTTCAGTACTACCAGTCAAAGGCGAATTATGTGTCAGAAATAATGGTTCCGTCCATGTAGGACACAGTGATTGTACTACTATTGTCGAGTATAGTGACAGTGGGAAATCTATTTTCAAAGCTTCACGTCATTCTTATTTTGTTTGTGGTCAGACCGCATATGTTCGTCTGCCCCTCGATTGGGAGGGAACCTGTTACATTGCCTTCCTACTGCCACCAGTTTTTCTAGCCCCATCTGATTATCATAGAAACACACATCTAGTGCACCTTAGACATAGAAGGGAGATCGAGTCCCCGATTGTCGATCAAACTGAAACTGCTCTAGAACAGTATACAGATTTCAATAGAGGTTTCTTCTTCTTTATAGGACCTATCCAGAATAGTAAGTTAATACGTAGATTAACCAGAACCCTTGAAGCAGTAGTGAATGAGACTGCCTCTGCTCTAGGTAACTTAACGGAAGAGCAATCTGCTATGAGATTTGTCGTGCTCCAGAATCGTCTCGTTCTTGACGTCATACTGGCCGATAGAGGAGGAGCATGTAGAGTCATCGGATCTAGTTGCTGCATTTTCATTCCTAATAACGCGCCGTCTGTTTATTCAGCTATAACCAGACTTCATAAAATTGCCCATCAGTTACACCAGAATCCAGGCACCTGGACATGGTCCGGTTGGTTTTGGAGTATAATTTCTGCCTGGGGATGGAAAATATTGTCATTTCTAGGTATTGCAGTAGCGATCATATTCAGTTGCTGCCTCTGTATACAATGTGGCCCTGCGATTTGCGGCATTTGTGCTACCTCTTGTATTCCTAGTCCCAAGTCCCGTCCTAAATCCCGTTCCAAGAAAATTCGAGACGAGCAAATGATACTGTATGAAATGATAGATGGTATCATGAATATTGATGTTTCCTGATGGAAACGTAGTGACAAGGAGGGAATGTGGAAAAGTAAATTTTGCCATGTCTGTGTCCCTACGTGTCCCCCATCCTATGTTGTATGTGCATGATTAATATGCATATGTATTCCCCATGATCGATTTAAGACGCAATTACAGTTGTGTCCATCTCTAGTATGCCAGTTTCCAGTTCTCGTGAAAGCTACGAGTATTAGGCCTATGTAAAGCTACGTTGCCACGTTTCTCAGTGCGCACGTTATTTCATTGTAAAGTCCCCGTTTCTAGGCCTCAAAAGGGCCCGGACTCAGATTCAGCTCCTGTCTCCTGAACCCTCGCTGAGGAGCGATACAGCCCCCACCTGTATCCCTGACCCTTCACTTACTTCCTGCCTCACAGTGCCCGGCTCGGCCTGGCTCTGCCTGCCAGTCTGCCAAGAGTATGTTATGATTCCAGTTATCAGTCCAGCCCTCCTTCTCTGCATTCCTAAGCTACTGAATCGTATCAATAGTTTCCGTCATGGTCTAGCCTTTACGTCTCCATGTAAGAGAAATACTGTATTAATGGTCATTTAATATTCCTCAACACGCACTACATGTAGAATAATGCATGCACCAGTCTTAGTGTCTGTTAGCCTTTACCCTGATAACTTTTGGATTCTATCAACATGTTCTCTAAACATCAGATACTAGATAGTGTTTAGGTACATGTCGCTCTGACTCTCCAGACTTCAGTCTCTTCTTCTAGCGCAGAAGTCATAGCCCCAGCTTCTCCTAGTAACACGTCATTGTCAGTTTGCGCGCACCACTAGGTTAGAGGTCCCGGCTCCTTAGGTAACCCCCTCCATGTTTCCGCCCCATTTATGACATATTCTGTTACGTTTACATCACATGTCTATGTATACGCCCTGTTCACGCCTCTTGTTACACCTACTTTCTGCCTTATCTTTCGCGACTGCTACAGGCCCTGCCCACTGCTACGCCTATTGTATTGAACATCATGTATTTTGTTTAACTATATATGCTTGTGCACTGTTATTAAAAGTTGCTAGCCATCCCAGATCTTGCCCGTGCAGGTTGTCCTGTTCCTGTCCTTTATGCTGTATTAAACCTGCAAACTCCAACTACCTCGAATCTTGACTCTTATTTATTGAGCTATCTGTTATTGTTATATCTAGTCAAAAATAGAGGTATTATTTATTTATTTACCACACCCTGGGGATACCCAGTAGGGGTTATCTCACAGGGAAAAGCCAGGACGGGTTCTCAAGGCAAGCGCCTTGATGCCTTCGGGTGATACGTGCGCTATATAAGTCGCAATAATACATACATACACATACATACCATTGCAACGCATGTCATTACAACGCATAACATTACAACGCATACCATTACAACGCATAGTACCCTTACACTATGCAACACTTAACCTACTGTTGAACCCCCTGGAGTTAGAATAGTAAATTTTACCCCTACACCATCCAACACTTACCCTACTGTTGCACCCCCTGGAGTTAGAATAGTCATTTTTACCCCTATACTAGCCAACACTTACCCTACTATTGCACCCCCCGGAGTTAGAATAGTAATTTTTACCCCTATACTATCCAATACTTACCATAAATGCAATGTAATGGTATGCGTTGTAAAGGTAGTATGCGATGTACTGGAATGCGTTGTAAAGGTAGTTTCTTAAAATGCGATGTTGTGTCATGCGATGTAATGGAATGCATTGTAAAGAATGTTGCGATGTGAAAAATGCGTTGTAAAGGCAGGCGTTGTAAAAGTATGCGTTGTAACGTCATACAACCATGTTTAAGGGTGGTGGGAAAGGTTCTGATGAATGGATATGTTTCACCACGGTGCTCAGACCAATCATGGCGCTACTGTCTTGCGGGTGACAGCAGCAGCTTGATTGGCTAGGGGATTCTGGGAGCCTGTGAGCTTCCGGGGCTCGGAGTAAAGAAGAGACAGAGGATGGAAGAGAGGCAGCGTCCCAATACAGGTAAGTGAACTTTATTTTTTTCCCCCCCGCTCCGCCACCCCAGCTCCATAGCAGCCGCCTATGCTAATATCTGAAGCCCATGTCGAAGAAGTCAGACTTGCTGACTTTGATTGCTCTTTCATTACTATTTGAGACAGGTATTTTCACCCCAGCAGTTTTAATGTTCATCAGGTGCAGTGCTTGATGGCTAAAGGAAGGATTTATTAACCAACAATCACCTTCAATAATTTAAAAACACCACAGTCCCAACTCCACGGTCCCTTTTGGCATTGAGATCTTTACCGCCCTTCCTCAGTTTTTTGTAATCAGTCTGGCCTGGTACCTCTCCTTAGTCGTGGACTTAATTTCCAAACCCACTGCGAGTTGCGGCTTGCCATAGATGTTTTGTTGGAATTGCTCCTTCCCTCTAACAAGGGTCTAGTTGTTGTCAAACTCAGGGTTGGCGGTGGGTTGAGTGTGAGGTGTGTTTGTAGGGGTTCCTTGGTGACCTTGCCCCAACGACGTCGGGGGATCTGCAGGGCGCGGTGACGTATGACGGGTTTCCGGAAGGTGAAGTGTACGCAGTGGTGGTCGGTCCAGGTTAGTTTGGCGGCGTGGCTGAAGGCAACGTGGGGGCTGGAGGAGAAGATGGCGTCGAGCGGGTGACCGGCGATGACGGTCCAGCATCAACTGGCTGCAAAGGTGAGACTTCAACAGCTGTCGGTGAACTATGCCATGCTATTCCCGACTAAGCTGAAGGTCCTTGGGGACACTGGAGCACAGCTTTTCACAGATTCTAAGGAGGTTTGGGCCTGGATTGAGACTCATCCGGGGAGCACAGAGGTGCCCAGCATGACGAGGTGCTCCCCAAGATGGGTGCAGCAGCAGAACCAACCTGACCCTGCATCCCCTGCTACACCTCACAGGAACAGGCCCTCACAGGTCGAGTCTGGGAGGGAACGAACTTGGATATCAGCTCTGTGGACCACAGAGCAGGATCCCCTGCATCAAGTTTGGAGAGAAATGTGGATTCTACATTGCATCCAACCTCAGACACCGAGATGCAGCGGATTACTCCTCATGAAGCAGATGACCTGGGTTGAATGAGCCATCTGGCCTGTAGACTATGAGCATTTGGTAACTCTATGAGTGGCTATGATTGAGTGAGCTGTCTGTTTATTGACTTGCTTGTTGTTTGATTGTAGGGGTGTATCCTCTACAGCCAGTATGGTGTACTGAGGCCTGCGAGCTCCCTTTCCTCAGAGACCACCAGTACCACACAACTGTCAACTGTGTGAATCGCACACAGTTTCTTTGTTTTACTTTGGTTTGGTGTTTAATGTTTGGATGGTAGGACTGTTTCCCATCTGTCTTGTGGGGTTGGGGTTATTGTGGCTTGTGTTGGGGGATCCTTTGCATGCACGATGGAGAGGGAAGGGGAGGGTGGTAATGGGAGGCACCGATACCAGGGTGTGCCACCTGGGCTTGCAGCTCACAATGGCCTGTACTTTGGCTGATTGTAAAGTGATCTCCTGGAATGTCTGGGGGCTTAATAGCATGGCTAAGCATTATAAGGTCCTGGCTTATCTCAAGAGAAGAGGGGCTCATATCGCTCTCCTACAAGAGACACCTCACAACTGTGGAAGGCATGCGCTGCCGAAGTGGTGGCGGGGACACCTGACTTACACCAGTCTGGAGTACAGCTCCAGATGTTGGAGGAGAAAGTGGAAAGGAAGGGTGATCTGCGGCACTATGGGAATGCTGGGGGGGGCAGCACTTGATTTTAGTCAACATTTACGCCCCCAACTCTGACCAGCCTAAATCCCCAGATTAGCTGTCCCTGATTCTGGCACCTTTTCTGACTGACCCCCATCCTCATTGGGGGTGATTTTAACTGCATGATCGAACCCTCATTAGACAGGTCAAATCGACCACAAAAAAATTAGTTGATTGAATCCAGTGATGGGGCTTAGTGGACACCTGGCGGTCCCGGCATCCTGCTAAGCGGTATTATTCTTTTCATTCACATTTGCACAACTTGCATGCGTATCTGGACACATTTCTTTGCTCCCCAGGTGTCCATATATGGTTACCAGCACTACGAATATCTGGCCAGATTGCTATCAGATCATAACCCACTCCTGGTGACCCTGGCTTGAGTGCCTGCTTGCACTTGAATACTTAGCTGGCGCCTCTGCTGCAAAAATTTGGAAGACCAAGTGTTCCGCCAGAATCTGGGGAATGAAATACTGAATTATTTTACCCAAAACATGGGAAACGCTACGTCGGCCTTGGCCGAGTGGGAGGCTTTCAAGGCGGTTACTCAAGTGCGTTGTATTGCATGGAGAGGAGAAGTACTAAGAATGTTACGGGAGGAGACACGGACACAGGAGGCTGCGCTGGCACACTAGGACGTTACCGTCCCACTGGTGGAGAGGCTCTGCTGCTTTAACTATAAGGAATATATGGTCAGAGCCCACAATGAGTGGGACAAGGCCGGAGCATTGCTTGCGTGGCTAGGGAACCTCACCAAACAGGAATCACAGATATTGAAGCTGATGGTTGGTAATGGCACCAGGGTCCAGGATCCGGTTAAAATTAATGAACTATTCCACACATATTATACAACTCTGTATGCTAACCGGTCCATTTACTTTGAACATCTTCCTGGTCCCGCTGCCCCTACCGACCTCGATGCCGGGGGCCACAGAGCAGCTCGAAGCAGATATTTCAGCTGAGGAAGTTGCAAATGTGATTTAAGCCATGACACTGGGTAGGGTGCCAGGCTCCCACGGGCTGCCAGTTGAGTTCTATGCCACTTATGTCACTGAATTGGCCCTCCGCCTTGTGAATGTCTGTAGTTAGGCGTGTGAAGCCCAAGTGCTACCCTTCACCATGAAAGGGCCATTAATAGTCCCTTTGCTCCAGCTGGGGCATTCTCCGCAGGAAGTGGCATTGTGAAGACCTCTATCAATGCTCAATGTTGGTTACAAAGCCCTGAGCCAGGTGCTAGCTACATAACTCATACTTCTTATGCTGCAGCTCATACATGCTGATCAGACGGGCTTCATCCCCGAGCAGAACACAGCGTTCAATATTAGGAGGGTAACAGCATTGTTGCTTACTGTCTCCTCCATTGATGCACAAGCAGTGGTCATACCGAAAGATATTGAGAAGGACTTTGATACCCTGGGTTCAGACTACCTATACGTTGTGCTAAGTTGCATGGGTCTGGGGCGGGGTCCTTGCATAGGTGTGGCTACTATACATAGGCCCTAATGCAAGAGCTTGATCGGGTGTAGTGGTGTGGGGCTCCTACCCGGTGGGCAGATGTACGAGACAGGGCTGTCCTTTATTCCGATTGCTGTTCGCTCTGGCAGTGGAGCTACTAGTGAGCAGGGCATGGGGAATGCGTTTGTTACAACGTCATCATGCACCAAGTGCTTTAAATCAAATTGTGCTATATGCTGTTATTTTTCCTTCCAAGCCACAGGGCCGATGTCCCCAGAGCCTTTCGACTCGTGGAAGAGTTTTGTGCTCTGTCGGCCTGAAAATAAACTGGAGGAAGACTAGTGGATACCCTCTGTGGGAGACCCCTGAGGTCCCTTCCCAACATGGCGAGCTGCAGTGGGAAACTTCTACCTTTCAGTGTTTAGGTGTCTAGGTGTTTAGGTGTCTCGCTATATCGGACTGAGGCCGCCTTGCTGGATGGTAATCTTGGCAGAGCACTTATGGTGCTTCGTGGGTCAACACTCTTTTGGAAGACTCTTCCCATCTCAGTTGCAGGGTGAGTAGCTATTGCCAAGATAATTGCTCTGACCAAACTATTATATTATTTTGCTGAGCTTGCCGTCGTAATCCCCTGTAGCAAATTTCAAGAGATGCATTCCATGTTTGTCACCTGAAGGCCGCCACTGGGCAGACCTTGTGAAACTACAGCAACCGGTACAGGATGTTGGGTTGGCCGCTCCCTACTTTGAGGCATATCATCTGGCGGCTCAATTGCAATGGGTTACCAGGTGGCTGGATAGCAGGCTTTGGGGTTGTCCACTCCTAGAGGGGGGTGTGCCGCCACTGTCCTGGCTGATGCAGCTCATGTTGGAGCCTTGGTCGATCCGGGTTGAACCTTGCACCCTGCAACTAGTGGCCAAGCATTGCTAGGTGCAGTATCTGCAGAAAGCTGGAGTGGCCGCCCCTGTACACCCTGCCTTACCCCTCAAGTGGCTGGCTTGTTTTCTTCCAGAGGATGCAGTTCAACGGTTGGAGGATTGGGCGGCTCTAGGGTTGAGACAATTGGCAATCTGTATGACACCGGGATCCTATGGTCCTTTAAGGACCTACAGGCAGCTGAGACCTACCAGCGAGTCACTTTATTTTCTTTGGCGCGCTCACTGCGTTGGTGCATCGGAGATGGCGCAGGGGGCAAGAGGAGCCGTCCACCCCACAGGGCTGCCATGTCCTATGTACATCTTCGGGTAAACGACAGGCAATCACAGGATTATATGTGGTGATCAGGACAGATACTGGTTTTCCCCTTAGTGCCTTCAGAGACATTTGGGTGGCTGATATTGACATACCTATCACAGATGCCGACTGGCCTAAACTTCTACCTGGGGTCCCCCAGATTTCCCACAATGCCAGTTTCAAATTGATTAACTTTTTCCATCTTCACAGAGCTTACCTTATTTATGAGAGGATCAAATCATTATTTCTGGAGGCTGGCTCGCAGTGACCAAGATGTGGTCTAGTAGGGAAGGATATGTACCATATGGCATGGAGTTGCCTCCACCCTGTATAGTTCCAGATAGGAGTGCTGGCCCTTATTAGCTGCTTAACCGCAGTGCAAATTCTGCCGTGGTGCGGCGGTTTAATCAAGTGGGTGGGCTGCGTCGGCCAACGGACGTGCGCAGCACTACGGCGGTAGTGCTCGCGACGGCCGTTGGCCGACTGAAGCAGCGAAGGGGTTAATGATGTCACAGAACGTACATTGCCCGCCACGCCTGTGGTCTGTCTACTGGGGCTGTTACCTAGGCCGACTAAACACAAGGGCACTACAAGGTTTATAGATCTTGCCCTGATGCTTGCAAAGAAGCAAATCATGCTTCACTGGAAACACACATGGGGACCACTGATCTCCAAATGGAAGGTGGAATTGCTGAATTGGCCGGACTATGGGGGTGTATCATTGCTCAGGGAGGCCAAGAGGGTACAATGTTCATTCGAGGTGAACCGGGCCTGGGTACACTGCTAGAGGAGCTGCGCCCTGGAGAAATGGGCTCAGTGGCTCCCCCCCCTCTACGGGTGGATGTCAGGTGTTGTGGCTTCTCCTTTTCAGCTCCCTTTACTCAACCTTGCTGTTCCATTGGGCAGATGGCCCATGTGATGGTTTCCACTGGATGGGTGGAGGCTTTCTCTGGACCAAACTATGGGCTGGGGGGGGAAGGGGGAATATTAGGGTAGTTGTGTTGGTTAGTTTGTTATGTCGCATGCTTGACAAGTGTGTTTCAACTGTGCAATTTGGTATAGTAGCTGATACCTTTAACGAAATCGAAATGTTGTATCTGCTTGTTTATTAATGTAATGTGGGTGTCAAAAAAAATGCTAATAAAATATATATTTAAAAAAAATCATATTTGCTTTGCCATATGCTTTTCACAATAAATACTCCAGGCCTACGACCTTTGCTGTAACTTTCCATAGTAAGCAGATTATAAATACAATATGCACCCTCTTCTATAAGTGTTTAACAGGGATTATCAAATGTAAACCTTTTACATCTGAAGTTTGTTAGAGGGGGTGAACAACAAATCCTTGTAATCTGTGGAATTCCACGTTACATAAACTTGTTTGTAGGCTTTAACACAGTGTAATAAAACTCCACAGTTGAACACCTATTGTTGTTAACATATGCTTATCACAATAAAAATGTCCAAAACTCCTGCCTACTATTGTTATCTGTGAGATTCCATATAACAAAATACCTGTCTATAGATTTTAATACGGTATGATAGCAATGCCTACAGGTGTTAACATATGTTTTTACAAAAAAAATGTCAGGCCTCCTGCCTGTGATGTAACTTTTCATATTAAACAGATCAGACCAATAGCATCTGACAGAACTTACCCCAATGTACCATCCAGACTTCTAGCCTTTATCACTGACTTGTCACCATAACCAACTCAGGCCTACTGTAATATGCTCATGATTTCCCACAAGACAGCCATCAGGTCTACAATCATAAAACTGAAGAATTGTACACAATTTGAGTTTGCAGCACATGTACAACCTCACCTAAGAAGGGCTAACAAGCATTGGGAAAGTGAACATTCCCCTCCCCCCCATTGTGGAAAATTAGTACGGTTTGGTAAACATTATCTGCGCCATCTTGCCTTTTCCCCTGATGCCACACTTTTTGTCGTGCGCACCCGCCATTTTAGGTGCCTCGATCAGACCCACCCTCTGCACGCCACTGGCCCCCAGCATAGCCCTTCGCCCTCACAAAGCCCGCACGCTGACAACCCCCCGCTCGCACATGCCTTGGGTCATAAACCCCTCTTCAGCGCAGCTCTGCCTCAGAACCCCATCCTGTTCCCAGCGCGACACCTCCCTTCATTCCTTTCATGGTCCCAGGCCCTTTGATATAAACCCCCTTTCCTGTGTGCCCGTTTGTCTTCCTCGTTCCCAGGCCGCCACCTAGCTCTGCGGATACTGTTTATTGCCCCCCCGTACAGTAGGAAGCTTCCCTCATCAAAGGACCCTCGAGTTGATCAAAGCCCCCACCCTATGAGATCCGATCAAACCCCCACATTCCGTGAATCGGCGGAATGTCCAGCTGCGCGATAATCATCACCTGTTGTGACCGGGGTGGGGACTTCAACTGTAAATGTGTGTGGGAACGGGCCTGAAGGGGAGATTCAGAGGATGTCCTTTCATACTTCAAAGCATAACAGGAATATGTTACCTGCAATAAAGATCCTGAAAATGTGTATAAGAGGCCAGGCCTCAGAGATGCGGTTAGAGCACCTCGTGACGATACTGGCTGTCTGAACTGATGTGTTTTCCTCCGGAGAGAATAAACCTTGTTTCCTGCCTTCCAGTCTCCAGCGCCTGCCTCTTCATTAATTAATATTTTGTGGGTTAAAGAGGCGATACCGCCGGGCAAATATTGATTGTCCCTGACCTGGTTTTTACAATTGGCGTCCCACGCGTGGGGCCCATCACCGACACGTGGATCCAGTGGGAGAGGTCCTGACGACAGAGTGAACGACTGCAACGATCGGGAGAGCTCTTGCCCAATAGACCCTCGTCTGGCAGCCGATCATCCGAACTTCACTAGTTCCAAACAGACCTCTCTCGAGTGATCTACGGTCCTGACTGGGAACCATCAGGAGTGCCGCGAGGAATACGAGGAAAAGAGGACGATCGGGCGCTGGATTCGGAAGATAGGAAACTGTCCATACGGTCCGGGTAAGGTCGTGTAAACACGACGAATTGCGAAACGATTGTTTAAGTGACCGGAAAATACTAGTATTACTCTTTGTTGACTTATTTGGAGATTCACTGTCTGCACACGTAGAAACAATAGGCTCTTTCTCTTTGCAAACAGTGAAGGATAGGTAACGCAGCCAGCGTGCCTATCTTTCTCCCCCACTGATATTGATTATTTGTTCACGAATTGTTTTCGGGAGATTTCCCTCTCCCACACTGATTAATTGTTTTCAACCCCGAACTACTGTTCACGGATTGTTTTCTGGAGATTCTCTGTCTGCAAACAGGAAAGAACAGGTTCCCCTTTGCAGATAGTGAAAGGGTAGAGGACGCAGACCTTTTGCGGGCCTACTTATTCTCCCCACTGGTTGTTTATTGATTGTTTGATATTGGTTCATGAGGTATTCACTGCCTGCAAACAACGTAGAATAGAAATATTCTGTCTAGTCTTTGCACGCAGTGATAAGATAGGCAGTGCTGACTTTTTGTCCTCGTTGTGAGCCGTCATGTCTGTCTTCTCCCCACTGGTTGGTAGTTGGTTCAGCCCGGACCGTTTATTAGAGGTGGACAATCTAGCTCCGCTGGAAGGCACCCCTAATAAAGACATGTTCATAAACTATGGATTAGTTACCATAGCCTATAGTAAGCTGTGGCACAGGTATCCAAAGAAAATCAAGAGAAACAGTGGCCACTGATAGGATCCTTCGATCTTGATAAAATAGAAACGTTAGAAATAGCCCTTCGTAATAATAAGACAACGCCTATTATGCTCGACAGTCTCGGTATGTGGCGCAAAGAAGCAATGCAACGAAAGAAAAGAGACGAGGACAGAGTAGGTAAAGGAATATATCGACAGGACAACCCCAGGACACAACGACCCGAAAGTAATCCCCCGACACTACGCACAGGACGACCAGACTTAGGGCAAAACCAATGTGCTTTTTGTAAATATTCCGGGCACTGGAAAGCCCAATGCCCGACTCTACTGAACGAGAGTAGGAGCAGAGGGCCGACAGGAATAACAGGCCGGCAGAAAGGGAAAAGGCGCGAGACAAAGATGAATCAGACTGACATGGACAGGCCAGATAGAACCACCACGTTTGATTATGCCCGATGGCACAGATTTCGCCAGGCCGATTTCAGCGACATGTTCGAGTCCTCATAGATCGAACAACGCTAAGACAAAAAAAAACAGTCTAGCTCTAAATTACCCGGTGACGAACCCCGTACTACCGCTACTGTTCCCTAACACCAAAAAAAAAAAGCCACCCTTTTCGGATAACCTATAGAAACAATACACAGAGTAGTCTCGGACAGATTAGTATACATTCCATTAATGAACTCAAACTTCGAGTGCAATGGGACTGATTACTCTCTGCTGCCCCCCCACTCTGTAAAAAGAAAGGAGCAACTACAGGCATGCATAGACAACCCCCTATTACCCAGACATGCCTGTCCAAACGAAATACCTACCCCCACTCCGGAAGTTCCCGAAATGCCGCAGGTCACCGGTCACGCCCATCCGGAAGGTGAACCACACAGCACGTGTGGGGCGGGGCCTGCTGACAACCATCGATCGAATCGCCAGTGGGATGTCCAGGAGGCACCACGGGCCCGGCATGAAATGGCTGTCCCATCCTCTTCTTCGCGGAGTGGGCTGGGAGGGAGAGGCGACGCGAACGAGCCTCTCCCACCTCCTCGGATAGGAGGCTTCCCAGCCCCAGTCCGGCCATCACAAATACCTCTGCTGAAATTAGTCCAGGTTGGGCTGGGAGGGAGAGGCGACGCGGACGGGCCTCTCCCACCTCCTCGGATAGGAGGCTTCCCAGCCCCGGTCCGGCCATCACAAATACCTCTGCTGAAATTGGTACAGGGTGGGCTGGGAGGGAGAGGCGACGCAAACGGGCCTCTCCCACCTCCCCGGATAGGAGGTTTCCCAGCCCCCGGCCCGGCGCCGAAATCCTCCAGCCAGGCGGCGCCCATACTTGCGCAGCACCGAACATACAACAGCGGCGCCCATACTTGCGCAGCACAGAACATGCAACGGTGGCCATACTTCCGCAGTACAGGACATACGCCGCAGGTGGCCATACTTCCGCAGCACAGGACATGCACTGCAGGCGGCCATACTTCCGCAGCACAGGACATGGGACTTGTGGAGCACGGGATGTAGAGTGGCCATCATGTATTGTCCGTAAGAGGGAGACGGCGCGAACGAGTCTCCCTCGCCCCCCCGGTGGGGGCACCACAGCTGCACCCTAGCCGAATGTCCTGCTCCCACAACACGGAGTTCCATTTCTTTCACCCCAAAAGGTCTCTTCCACTCTTGCAGACTCGACGAAGGGCGGCTGCTGCAGGGCCTCAAAATGGCGTCTGGGCCCCCCTGGAAGGCGGGTCTAGGCCGCTAGAGTAACTTTGACCAGCAATGTAACTCGGACGCTTGCCCACCGGGGCACGAGCCCCCACCTCCGACAGCATCCCCACAGCCTTGAAGATTCTACAAAAAGTCCCCGGAGCCCTCGGCCCCTGCAGGCTTCCGGTGAGGAACAACTGCCTTGGTCGCTAACGAAATAACCACGACATAGCCACCCCTTCTGTTAGCACGAGTTTCTGAACTGCCGAAAAGGACTCTGGTCCAACCGCCGGTTGTAGGAAACATTTTGTCCCTGATGCTACTTCCGGACTAACCCGCCCCCGCCCAAAATGGCGCCGGTATCAATGAGAACTTACGAACGCCTCGTGGTGTTTTTTTAGCTAAAAAGACTCAAATGTTCTGAGATATATATATATATGTGATCCTTTGTACACTTGACGAAAACGAGGGAGGGTTCACTCGACGAACATGTAAAAGGACCCCGTGAAAAATGTTGTTTTCAATGTACGATTTATTATGATATTATTGTAGCCGATACATCACCCCGCTGGTGACACACGCCCACGGTATGCATATAGGAAACTTGATTGCAACTAGTCTGACTGTGCTTCCAATTATGAAATAAATGCCCCTTGATCCCTCACCTTTTGATAGACCTTTTTAGTTTCCTGCAAAATGACTAAATAAAACCTTTTTTAATGTTTTAATGCTGCAAAATAGCCCCCCTTACTGTACGTACTTCAGCCATCGCCGTGTCCGGCCAAATACGATTGCACCCTCATATCTACACGCTGAACGATTGTGCAAATAAAGGTTTTCCAAACTATGAACAGGTATTGCATGCTTTTTTTTAATGTGGGATCAGCGGGAGAGTTTTTCTGTGCACCCTGCTTTGCTCTCTTTTTAAGGTTATTAGAAGATGGTTGCCCAGCCCCGGATGAAGGATCAAATCTAAGACACGATACTCTGCCTCCAAGTATGCGACTGGCTCAGGAACTAACGCATGGAGAAGGACCTCGACTTCCGAGGATGGGTAAAGTGAAGCGGTGTAAATGATAGAATGTTATAAAGGTACGGCACTCAAAGGTACTAGGGAACAGAATTGACCGAAGAACTGATAAGCCTTAGAACATCACAGCAGTAGAAAAGATTTAAGGACCCCGATAGCTAGATACATCTACCAACTATATACCTCACTAAGTGCCTCTGATTCTTTTAACGTTTTCCTACACACGGCCTATAAGGACACACTGCCCCCCCCCCCCCCTTGGCTTCAGAAACCAAAAACCCCAGGGATTCTATCCCGAGGAGATAAGACGAGTATGAGGTAAGTAAAGGACTTTCGTACCCATGCATTGGATATGCTCGAATGTTGTTCCCCTCTCTTTCTCCCTCTACAGGTTACATTGGAATCACGACTGAGGTATGGTGAAGATCTGAAGCCTCGCCATGTCTGATACACGAAGCGGACTAACGCTGCCAGGTGGCACCTAAGCACACCCACAAACTGCTCTTGTAACGAAAGAGCCAATAAGTTGTATGATATGATGAAACACGATCACCCTTAATCCGTGTTGCGTGAATGGACACATGTCACGTATGTCTGAAACTATGAGAGAATGTTTTTGTGTGACTGAAGCGTTGACTTAACTGGTCAAAGGACCGAGAATGCAAGAAGTGCGACACAATGGTGCCCCCTTTTTTACTCAATGCATGTCCCCTGTACCCGGCCTAATGCTCGTCCGTCCCAAACTGCATGCTTTCAAAATTCTAACACAGACCCGTAATGTCTTATGTTGTGTAATGCGCTGAATAGCCTACCTTAATACACTGCCACCCCCAATATCGCACGTGTACTATTTAGCCTATTGTTGCACATCTCTCTCTCTCTCTCTCTCTCTCTCTCTCTCTCTCTCTCTCTCTCTCTCTCTCTCTCTCTCTCTCTCTCTTCCGAACGACTAGCACCTAATTGGCAAACCGCCACCCCTGGTGCACCACCCAATTGGCTCCAAATACCGCAAGTATTTGCACAAAATTTGTCTTAAATAAAATCACCCTGATGCCGTGTCACTACCTCTCCTTTCTGCTAAAAATTGATGAAACCGAGAATTGGCCAATAGGGAAAGGACAGGTAAGACGACTGAGGTTCCCTAATCTGACCCGTAATAAGGGAACTACATGTCAGCGGCTTCTATGATAAAAAAAAATGCCTCAGATAACGCGACCTTCCCCGTCCCGAATTGTCGCAATCCCCAAACAGTAAAGGTGATCGAAACATCCCCATCTTCCCAGAACGCCCCCAGTTTTGTATCAGCTGCCCCAGACAAGATTTTTAAAAATGTCCCTCACCCCCGGTTGCAAGAGATGGGTCGACTTACGACTAACACAGGCCAGCCGTTGTTCCTAGAAATGATTTGTTGATAAGCAAGCTACAGAGTTTAGAATTCGAGAAATGTCACTGAACGCTTACCAACTGAACTGTGGCCTTCTGCTAAATAACGCCCTTATGACACAAAGCAAGACGATAGTCCCTTACCACAGTTTGCTATGTCCCTAGTTGTTTTCCATAAGACCCCGGTTCTTAATTAAGTAGTCGGGTTGTAAGAGGCTATGTAGGAACTAGAATGATGATTGCAAAGTTAAGATTAGACCGAAATGAAGAAATTGTTGCAATGAACCCTGTTGAAAGTAAAATGTTTAGCTGAGAGATAGGATGCATTGATAGAATGGAAAATTGTTTAGCCTATGTTCATTCCTCAGAAAGATACCTATCAGACCATGGTGATAGCACGTTGCACTTTTTCATAAAATATAAAGCCCTGGAGAACGGTATAGCTTTGCAAGACTCGTACTAGGAAGGTGGGTCTCTGTCAGAAGAACTGACGTAACTGTAATAAACAAAATACAATGAATAGGTACCAGATCTCGTATCACGACAATAAATGTAACACCAACAAACACCAAAGAAATAGTTACGAAGGAAAGTTATAGGAAATCCAACAAGCCCATCATCAATTATTTATATGTTGGTTGTGAACCCCAATGTAACGGATGTTTCTCATTTGCTTGGAGCTGGGAGAGAAATAGACTTATGTGATTACCTTCCTCTGCCAATTCTCTAAAGACTGTCTTTTCAAACTCATTTAAGGGTACCACTGTCGGAGGAAAGAGAGACCGGATGTGGGAGCACGCGGCCTGACTACAGACTGTGGAACATCTGCGACATTGGCCAAGGCGAGACCGCGACAGTAAGGAGTTGCAGGACGAGGCACTGTTTCCGACAAAATAAGAGGAAAGGGCTGACCTGATGCCCCTGCTCGATGTTCAACGTGTGCCGAAAAGTCCCCGCTCTCTGAACTCGGTCATGAGCCCGCCTACCTGAAATTTTCCGTCCCCCTGGTCTGTTCCCGATCTGGCCCTGCTCCATCCCCCTTTTTCTCCGACCTACCCTAAGGACTACTCACACACGCACTTCTTCCACCTGAACTTTTTGACAATCAACTCAAAAGGACACAGGGCGAAAAGGACCTTTTTGACCAGAAAAGCGAGGAAAAGGTCATGCCCTGCAACGCGGGACCTAGAATAGAGCTGGACCCATAGCTCCACCGCCGGTGCTCCACAGCGCCAACAGAAGACGACAAAGAATGCTGAGAACTCACTAATAATGGTCCATGGCAATAGGACTTCCCCTTCGAACAATGGCACCCCTGATTATTGTTTTTACTACGTCTCATTTCTCTCCCAGCCACCATTGTATTGATTATACTCCAACCAGATGCGAAAAGAATTTACATATGTAATAACCTATCAGTTCATATTCCGAATGATTATAAGCTTCTATGAAATGTACTCAATGCTCTCACTACAGAATCGTTTTTGTCCGATATTGCATTACTATGACTTTCCTGCAAACGAGTTTTATCGATAGACCCGCCTCCTAAGACGAAAGATTTTAAATGTAATGTTTATAGCTCCTTCACCTGGGTTCCTACTTCTTTACTTATGACCACCACAGTAGACATGGATAGGAAATAGGCCAGCAAGATGTCTTGGATATGTTAAAGGGAGGACTGTGGAAAATTAGTACGGTTTGGTAAACATTATCTGCGCCATCTTGCCTTTTCCCCTGATGCCACACTTTTTGTCGTGCGCACCCGCCATTTTAGGTGCCTCGATCAGACCCACCCTCTGCACGCCACTGGCCCCCAGCATAGCCCTTCGCCCTCACAAAGCCCGCACGCTGACAACCCCCCGCTCGCACATGCCTTGGGTCATAAACCCCTCTTCAGCGCAGCTCTGCCTCAGAACCCCATCCTGTTCCCAGCGCGACACCTCCCTTCATTCCTTTCATGGTCCCAGGCCCTTTGATATAAACCCCCTTTCCTGTGTGCCCGTTTGTCTTCCTCGTTCCCAGGCCGCCACCTAGCTCTGCGGATACTGTTTATTGCCCCCCCCGTACAGTAGGAAGCTTCCCTCATCAAAGGACCCTCGAGTTCATCAAAGCCCCCACCCTATGAGATCCGATCAAACCCCCACATTCCGTGAATCGGCGGAATGTCCAGCTGCGCGATAATCATCACCTGTTGTGACCGGGGTGGGGACTTCAACTGTAAATGTGTGTGGGGACGGGCCTGAAGGGGAGATTCAGAGGATGTCCTTTCATACTTCAAAGCATAACAGGAATATGTTACCTGCAATAAAGATCCTGAAAATGTGTATAAGAGGCCAGGCCTCAGAGATGCGGTTAGAGCACCTCGTGACGATGCTGGCTGTCTGAACTGATGTGTTCTCCTCCGGAGAGAATAAACCTTGTTTCCTGCCTTCCAGTCTCCAGCGCCTGCCTCTTCATTAATTAATATTTTGTGGGTTAAAGAGGCGATACCGCCGGGCAAATATTGATTGTCCCTGACCTGGTTTTTACACCATTATATGTAAGAGTTGGGGTCCCAACACAAAGATTTGCCTACTATGGTAACCTGTTTCAGTCCATCTAACACAATACTTGTCTACAGGCTTTAATACTGTGTAATATCCATCCACCCTCAAATTACTACAGACTTAACATAGGGTTTCCACATTAAATACATCAGGCCTACTCCATTTGTGATAACTTTTCGTAAGCTTTTCACAAAGCAGAAATTGCAGTACAAGCACTCGTTTTCAGTGAAAATCCACCACCTCTGCCCAATCATATGCAGTACTCAAAGTGATCTAGTTGTTGGTAGAGCCAAAGCCATCTCTCATTACTGCTCCTTCAAACTTTGTTTCTGTTGATCACTGAATGCCTGCTGCACTAACAAGCCAGACAGAAAAAGGACAGCAACTTTAGAACTAAAGGAAAGTGTAGCTGTGGAAACACAGAAGGTGTTAGAAGACAACAGGAACTACAGTTAGGGGTGTATGAACAACCATATTAGTTTGGGCATGCCTCACTGTCGATAAAGACAAGCATTGGCAAAGCCAAAAATCTCACCTATGCGAGGCCATTGGCTTTTAGCCATGTTGTACACCACTGTAGCTGCTGTTCAGCATGTCTCCAAGTTAGTGACGTAAAGGAGATAGAAGAGCATCGTAAAGTGGAATGTCTTGGAGTGTTATGGAGTGGTGTAGAGTGACGTGTAGTGGCGTGGAGTGGCATACATTGGTGTAGAGAGGAGTGGTGTGGAGTGGCATAGGATTGCGGAGTGGTGTGCAGGGAGTAGCATGTAGAGTGGAAGGGTGTATAGTAGGGCAGAGTGTCGTATAATTGCGTGGAGTAGAGTGGCACAGAGTGCTGTGGTGTAGAGGGTGTTGAGTGGAGTAGAGTGTTGTAGAGTTCAGTGGCGTACAGTAGAGTAGATTGTCATAAAGTGGAGTGGCATAGAGTGGAGTAAGTACAGTGTTGCAGAGTGTAGTGGGATTAAGTGCAGTATAGTGTTGTAGAGTGGCATAGAATGAAGGGGCGTAGAATGGAATAGTGTATTGCTGAACAGAATGGAGTAAAGTGGCATAGAGAGACGTAGAGGGAGTTGTGTAGAGTGGATTTCTGTCAGAGTGGCATAGAGTGGAGTGGCACAGAGTGAAGTTGAGTGGGATGGCATGGAGTTGAGTTTTTAATGAAGTAGAGCATCATAGAGTGGAGTATCATGGACTAGAGTGTAGGAGTGGAGTGTCGTAGAGTGGACTAGAGTGGCCTAGAGTGAAGTGGCATAAAGTACACAGTAGATTAGCATAGAGTGCATTGGTTTTGTGTAAAATGGTGGAGAGCGCATTGGCATATTGTAGATGAGAGAGCAGTGCTATAGCGTACAGTGCAGAGGCACAGGGTGGAGTGGCGCAGAGTGGAGTGGCATAGAGTAGATTGTTTCAGAGTAGGGGGAAGTGGTGCAGAGTGGGTGGTGTAGGGCAGAGGGGTGTAGAGTGCAGGAAGTGCAGCGGTGCAGAGTATATTAAAGTGGTGTAGAGTGCAGTGGTGTAGGGTGGAGTGGCGGAGAGTGGAATTACAGACTGAAGTGATGCAGTGTGGAGTGACACAGTGAAGTGATGCAGAGTAGAGTGGTGTAGAATGTAGTGGTGTAGACAGCATCGGCATTGGGTGCAGTAGAGTGGCATAGTGTTGAGTGGTGCAGAGTAAATTGCAGTGGTATAAAGTTCAGCTGCGCAAAGTAGAGTGACTTAGTGTTCAGTGGCATAGAGTACAGTCTTGCAGAGTAGTGTCATAGAGTGCATTGGTGTAGAGTGGAGTGGTGTAGAGTAGAGTGGTGCAGAGTAGAGTGGTGCAGAGTAGAGTGGTGCTGAGCTCAATGGTGTAGAGTACAATGGTGCAGAGTAGAATAGAGTGGCATAGACTGCAATGGCGTAGTGTGCAGTGGTATAGAGTGCTGTACAGTATAATGACAGAGTACAGTGGTGCACAGTAGTTGGCAATGAATGTAGTGGTATATAGTGCTTTGGTTTTCAGTAAAGTGGCATTGAGTGCATTGGTGGAGTGTGCAGTGGTTTAGAGTAGAGTGACGTAGAGTGCAGTGGTGTAGAGAACAATGGGGCAATGTAGAGTAAGGTGGAGCAGCGTAGAGCACAGCGACATCGAGTGGAGTGATGTAGAGTGGGTAAAGTCTCATAGAGAGCAGTGGCATAGAGTAGATTGTTTCAGAGTAGAGTGAAGTGGCCTGGCATGGTCCAGGGTAGAGTGGAGTGGTGCAGGGTAGAGTACAGTGGCATAGTGTAGTGGCATAGAATGCACTGGCATGGAATGGTACAGAGTAGAGTGTATTGAAGTAGTGCGGTGTGATGCAGAGTACAGTGGCATAGAGTGCATTGGCGTAGAATGCAGTAGAGTGCTAGTGCTATAGAATAGAGTGACTCAGAGTGCAGTATTGTAGAATGCAGCGGTGTTAGAGTAGTCAGCAGTGGTGTAGAGTGCAGTGGTGTAGTGCACAGTGTTGTAGAGTATAGTGCCTTAGAGTGCAGTGGTACAGAGTACTTTGCGTATAGTGCATTGGTTTTGAGTAAAGAGGTGTAGAGTGCATTGGCAGAGAGTGAAGTGGTGTAGAGTGGCGTAGAGCACAGTGGTGTACAGTAGAATGGTGCAAAGTAGAATACAGCGGACCAGCATAGAGTGGAGTAGGTAGAGTGGACTAGAGTGGAGAGGCATAGAATAGATTTTTTCTGAGTAAAATGGCATAGTGTGGGGTAGAGTGCAGGGACATAGAGTAGTGGAGTAGAGTGCACTGCCGTGGAGAGGTACCAAGTACAGTGCATTGGCAAAGAGTGCAGTGGCATAGAGTGCAATGTTGCACAGTAGAGTGGAGTGGTCTAAACTGGAGAGGTGTATGGAGTGCAGTGGCAAAAAATGAACTGATGTATAGTTGTGTAGAGTGGGGAACAGAGCATTGAAATCAGGGCCGGACTGGCTACCGGGCAGTTGTGTGTGCTGCCGAGCTAGGGGCTAATTTCTCTGTGGTGGGGGCTTATTTCGTTGATGGGGACCTGCGTGCGAATTGAAATAAAAAAACGAATTTCATTTTGTACACACAGGTCCCCATCAACGAAATTAGCCCCCAGCACAGCAGCACACACAACTGCCCGGTAGCCAGTCCGGCCCTGATTGAAATAGAGTAGAGTCGTGCAAAGTAGAGTAGAGAGGCGTAGAGTGTAGTGGCATAGAATACCCTGGCATAGAGTGGTGCAGAGTAGAATGCAGTGGCATAGAGTGCAGTTGCGCAGAGTACAGTGGCGCAGAGTTCAGTGGTGGAGAGTGCAGTGAAGCAGAGTAGCGTGTCAGAGTGCAGTGGTGTAGAGTGGTGCAGAGTATAGAGGCATAGAGAGCAGTGGCATACAGTACAGTGGTGCAGAGTGAAATAGAGTTGTGTAGAGTACAATGGTTTAGAGCGCAACGGTGTAGAGTGCAGTGGCATAGAGTACAGTGTAGTTGAGTGTTGCAGACTAGAGTATAGTGGCATACAGTGCAGTGGTACAGAGTAGATTAGTGTAGAGTGCAGTGGTGTAGAGTTCATTGGTTAGAGTAAAGTGCACTGGCATAGAGTAAAGTGGGGCGGAGAAGAGTGAAGTGGCACAGAGTAGATTGTTTCAGAGTAGAGTAAAGTGGAGTGAAGTGGTGAAGGGTAGAGTGCTGTGGTGTAGAGTTGCGTAGAGTGCAGTGGCGTTGAGTGGAGTGGAGTGGTGTAGAGTGGATTGGCATACAGTCACTGGCATAGAGTGGTGTGGTACAGAATAGGATGCATTGGCCTAGAAAGCACTGGCATAGAGTGCAGTGTTGCAGAGTAGCGTGCCATAGAGTGGAGTAGTGTGGTGCAGAGTAGAGTGGAATGGTCTAGACTGGAGTTGTGTAGAGAGCTGTGGCAAAGAGTATAGTGGTGCACAGTAGAGTGGGTACAGCGCACTGGCATAGAGTAGAGTGGTGCAGAGTAGAGCAAAAAGGCATAGAGTGAAGTGGTGCAGAGTAGAGTGGAAAGACGCAATGTGGATTAGTGTAGAATCGAGAGGCATAGTGTAGTGGGATGCAGCTTATAGTGCAGTGGCGCTGAGTGGTGCAGAGTAAAATGGTGTATGAGTGGTGTGGTAGCACACTGCCATTACAGACTACACATCTTCATTTGAAATGACCATTACATTTGCACAGATATAGTTTTACTGATAAAAGTATACAGCAACAAATGATAGGTGGAAATGTCACCACCTACTGTATTAATTTTTTTGATCGTAATAAAATATTTGTTTCCACCACAATTCAGAATTACCAATGCGTGCTTCCCTAATTATGACATATTCTAAGTTAACTGCACATTTCATTTACAGAAATGTAAATTTTGTTGTTTGCTGGAAAAAAATACCATCAAACAGCCTTCCATTCTGCACTCCCCCCCAAAAGCCAGCATGATTGTCCCATAAATCCTCTAACATTGAAGTAAAAAAATTTAACAGCAAGTTCTCTCAGAAGACAGAGCCAGACACTCCTCTGTCTTTGAATGTCCAGCAAATGTGACAAGATAAGAACAAGATTTAAGGGCTTGTTTGCAGGAATCGAGCACTGGTGCAAGGACATCATGAATAGGGTATGGTCCATAGAAGGGACGAACTCAAGCTAGGCAGCCTAAAACAAATAAAGCCAGCAAATGTGAGTTACAAAGCACAACACCAATGGTAAGAAATGGGTGGAATGCATTCTCAGGTAAATTTTCTGTATGTCCCCACGATGTGGTTAGCAAACCCTACAGCTGTACTGTCTAGTAGGCTTTGATCTAAAGCACGAGTTACTTACCTTCGGTAACAATATATCTGTAGGAAACAGTAGTTAGTGTTAGATTCCTTACCTTAGAATATCCCCAGGCATCAGACTGGATCCGGAAAGTTTTGCGTAGCAGTACCCCTGAGCGTCGGTAGGCGTCGCCTGCGGCTCCGCGTTCGGTGTCGTGATCGCCGGGATGATGTCGTCGGAGCACTTAGAAGCCGCCCTTGCACGCTGACATCAGTTCTTGCACATAACTTTCTGCGCCAGGAACGCAGAGCCATGCCAGAGACCGACATTGGTGCCATGAAACTAGGGCCCTCAAAGGGAGATACCTTAACCCTAGATATAGGTTCGCAGAACAGGGAGGATGGGTGGGGCGGTAAGGAATCTAACACTAACTACTGTTTCTTACAGATATATCGTTACCGAAGGTAAGTAACTTGTGCATCTGAAAGAAACAGGTTAGTGTTAGATTATTTACCTTAGAATAGATACCCCAGCAATACCAACCCCGGTGGTGGGTCTGCGAACCAAGATCACACCAGAAAGTCCTGGAGAACGGAACGGCAGAAAAAGCCATCACTCCAGACTTGGCTGTCCAGGCAGTAGTGCCTAGCAAACATGTGCAGCGAGGCCCACGTAGCTGCCTGACAGATGTCCTGCAAGGGGACTCCCTGACGCAGGGCAGTAGTAGCTGCCGTGGCCCGAGTGGAATGGGCGCGTAGCCTCACAGGGGGCTCCTTCTTAGCCAAAGAGTAACAGACCTTGATGCACAAAACGACCCACCGAGAGATGGCCCGTTTGTGCACCGCCCGTCCCTTCTTAGCACCACACGTAACCAACAAAGAGCTGGTCATCCACCCGGAACTGGCGTGTGCGGTCTAGATAAAAGGAGAGCGCACATTTTGGGTCCAGACGGTGGAGCCTCTCTTCCACTTTCGAGGGATTTGGAGGCGGAAAGAAGGTGGGCAAGGTGATGAACTGCCCAATGTGAAAGGCTGTAACCACCTTGGGCAGGAAAGAAGGACGAGGTCTCAAGACAACTTTGTCCGGATGGACAGAGAGGAAAGGAGGTTTAGAAGATAGAGCCTGGAGCTCACTCACTCTCCTGGCAGAGGTGATGGCAACCAGGAATGCAGTCTTAAGAGTCAGAAGACGAAGAGGGCAATTGTGAAGTGGCTCGAAAAGGAGCGCACATCAAATAGGTTAGAACAAGGTTCAAATCCCACTGAGGCATCATGAAAGGAACAGGAGGAAACATGTGTGTGATGCCTTTCAAGAACCTATTTACAACAGGGGACTTGAAAAGAGAAGGCTGATCAGGAAGCCCCAAGCAGGCTGAAATGGCAGAGAGGTAGCCCTTGATAGTGCTCAGAGCAGAGCCCTGCTGGGCAAGAGAAAATGAAAGAGGAGAACCTCAGCTAGGGGGGCAGAGATTGGATCCACAGCCTTTGCTCTGCACCAGGCCATAAATGTATTCCACCTGCAGGCGTATACCGATTTTGTGGAGGGACGCCTGGCTGCCAGAATCACATCACAGACTTCAGGAGGCAAGTCAAATGGCCTCAACTGTCGCTGCTCAATCTCCATGCATGTAGGTGGATACTGGACAGGTTTGGGTGGAGGACCGCCCCCTGCTGCTGCGACAGATGGTCCTCCTGAAGAGGCAGAAAAATCGGGGGATCGACTGACATGCTGAGTAGCTCGGGATACCAGTATCTTCGTGCCCAGTCCGGAGCCACAAGGATAACTTGGGCCCGGTCGCACCGGATCTTCTTCAGCACTCTGGGCAGAAGTGGTATAGGCGGAAAGGCATACAACAGACCGTAGCTCCACTCGCGACGAAAAGCGTCTCCGAGCGAGTGCCGCTTTGGAAATTCCAACGCGCTGAACTGATGATATTGCGCGTTCTCTTCGGTGGCGAATAGATTCAACCAAGGCTCCCCCCACTGCTGAAAGAGGCCTTGCGCCACGTCCGAGTGCAGACGCCATTCGTGATCCATCATGCACCGGCGGCTGAGTTCGTCCACCCTGGCGTTCAGGGAACCTGCCAGGTGTTGAACCACCAGGGTGACGCCCTGGTGTTCCAGCCATTGCCATAGGCGCAGAGCCACCTGACAAAGGGTCCACGACCCCACCCTGCCCTGTTTGTTGTAGTACCACATGGCGGTGGTGTTGTCCGTGAACACCTGCACTACCCTTCCCCGGACAGAGGGAAGGAATGCTTTCAGTGCAAGCCGGATCGCCCGCAGCTCCAGAAGGTTGATGTGAAGCAGGGACTCCGCCGGAGACCAGAGACCTCTGATCTCCCTCTCTCCCATGTGGCCTCCCCATCCCAGGAGGGACGCATCTGTCACTACTACGTGCTCCGGTTGGGGAAGGGAGAGAGAGATCTGCTGCTGACCCAATCACGGTCCGTGAGCCACCACTGCAACTTGCTCGCAGTGCCCTCTGAGATCAGGACATGGTCGGACAGGTAGCCCTGATGCTGTGCCCACTGAAACTTCAGATCCCACTGCAGAGCCCGCAACCGCCACCTGCTGTGATGCACCAGAAGGATGCAGGAGGCCATCAGCCCCAGGAGCCGCAGCATCAACCTGACCGAGACCCGGGATAAATGATGAAAGATCAGAATCAGAGCCTGAATATCCCAAACCCGCTGTTCAGGGGGATAAACCCGAAACTGCGCTGAGTCCAGAACCGCTCCGATGAAAAGGAGCTTCTGAGAGGGGCACAGGTGTGACTTCCGCACGTTGATGGAGAACCCCAGGGAGTGCAGGAGGTCGGCCGTAGTCTGGAGGTGGGAGACGACTGACTGCGGCGAGCCCGCCTTCAACAACCAGTCATCAAGATAGGGGAAGACTGAAACCCCTAATCTGCGCAGATGAGCTGCGACCACCGCCATCACTTTCGTGAACACCCGTGGGGCGCTGGTAAGGCCGAAGGGTAGCACGGTAAACTGAAAGTGCTCGTGGCCTACCGTGAACCTCAGGTAACGCCGGTGGGCCGGCAGGATGGGGATGTGGAAATACGCGTCCTACAAGTCCAACACTACCATCCAGTCTTCTGGGTCCAGGGCAGCTAGAACCTGAGCCAAAGTCAGCATCTTGAACTTCTCCTTCCGGAGGAAGCCGTTGACGCTCCGTAGGTCCAAGATAGGGCGTAAACCTCCTTTGCCCTTTGTGGGTAACAGAAAGTAGGGATATCAACCACGTCCTACTTCTGGCCCAGGAACGTGCTTGATGGCCCCCTTGGCCAAGAGGGCCGTAACTTCCTCCTGCAGAAGTTGCCAGTGATCACACGACATGCGGTGGTACTGTGGTGGCTTGGCTGGAGGGGTTGCCTCGAAGGGGAGGGAGTAGCCCCTTCAGACGATTTGCAGCACCCACCTGTCCGATGTGATGGTACGCCAGTGGAGGAGGTGATGGCGAACCCTGCCCCCCACTGGCGTCGAATGGGCCTGACAGCTCGCACTAGGAGGACTTTGAGGCAGATGCTGCGGGGGCGGATGGGGACTGACCTTGCCGTTGTCCCCCGGCACTGCCACGGCGGTTACCACGTCCGCGACCGCGTTGAGGTTGGTTCTGCGGCCTGTGGCTAGCTGGACGTGTGGGGGCGCCCCTTCCTTGGCCATGAAAGGGGCAAAACGCAGAAGTTTGCTGGCGTTGGCCGAAGCCCAAGGACTTGACCGTAGCCTTGGAGTCCTTGAAACGCTCCAGCGCACTGTCCGCCTTGTCGCCAAAGAGGCGACGGCCATCAAAAGGCATGTATGTCCATAAGGGTGGCTTGGACATCCCCCAAAAAGTTGGCGGACCTCAGCCAGGCGTGGCGACGAACCACCACTGTCGTCGCAATTGCCCTACCTAGCGAGTCCGTGGTGTCAAGTCCACACCGTATTGAATAGCGTGCTGCATCCCGTTCCTCCGCTAGGGCTTGGGTAAGCTTTGCCTGGACCTCCACCGGGCACTGCGGCAGCACTTCCGCTACCGTATCCCACAGAGAGTGGGTGTAACAGCCCAAAAGGCAGGCGGTATTGACAGACCGCAACCCCAAACTCAGGGAGGAGAACAGTTTCTTCCCAAACTGATCGTACCTTTTGGATTCCGGAGGAGCGGTTGGGAATGCGGTCTAGGAGGTAGAGGCCTGGATCACCAGGCTCTCGGGTGGGGTGAACGGACAGGAAGCTGAGGTCGCCCGGAGCCAGGAGGTGGCGTCGTGCCACGTTCCAAACTAGGGGAAGGCCCGTAGAGGGCTTGGACCAGGTGCCCACCAGAACGTCAGTCAGGGCTTCGTTGAATGGCAGCAGTGGCTCCGAGGAGCTTGCCTGCGGTTTGAGCACCTCAGTGAGGAGGTTAGTCCTCACGGCCCCGACAGGGAGCTCAAGAGCCAAGGCCTTGGCTGCCCTATTCAACATCACGCTGTAAGCAGCCCCCTCCTCTGTAGCCACGGTAGGAGGGGAGAAAAATCCAGTGTCGGGCGAAGTGTCCAGACCACTGGCCTCCCCCAGCTCGTCTGCCCAGTCCTGGCTCAACTGGCACTGGAGTGCCAGAGGGTCCTCAGACCCCTCCCAGTACTCCTCGTCATCCATCTCCTGATAGTCAGGAAAAAATTATGGAGCCGGGTCATCGGTGAAGTGGTCACTGATCGGCGTCGAAGACGGCGCCGTGCGGTGCCGGTCCGACGCTGGATTCGGACCAGGGCTGGAACCGGGGACGATGTCGTCCGGGGACGGCGTCGGGGCGACACCCTTGGTGACTGCGCCAGCGGAGGGGTCGTAAGGTCAGCCGATGACGTCACGGATCCAGGCCTGGATCCTGAGGAGCCCTGCGGCTTCGGGACGCGCCGGAGCTGAAGCACCCGACGGCCCGCTAGGGCTCCCAGAAGGACAAGCGGGACATGAAGGCACCTCGGCGGGTTCCGACGTAGAGAAGCACGACCTCATGGCCGTGAGGAAAGCACTAATCTCCTCCGGCATCGCGTGCAGCCCAGGGACCGGCGGGTATGGAACTGGACGCGGCGATTGCGGCTCCGGCGGTGCCACCCGAACCGCCGGCCGTGTCGGGGAGTAGTTGGAAGAGTGATGACGCTTCGACTTCTTTTTGGAGTGCCTCGACTTACCTGAGGACTTGGAGCCCGACGAGTGGTGTTGACTCCCCCGCGACCGGTCCGTCGACCTCCTCCTGAAACCCGGGACCTCGAACGGCGCGGGGCCGACTGCCGGAGCTCAAGATGCTTACGGGACCGCTTCCGCCTAGCCTTCGAGGTCAAGGCCCGACAGTTGGGGCACGACTTGTCATCGTGATTGGCCCCAAGACAGTAAAGGCACCGACGGTGGGGGTCGGTCACCGATATCAAGCAGTGACAATCGTCGCAGGGTTTGAACCCGGGCATCCCTACCGGCACCGCGAGTCAAGGATTGACCTTAGAAGTGATCCAAAAAGTTAGTCAAAAAATGACTAAGAGTACTGCTCTTCCTGGATCTGCGCTTGCTGGCGCAGATAAAAAAAAAGGGGAACTGACGCCAGCGTGCGAGGTCGGCGTCTAAGTGCTCCGACGACGTCATCCCGGCGATCACGACGCCGACGACGGACGCGGAGCCGCAGACGATGCCTACCGACGCGCTCGGGTACTGCTACGCAAAACTTTTCCGATCCAGTCTGACGCCTGGGGATATTCTAAGGTAAGGAATCTAACACTAACCTGTTTCTTTCAGATAAAGCATCTTGCAGGAGGGCAGAAGATGAGAACTCTGTTTGAATGACTTTCCATTGCAATGATCTCTTCAAGTACTTGCTGTCTTTTTCCACTTATGTACTCCGGCAATACCATTCTACATAACATAACCCTACCAAGTGCCTCACACCTCAGGGTAGTCCAACTCATTTTCATAACTGCATTTCCAAAGGGTCCAGCACTTACCAAACAAATCAGCTGAGCATCCCAGCTGACTGCGTTTTCCCTCAGCAAAGAAGCCTTAGTGCTTCTCTGTACTCGAATTCCATTGGGTGAGTTTCTCTTGACCACTCGCTTTCCCCTATGGAAGTAACTGTCTTTCACTGACGGCACGCAGTTATAGGGAATTGATTCGGCCGGACAAGACTTTGAGAAGTCAGCAATGCATTTAATAAGTCAACATGGTTCCACTTCCTTCTAGTATGGACAGCCGCGGCCGGTGGTGGGAGTACCAGTGGGCGGTGACGGGGGGAGGGGCAGGGTGGGGGGTAGTAATGTATGGATTACGGAGTTTAACAGGTAAGTAAATAAATAAAACGAAATTCGTTGCGCGCACTGCATCGCATTTGGTGATGCAGTGCACGCAACACAATTCATTTATTTATATATATGGTTACTTACCTGTTAAACTCCGTAATCCATACATTACTTCCCACTCCCCATGTCACCGCCCACAGGTACTCCTACCACCGGCCACGGCTGAGTATGGAGTTTTGGGGATGCTTGAAGCTCCACTACGGCTTGGATGCCCAACAATCTCCCCCTTCTCCCCTCCCCCCACGACAATCCCACTATACACACCACGTTTCATTAGGTGCATACCCCTGGCTCTCAAGACTCATTTGTAGAGTTCTGTACCACATGCCTCATTGTTTGAACTGAAGCACATGTATACTTGATATAGTACAAACAATAGAAAACAGGCTATGGCTGGGAGATAGGTGTACTCTGCCAAATGTATAGACATTTTAGAGTCCAATTTAAGCCAATGTTCAAGAGTTATCTGGTGCTCCGGAGAAGGAAGAGCCATCTATTCTTCCTTGTTCAGAAAAGGTTCCTGAATTAAAAAGACTATTCTCCAGGCACACAGAAATAAGTTGGGATCGTGGTTTTAATAGTCCTTTTATTCCTTAAATTGTTATACGAGCCCCTTGCCCACGTGTTTAGTCTCAAGCTCTTGTTGTCACTGCTGACTTTTTCAGGGCAATTTTCGGTTTCTTCATGATTTCTATCTCGTTTCGGTGAGGTCCTACCAACGATTGGTAAAAGGACTATTGAAACCACGATCTAAACTTATTTCTGTGTGCCTGGAGAATAGTATTGTTATTACTTGATATAGTGATGCAAGAGACAGCCCCTGAGGATATGAACACATGGCGCTTCCCCTCACTCCAGGTCATTGCTAACACTGTCTCCATTCCTAAACATTTCACCTACAATTGGCTGAGTTCAGGCCTGTTAGTGGAATTAGTTCAACGGAAGGAAAACAAGACTGCAATGCTCAGAATGCATTACACTATCATACAAAACTCCAGGACTAACAGGGAGCTGTTAAAAAACTCGGGTTACCTTGTCCTTGCTGTGCAAACCTGCTGGCCCACACAAACTGCTGGAACTGCTGAAACGTGAACCAGGGGGTCCCGCAGAAGCCGCCACCGCCACGAGTCACTGGACCACAACTCCCAGCAACCTTTGCGGCGCGCATGACGCCACCGCGCTATGGAGGCGCCAGGAGGCGTTTAAAAGGTACTTGCAGCCCCGCGTCGCAGGACGCGCGCTGGCAACGCCGAGACAAGCCCGGGACAAGGGCGGAACCGTCTATGGCCGTCCGGGGCCAGACGAGGCCGGGCCGGGCCACGTTATTTGGTCTGTTTGGTTCCAGTTTCTATTGAATTAATGATTCCTTGGTGTAAATTTAGTCACCATTTTTCTGAAGTCATAGCAATATTGTACTAAATATTTATTCTAGTCATTCAAATAAGGGTATATGTTCCGCATCTCAGTGTTTGACACGCTTTCTCATATGCTGGTATCATTGCATTACTTCTATTAATTCCAAAACTGTTGCATATTTTTGTGATACATCATGGGGAAGAATACTCCCGTACAGCCAGTTCATGCTACGAAACAAAGTTCTGAGCTGGGATGGTGCAGTGAGCTAAAAAACGGTGATGGATAAAGCCCTGATCTTTGGACTGGGTAAGAGTGGTCTGCTTAATACAGGCACTCTGTTCATCACCACCCCCTTTTCTGAATCATTTTGTCCACCATAAGCGTGGAAGGGTATACTCAGATGTGAGTCCCTTGCTCATTGCACCATCAGGATTCAAGCAAGCCGGGCCGACGAGGCTGAAATGCCAGAAACCGGTCCCCGGTAGCTTGTTTCCTTCCCAGTATAAGAATTGGCTTGGTAGTTTGGTTTGCCCTGTTCCCATCATGCACTGGGACAGGAACAGACTAATTTGCATATAGCCAAGTTCTGAGCTGGGATGGTGCAGTGAGCTAAAAAACGGTGATGGATAAAGCCCTGATCTTTGGACTGGGTAAGAGTGGTCTGCTTAATTCAGGCACTCTGTTCATCACCACCCCCTTTTCTGAATCAAACAAAGGGTAGTCTTAAATACTCCTCTCCCTAGTTTGACAGCAATCGATCGTATGCTGCAAAAAACTATAGGGGTGGTAGCGTCTGCCATTGAAAGTACAGAAAGGCGCCTTTCCCTCCCAGCTGGTACGCTCCCCCCATTGCCTGCCACAAATACATCGATGGTTACAATAAATTCTCAGGACTTGATACTAGCACTATCTTTTGTTGCCTTGCCAGGGGCTCAACCTATCCTATTATTACATGATAATGTGCCTATCACGGGTAATGTACCTTCTGAACCCTTGCCCTGTTCAACCAGGCTATCTATGACACCTACTATTTTTTCAAAGGATGTAATTTCTGAGCCCCCACTTTTGATTGAGGATCTTACAGATAAGATGGGGTGTGATACGCTTTTAAGTCCGACTTCTGTTTCAATCCCAACCGCTAATAGTGATAGCCCGCGAGTAATGACCAGAGGACAGAAGGCAAGACGTAAACTAAAGCATACCCATAGGGAAGGGTCATCTGTAAAAAATGCTAAAGGGAATGCGGGTCATAAACAACAAAAAACTGCTGCAAAACAAACTGGAACAAAAGGAAATAAGGGTAACAGCCAGACTGAAACCGCGTTTCCCTCAAATAGCGTAGGTAATTTAACAGATGAGGAGTGTTTTTGGGGAAGAATGGAGACCCTTCTAACAACCCTTCTAGAACCCATTCGTTTAAAAATTACGAACATAGAAACCAGGGTAACTCATATGGAGGAAAAGTTTGCTGGTAATTTGCAGTCTATCCAGGACAAACGAATTCCTATATTACCTCAACCTACTCTCACTGACTCTAATGGAAACTCTAATAATACACCGAGGGCCCCAGTCACTCAAACTCAGTCCAATAATAGTGAGGTTAATGGACGACTGGAGCCCAACAGACTAAGGGGTAATACTGGAATTAATGAATTAGGTCCATCTGGTCCTGCCCAAGCTATTACTAACAAAACTATAAGTCATTTGAGAAGAGTTGAGGACACCAGGGAGGTTACCGTAACTACGATCTTACCCATTTTAAATCTCCCTCCTGAGGCTGTGCCACATACTGTGGTGTTAGCCAATGTCCCTCCTCTCCTCCCCAATGCTTTTGAACATTGGTCGACTTTGAGGAATAAATCACTCCATTTTTTATCTACTAAGCTTGGATTTGCTAATTTCATGTTTTCTGAATTTAAGATGGTCAAAAGACTTAGTTGGTTGGGCACGTCAACTAAATCATTGAGTGGGGACTGTGTAATCCTAACATTTCGGTCTCCACCACTAGTTCGTAGTATAATTGACAGTGGTTGTACTTGGTCAGTTGACCCGGATTTTGTTAATATTCCCCCCCTTGGTTTCTTTTACTGCTTACCACGGCCAGATAGGTGCACAGGCCCCCTTTGTCCACCATTCAATCAGGGGGGTCCAATGGGAGGAAGAAGTTATGGTATCCCGACATTTAACCCCTTTGACACTCTTAGTGGGTTAGAAAACAATGATTGACTGCAGCTAGACACTCCACAAAATTTTCCAACCATAGCAGCTGATTCCACACTTGCTGCCAGCCACGGGGGAAATGCAGAGGAAGGTAGGGGAAAGCTTCCAATAGGATAAGGAATGAGGCTCATAGAGGGGGGTCGAATGTTGTGGATGATGGGCTAGAGGTAGGGAGGGAGCACAGGACTTCGACCGTACGCGTAAGTCCTAGTCCTGCAGCCCCTGTCTCTCCCCCCTTGGTTCGGCCGTTATTCAGTGTTTCCTCCTGGAACATTGCTGGCATTAAATCCAAAATTAGCAATCCATTATGGCAGGACTTTATTCAGACCCAAGATGTGTTCTGTTTTCAAGAAACATGGAGTAGGGATCCACTCCACCTAAACGGTTTTAAGACCGTCCATACCCCCGCTGTCGATGTTATGCATGGAAGAGCGAAGGGTGGATTGAGTATTTATTTGTCAATTAAGCTGAATATAACAAGGGTAATTGAGCCCGTTAAAGATACCTATTTTCAATTTCTGATACTTGTCTTGGGTTCGGACATTCCAATTGCCCTGCTTAATTTATACAATAATATCCCCCTTGGCGATCTCCCTAACATCCTTAAAAATTGGACAAAGCATTATTTTTACAGGAAAAAACCTATGGACATGATCTGATGATACTCTTTTTTGGAGATTTTAACTGTACTTTGTGCAACTTGATGAATGATAACCGGTGTGGATTGATACGGGAAGACGGCTTGTGCCAGTCACATTTTAATCATTCCCTTCTGAACAATTTAATGTGCTATGTGGTAAATTTGATCTGGGATTTGTAAATGAAGTTTGTATGACACCATCTTCCCTCCCTCCAACATTTAATGGGAGGGGTTGTGCTTCTACCATTGACTATGCGGATAACAAATAAGCACGCAAATAGAATTTACTCTTTTAAGGTCTCAGACATTGCTTTAAGTGACCACTTTCCGCTCTGTGTAGCCATTGTGTTCCCGGAGAAGTCGTCTCTCAAACGTAATATAGAAAGAGACAGTGTGGATGAAAACTTGTCCATTGGTAGCACAAATGGTTACTCGTTAAGATGGACCATGGCGGATCAAACTCAAATACTCAATTTAATAACTGGAAAATGCATATCTGAGATAGCGATTTGTTTGGGGGAAGACTCTACTCCCGAAATGCTCCTTGCATCCTTTCTGACTATATCTAATGAAATTAGGACTACTCTCATGAGCCAGGGGAAAAAGGTTAAACAAAAAGGAGGTTGGTTTAACGCTAGTTGCACTAGAGCTTATGCACTCCTAAAGAAAGAACTGCACAAAAAACCTAGGTGCACTGAAGAAGTCGGTAGACTCAGGAAAGAGTATAAAATCACCATAAAAGATAGAAAGAATGAGCTAAAAGCAGAAGCCTGTGAAGCCCTGCACCTAGCATCCAGAAGGAATGATAGTGTGAGCTTCTGGAACATTGTCAGAACACAATTCCTTAGGGAAGAGGCAGGTCCCACACTTGAGATAGCAACCCCTGAATCAGATTGGATCAGGCATTTTTCTAAAGTATATGAGGGTGAGGGACTGGCGAGTTCTCCCTCTATCCCCATTGCCTACTCCACCACAAGGAACTTAATGTTCACCCTAGAAGAAGTTGAAAAAGCCTTGCATGTGAGCCAGGGTGGGAAGGCTCCTGGCACGGACGGTGTCCCTATAGACATCTTCAAGGCCACTATTTCTCTTTGGGGCCCCCTTCTGGTCCAGGTGCTGAACGCTAGTTGTGTTTCAGAATTCTTGCCTACCTGGGTGGAGTCCATAATAGGGCCCATCTATAAAAAGGGTGAAAGACATGATCCGGGTTGCTACAGACCCATCTCCCTTTTAGATTCCTTTACTAAAATAGCGGGCCGTATAATTTTGGACCGCGTTTTGGTTTGGGCTGAAGACAATGCTATCTTATCTGATCTACAATACGGCTTTCGTTCTGGCCTAGGAACCGTGGGACAGGGCCTAAACCTTTCAATGCTGGTCGGGAAGTACACAAGGGCCAAGAAAGGGAACTTGTTCCTGGCCTTTGTCGACCTCTCGGCCGCATTCAATTGTGTGGTCCATTCCAAACGGTGGCTATTGTTGAGACAACTTGGGTTTGAAGAAAACATTATTTATTTTCTTAAACGTTTTTATAGTGATGCTTCAGCCCGCGTCCGTTATGGCCTAAAGGGGGAACGCACGGGCAAAATCCCAATCAGGAGTGGTGTCAGGCAGGGCTGTGTCCTGGCCCCATTCCTTTTTAACTTGTACGTAAATGGTTTGGAGGTAGCCCTGTACAATAATAGTCTGGATCCCCCATATGTAGCTGCCCGCCCTATTCCGGCGCTTTTGTATGCTGACGACACTGTGCTAATGTCTCGTACTCAAGTGGTTCTTCAGCGCGTGGTGGATAGTTTTGCCCTCTTTATGAGTGACTTGGGCTTAAGAGTAAACACGTCGAAAACATTCACCATGCGCTGCGGCAGGTACCCTAAAACCTCAAGGGCCATTTTTATAGCAGGACAGAAGCTTGAATACACCAAGCAATTTTCCTACCTGGGTATACTGTTCACTCAAAGCGAGTCATGGGGACAGGCAGTGGCAGCGAAAAAACTCGCGACGATTCGCTCAACGGCTGCCCTCAAGACTTTCTCGAAGAAATTAGGCACCAGATCTCCTGTGGAGTTGATTAAAATCTACAAAGCCAAATGTGTATCTGGTGCAATTTACGGTAGCGGGGTGTGGGGATTTGTGGACCCTATACCCATCCAGGTAGTTGAGAACTCCTTTTTAAAGTTCATCCTTGCAGCTCCTAAAAGCACTCCTAACTATGATTGCCATGCAGAATTGGGTCTTGCTTTTATATCTGATCTCATCAAGCTTGAGCTTGGCACAGGCTGTGGACTGAAGAAGAACTAAAGCTGAACAGAGATATTTTGACAGATATTTTGAAATTGGAAGGAGCTATGAGGATACCATGGCTGAGCTATGTATGTAAATTTTTAACGGATATTGGAAAGTTAGATTACTTTCTAAATCTCAGCCATTTCGCGCAAGGACCTGAAGAAGGAGGGCTTGGCTTTTTTGGATTCTTTAAGAATTACATCTGAGGTTTCAAAACCTACTGTCCTGCAACATCAAATGTTATTGACAACTTTTAATATTCAACCCTATTTGGTATATGTCCCCGATAATCATGATAGATTTTTGTTATCCCGTTTTAGATTTGGAATTTTCCATAGGTTGGTTAGTTTTCCAACAGTAAATAACTGGTCACAAGACTTACCGCCTCGTCCCTGTGACAATGTTTCCCCTCAAAGAACTATTCATGTTCTTTTATTTTGTAAATTTTATAGCTTGATTAGGCGCTATTGAGAGAGATGGGCCTTCGACAATGCCGCCTGGCAATGTTAAGCATTCAATACCTGGATAATCATCTATGTGTTGCAACAATTACATGGTTTTTGAAAAAAAGTGATGCGCAGTAGGAAAAGTCTGAGCATATAATGCATTTTAATGATATTGAGGTTGTTTATGCATTGGAAATTTTTAACTATCAATGAATTTTCTATTTTGTATGACACCGAGAGAATGTATAACGGAACTGTAATGATCTTTTAATGCAATGTTTTTTATGTACACTTTTATGATTGCTTTTTAACGATCGAATAAAGTTATATTTGAATTGACTTGAGTGTAAAGACCCACAGGTAAGTGGGTACCCTAATTTGCATGACTATATCAAGTTTCCAAGCCAAAGGCTTCTGTGGCAGCCTTGTATATTATTATTATATCAAGACGTAGGGTATCAGGTTGATATATTTACAGTTCTTAAAATTGCAGCATTGGGGCATGGAACGCTAGGTAATAACAATAAAGATGGGCATAGTGAGCAGAACTTGTAAGTGGCTGGTGCTAATAAAATCTGGTTGTGGGACTCATTTTTGGTAATTAAAGATGTTTTAGCAAGACAACATCTGCCCTGTACCTGCACCGTGGACGTCTCTGCTTTGGATTATATGGCCCCAGTGACATCTGTATGCTGGGACCCCTGAAGGAAGGCTTTGAAGACACAGAGAGTAGTCTGGCATCAACAGCTGAACAAGCACACAGACAAGCTGAACAAGCACCCCAACAAACAGCAGAGAGAGAACCAACTTCATAGACAGAACTGGGTTTTTTATTATGAAATCGTCCCGCAAATACACAATGAATTCCTGTCTGTTTCTTACATTTCCTGAGGGGGGTTAGAAAGAATCACAGTTTTTACTCATCACAGAATAACATATAGCCTCCCATAACTTTCAATTCAATGCTATATTCTTGTTTTTTTTTAAATATTAACAATATTCCTTCACATGACAATTTTACTCAGCCATTACATAACAGACGCACACAGAACATGACAAAATAAATATACAGCCACAGCACAGTTTATTAGACTTAAATATTAAATAAATAATAAATACCACATATTCATTTTTTGTTTTCAGTGCCTGAAAGTATGTGAACAAAAGAAGAAGTAAATCATATTAAAAATGAGATTTTCACTCCTCCCCGAAAAACAAATATCAAAACTTCTCGGTTATAAAATAGCTTTAAAAAATTCCCATTTTTTTAAAAGAATAAATAATAACAAAATATATAAAAATAACTTGGTTGCATCAAAATTAGTGTTACAAGTTATATTTTTCTTCTCTACTTCTTTTGTCAAAATGATTTGATTTTTATTATTTTTACATTTGTGTTCTTTGTCCAGCATTCTTTCCCTGCTTTACCCTGCACCCTCCCACTTGTGTGTATGTCTGGCGATCAGTTGTAAAATAAGTATAACAATAATGAATTAATTAATGAGTTAATAAATTAGAATAATTGTAAATAAATAGACACAAGTAACACCAGGTGTTTGTGAATAAATTACCATAGGTCTCACCAAAAAATTAAATATACAGTTTCATTAAAAAAAACTAACTTCTACTTTCTTTGAGGAAGTGCATTTTTCTCCCCTACTTTTTAATACTATTTCAAATGCAGTCACAATCATTTTGGACTCTATTTACATTTTAAGAACAATTCTTCTTAACGCATTGAATTAACAAACAGAAATGCATCCCGTTTTTGCACCTTTTAACAGGCCATGAAGAGAACCGATGCCAAATCACTATGGCGTTGGGAAAGATCCTTCTTCAAGGGAACAATAATCCCATCTCAACCAGCACAGAATGCTGCAAGTATGCGGGGAAGGGAGGTGGGTTTTAAGAGCACCATGAAGTGCACCCTAACCTGGAAGTCTTTTCAATAAATAAAACATTCATGAATGCGATCAACATGCCCTCAGGATTTGAAACCTGTCTGGAAGGGAGATAGATTGGATTAACCAGTCTCTATTTCCAAACCTTCTTGTGGGCCTTCTGCCGCTTTGTTTCAGGCTTTCAGGTCAGGTATAGGAAGGTTGACTCACATGTTGAGTTGTTTTTTCCTTCTTTTTTCAAATATCTGATAGGATATTTGGACGCCCTTCACAACCAAGGCACAGTATATAAAATGGTATAATGAACATAACAACAAAGACACAGAGGCGACCCAAAGTAGGAGTGTCAGAAGATGTTATGCAGGGATACAGTAGGCTTTAGACCCACCCCTGGACCCACAGGCTCCCTAGATATCACCTATTTTAGGTTACATGCTAACATGCAGTTCTGACATTGGACTTTTCTCAAGACTTTTTTTCCAAGACAGTAACAATGAAACCGCAGCACCATATCCCACTCTGTTCCAGTAACCTTAAGCGCTATAGGGGCAAGCTCATTAGAAGCTAGTTGTCTTTTCCCTTGGCCCTGACTTTTCTAAACAAGTCAGCCATCTTGGGTTGGGCCCACTTAACTGATATGGCTGAATATATTAGAAGATACACCACAACTGAGACTTTGGAGGGAAGACTGGCAGTTTGCATTTGTTTTGCGGGTTTATCGATCAGTAAAGATGGCAATATATGTTTTAATTCCTAAAGACATTTGTCAAGATTCCGGCCGTAAGTGATAGAGACCTTTGCTTGTTGTATTAAGCAGCTAGTTGCAAACTAACTGCAACCGCAAATTAAAAATTACAGACGGATTTTGCTCCTGCCACTATTTCATGATGGCTGCCACAGCTGCTTGACTAAGATTCAACTTTGGCATCCAATAAACGGTTTAATTTCTATGCACTGCTTCAGCAAATTAATGCATGCTTTTTGATCTGAAGCAGTACAAGACAAAAAACTTTAATGCAAATGGTTATTTTCTTAGGGAGTTGTGTCAAGCGGTATTAGCAGTTTTTGGTGGTGCCATTCTAATGTTATTTCCGAGCTAAAAACAAATGCACATTTAGGGTGAGCTGCCATTTATCCTTTCAAGTGAAGGTGTCTCGTTTATTAGTGAGCTTCAAGATGGGAGGAAATACCAAAGGTTATGGAGGAAGTAGGACAGAGCTCACTAGCAGAGGAGCAAGGGATGAGAAGGCACAGTGTTTGGAGATGCTGCAGCAATTGAAGACCTTGGCGTGGGACCAGATCATGGGAAAGAGCAACAGCCATTTCTATTGGTCGCATTCTGGATGCATCTGTGTTGCACTTAGGGTGTCCGCTTTGCAAGAGGGATCACTGCAGAGAGGCTTTCACTTGTGTCTGCCCTTTACTCACAAGAGCAGATGTTTCGAGCAAGTTGCGTAAGGATTTTGTGGAGACTCTGCTTCCTGCACCATCCAAAGCTTTGATGTGGGCGACACAATGCCCAATCGGGGAAAAAGAATTATAGTTCCTCCAAAATGTACCAATTATTTGGAAAAATGCTCCTTGTACTATAGCTTTGGCAAAGTTTTACCCCTGGGCCTATTTGTGCAATCTCCTAGTATGAAGACAGTGTCTCGACTTCAGCACACATTGTACTCTAACGATTTGAAGAACAAAATGAACCCAAACAATTCACAAACTCAAGTGTACGGACCATGGACACTGGACGTTGCACACATAGGGCAGCACCCATGCCCCTCCAGGAATAAGTAGTTCATAAAATTATTTGCAGCAATTCACTCTTTATAAGACAGTCAAAGGAATGCTACGGGTGCAAACTCCAAAAGCTTCCCTGAGAGAACCTTTTATCCCATGCGCTTCCACTGGAATTTCAAACCTGCGTCTTCAGTTTTTGATTTAGGTAAGCTACGTTTTTAACACTTCAAATCCTGACAGCAGGTTCCTTGAAAGCGCCGGGCTGGAGGCGTGGAGTGGCTCCCGGGTTGGTGCGAAGCTGCAGGTCCAACGGTGCTGTCTCCAGAGCTTTCAGAGCTAAGATACGTTTGAAATGAAGCACTGGCTGGTCCGAAGAACCGGAAGGCTTCTCTTCACCCTGTGAGTGTTGTGCCCAAGGGATTGTCTGGAGGCCTTGCTAGTTGCTTGATCCAAGACATGTTCCTGAATTTCCCCTTTACAGAAGCAACCTCTTGACTTTCCCTCCTCCCAGTTGACACAACATCTAACTATGTGGTGAACTCAATATGCTTTGAGTTAAACCAACAGGATCTAAGTCAAAGGTAGTCTTAAATCTTCCACGTGTCCACCTCTTAGTTATCAAACTACAAGCCAAACGTCTCTTCATTTTCAACCATGCAAACTGGCTATTTAAGACGATGTTGACTTAACAGTAACCAACAAGACTTGAATATCCACAACAGTACTCTGAACTAAGGAAGGAGAGCTCTCCCAAATATTTTTTTCAGAAAGGTTAGCACCTCCCATAAAAAAGAGAGGAGATTTCATCCAAATCCTGGTTCTCCAAAAGATGATCCTTGGGTTCAAACGTTGGTCCCATTTGTCTTTTGCCATTCAGGAAGTTGAATGGCTTGTCGGCCTGAAAACTTGAGTGAAATACTTCATTTTTGCTGAGTTTGTGTTGCTTCATTTCACACTCAAACCTGGATTCCTTTCACTGCTTCTTTGATACTCTCCAGCAGTCCTTTGTTCTCTGGATTCTGGTAACACTCTTGATTGGTGTACATGTCAGTTAGAGTGTTCACGTAGGTATCGAAATTATGCTCATCGATTGGCTCCTGCAGTGAGACAGAGGATGATAAAATAAAAATTAAGCCAAATCAGTCAAATTGTTTTTGCAAATTAACAAAGAAAAAGGCCAGGCAAGTCAACTGAATAACCTCTACTTAAAAAACAACCTTCTTAAGGACTGTGGTTTAGAAGGGAGTAGGCCTGATGTACAAAACACTGGTCATTAAAAATTGGTCACAAATGGTGACCAGTATTTCTGCCCCACTGTGGAATTTTGCAACCCAACGTATATACTAATAGGTCGGTTAGGAAAATTACAATTTGGAGTGAGTTGCAATCCGACCTGCCTCCTGAATATTAATAAGGCAGGTTGCAAATTGTGACTTCCTCTAACAGGATGCCATCAGAGGGATGATGGCCTGCTGGGATCCACAAACCACCATATAAGTAATTATATTTTAATAAAGAAAACGTATATTTTTATATGCAGCCCGTTTACCTTAAAGGAAACCTGGCTGTGTTTAAAAAAGAAATTTTACTTTTTTTTAAAGTTTGTTAGATAGTTGGCAACACTGCCTACTTCCCAACCACCTTTTTTTAGTTCACAAAGGGGACAAGGTACTTTGTGGAACCTTCCCTTTCTGGAATTGCTCTACCACAACTCCGGAGTCAGTACATTTTCAACATTTGGGTCACAAAATATTGATTCATCTTCTAAAGAATAACTATTTGGAAGGGACACCTACAACAAGCCCCTTCCAAACAGTAATGCCTTATGGAGTTGCAAGCCTGTTTTAGGAGTCAGTAATCATTTTCCAACTCCTAAAATTCAAACAATCAGAATCACAGTTTGTAACTCTACAAACGTTTTATATATCAGGCCCAGTGTTTGCTATAACATCCAAATTAAAAACTTAGAAACACAATATCCATAAACCTAAATCTGAGGGTGTCAAAGCTCAAGGGCAGGTTTATAGAAAATTATCAGAAGGAAAAGGTTCCAGAGTAAGAATCCTCAGACTTTGAAATATATATTTGTGAGCCAGGGCAATGAAAATAAATGTATACCAATAACACATAATTTACTAATAAATACACATTCACACATGTATTCTGCAGTGAAAAGGGGAAATCCCATGACCCTACAACAGTACAGTGAAACTGACATGTGAAAAGCACTGTAAAATTGTACACAGGCAAACAACTCTCCTAATAGTCATAAGACCTTTACAATGTGATGTTACCTTACTGCCCACATTTAACATCTTGTTTCCTAGCTTAGGTTAAATACTTTGCTTAAAAAAATGAAATCAACACAAGGAACTATGATTGACACAAACTATACATAAAGAAAAACAGCAAGTTTAATGCTATTCATTACCACTCTGTGGGGGTTCATTATGACCAACGTTCAACAATAGTGTAAAAATGCATATACCCTGTGAGGTATTTAAAGTGGGCACACACACACACACACACACACAGACACATGGTAGTGTGAAATGGGATGCGCTGCAGAGCAGTGTGTGGACTCGGCTGCAGCTTCGCTGTCCTCACTTATATCACCCAGAAAAAAAATACGAAATTGGATGACGTAGGCATGTGTGTCAAAGAAGGAACACTTAAAGGGGTATGAAATCAAAATGACAACAGTTGGCTCTGCCTTAAATAATGCCTAAACATGTTCGTCACTCGTACTGGTTGAAGGCACAGATGGTGAAAATGCCCTAGCCTCGTAAAGCAACGCACATTCTCAACGATGCCTGAGAATATTTTTATTTTTTACAAAAGTAGCCTGCGTAATAGCCCTGCAAATGGCAATGTTCATGCGCGCTTCCTAAATAACCCACAATTATAGCACGCTAGCTTGGAAGGAAATTGAAAGGCAGTTACTAGAACCACCTCTGAGAAAAGCGAGTTATTTACATATAAGGATTTCAATGCTGCAAGTTACACTGCCATGACAATGCTGGGCTTGTGACTCTGGCTTCCGGTCTAATTTAAGAAAAAATCTCGCTGCATAATGATTCCACATATAGAACAGCTAAATAGGGATCAAATGAAACAACCTTAGCAGAAGGTGTTAAACTTGTGCAGTAAACAAACGTTCCTACGCAAATCTCAACATTGGTCATTTGTAAGTCCCTCTGTGCTGAATTCCATTCTCTATGAGCAAATAAATGTATCTAACAGGATTATTCTTGGACCCACTCTGAGTTCCCCAGTTAGACAGGTAGTGCAGTGGTCAACAGGTTCATTCTGGTGGACCCAACAATATCCTTGTCTGTGCATTGCTGTCACTTTAGTTTGTACTTGTTTAATTTTTTTATGTGGAAGTATTACCCCAGTAATACTTCCCCAAATTTTTAATTCAGGGAACTGTGCTGTATTGTAATTGCATTTATATAGAGTTTGCTACTACTCCTAACGAGGCTCTGAAGCACTTTATGGTGGATGGAACGCTACTATAAAACCCAAAATGAGTAGTTAATCTAATGGTTATTAACTATTGTTGCAAATGTATTGGTTATTGGGTTAGTCTTGTGTCCTCTGGAAACTGAAATATTTCCTCCAGTTTCTAGTGGGTGGTTAAGGTAAAAGGAGTTAGGTGTAATTATTAGTGTGAGCTCATGCAAGTTGAAAAAACGGAACTACTACATTTTCAAGTCACACAAGCTTCACTCACATTTATCATGGCTTTTTCTGCACTTGCTTGTGCTTGGTACCTTTCATCCTCTCTCAGTTGTGTATCCATAAGGTATAGTTGTGCTGAGGCCTGTCCTATTTTCTTTCCTTGGTTCATGATTACAATTCTAGCTTAAAAGCCACTAAAGCTGCAACTCTTTGTGTGTGGGTGTGTCTGTGTGTGTGGGTGGGTGGGTGGGTGGGTGTGTGTGTGTGTGTGTGTGTGTTTGTGTCCGTTCATGGTTGCGCAATAGAAATGAACTTCAAAAATCAAAGTGGCAGCCTGCAGGAGGGATGCCGAGAACAAAAGAGTTTTCTGATTTTAATTGACACACATTAAACTCACAACATGTAGGAATACAACAAAGAAAGATTACACACAGAGGGGCATATTTACAATAAACTGGCAGAGCGCAGTGTAGCTCCATAATTACTCAGTTTAAAAAAACGCAGGATTGTGCCGTATTCACAAGAATGCAGCGAACCCCTGCGTTTCTCCCAGCGCTGGCGCTAAACCTGGCTGCCTAGTGCCAACGCAGGCACCCTTGCACCATAGTGCAAGGGTTTCTGCGTTGCAGGGAATGATTGTTCACATGGAGGAAGGTTTCCCTTCCTGCACATAAACAATCCATAATAGCAATTTGTAACTTCTATATGTGTTGCTTTGTGCAGCACACACAGAAGTTGCAACTCGTCATTTTCACACATGAAAAATCACTAATGGTGATTTGCTGTTTCTATGTATGCTACATACATATAAAAAACAAAAACGAGGAGGAATTAATAATTAATTAAGTCTAGTTTTTCCTGGCCTTTTTTTTTTTATCCCTGTCCCATATTTACGCCACCCTTGTTATGTTATGTTATGTTAATAGCTTTTGTAAGGCGCGCAGCTGCCCCAGCCAAGGGGCGTCCCGGCGCCTGATCAGGTACCACAACACAACAAATTGATACTGGGAGAAAAAAGAGTGAATCAGTCAGCAGTAGGGAACAGAAAAGTTTTTATGGCGCGCCTAAAGGGAGTCAGGCTGTTCAACGCTCGAATATGAACAGGGAGGGAGTTCCATAGTCCTGCCGCTAGAACTCGAAAGGAGCGGCCTCCCATCCTACTCAGTCTAAACCTGGTCTTAACCGCCAGATGGAGAGTTTCTGATCTGAGAGCCCGCGTAGGAACATAGGCGGAAACAAGGTTAGCAAGGGCTGGAGGAGAAGAGAGCTTCAGGATCTTAAATGTCAGGCAAAGAGCCTTAAATTTAATTCTTTGTCTGACCGGCAGCCAATGGAGAGAGGTCAAAACTGCCGAGACAGAGCACTGTCTGGGAAGGCCAACAATGGCACGCGCTGCGGCATTCTGCACCCTTTGCAGTCTAGAAGCCTCCGCCTGATTCACTCCGAGCAGCAGCGCACTCCCGTAGTCCAGCCGGGAAAGAATGGAGGCTTGGACCACCAGTTGCCGAGTAGGGGGGTCGAAGAATTTGAGGACCGGTCTCAGTCCTCGCAGGATACCATAACAGGTAGCTGCAACCTTCTTCGTGTGGCTGGTAAAAGAGAGAGTAGGATCCAGCCAAACCCCCAAGTTCTTAACTTCGGCAGCTGGAATGGGAGTCACCCCCAATTCTGAGGGCCACCACTGGTCACCCCAGAGTTCCGCCTGCTTCCCTAGGATCAGGACCTCGGTTTTTTTGGCATTTAACTGCAAGCAGTTAGTTCGCATCCAGTTTGTAAATAGGGGTCAGCGTCAAAAGCAATGGGTGTTGTGGCAGAACGCCCACCGCAACACCCATTACCCACCCCTTTCACGCTAAGCTCTGCGTGAAAAGGGGCCTAATTTACAAGGCGCCGTTAAGCCACGTTAAGTGGCTTAACGCCGCCTCGTAAATAAGGCAAAGGGCTTATCGCCACCAGAATGCCATAGAAAGTGGCGTTCTGGTGGGGATAAGCCCTTGGAAATATGCCCCAGCATGTGTTAACAGTTTTTACAGTCTGTATTTTCCGAGACATGCAACTCTTCCCTCTTACCATTTGCGGAAGGCGGATATTGGCAAGACTGCGAATAAGGGCTTGGCTTAGCCCGGAGAGTTCCACAAACAGCACTTCGTTCTGCTCCTCAATCACTTTGTTCTCATCCTCAATGTTCTTCAAATTCTTCTCCATGGACGATATCTGAAAAGCGAGGCACAATAAACATGTTAACCCTAACATGTAAGGGAGGAGAAAGGGCTGTAAGATGCATTGACAGGGTCACAGGTGGTGTGTTTCATTTTGTGACTGGTTAGATGGTGAAATAATGTGTTTCAATCCAGGACACGAGACCTGGATGGACAGCTTTACAAGTAAGTTCTCCATTTTAGAATTTTTATAAATGTCCTTCAAAGGAGTAGCCAGAAAACTAAAATACCCCCTACTTTGAACCAAAGCTCTGATAGCACCAAGCAAGAGAAGCAGTTTGCCCGACCCTCCCTAGAAGAGTGTAGCTGCCTCTTCCATCCAAACATCTATCCATTCATCCGCATACCCTTCCATGCACCTGCTACCCATCATTTCTCCTTTACATTTGTCATCCATTCATTCTTTCATCCCTCAGTCGTTCACCAGTCCATCCATCAGCCATCAGTCCGTTCACACATACATCATCTATCCATGCATGTATCCATACATCCATCTTTTGACTTACCAAACCATTGATCGATCACTCCATACATCTGTATGTCCATCCATGCTGTTGATTTCCATATACTCAGTTATCCTTTCACCCATGCATTCACCTATACTTTCACCCAATCACTCATCCATCGACCCATCCATCCTTCCTATCACCCTTCCTACCTTTCTTTCACCCTTCCTTACTTTCACCTTTCCCCACTTTAAATGTTCCATCCGTCTCTTACTTTTAGCGTTGTTAGTTTTTTGCCTGCCCACATGCAGACAGAAGGGGCTCAAAAATGGCGCCCATGGTGGCATTACCTTTTGAAATCATCCAACTGGTTCTGGAGGAGCCAGGATCATCCCTGACTAAGAACAGCATTGAAAAGGTTACATCCAAATAACTTTACTTTATCTGCCACTCGATTTTACTCTGATTAATATTCTTTCGCATTCTTCCCGTGACGTCAGAAGAAAACCATTTTTTTCTGACATCATGATAAACGATTCAGAAGGTTGTGAATCTGAGAAAGATCCTTATGAGAACTTTTACTACTAATAAGAAACTTCCCAATGTCCTTCCTCATATGCAGTGTGCCAGACCATGCTCTGAATGAGCTGCAGGTCAGAACCAAATCAGTGGGTGGAATCCGGAGTAGTCCACAGTGCTCAGACACAGGTACAAGACAGTAGCTCTTGACCCAACGGATTATGCTGCAAAATATTTGAATGCAAAATCACCTGGAAGCACGCCAGTTGTTCGGGCAGCTACATCAAAAGGTGATTCATTTATAGACATTCAATTTGTATTTTCTGGAAATTACGTTCATAAATCATATTATTCACCATCACCATTCTTGTAATCCTAACTGAAATGATATACCTTCAGCAGTTACAAAACACATGCTTTGACCGTACTTCAGCGCATTGGAAATGTTGAAAAGTTGTTAAATGAGCTGTTTGCAGATTTTCGCATATTTAACCCGTTGGCCGTGGGGGTAATTCCCCCGCTGTGCTGGGGGCAGAGGGGCGCGCACTGCGCCCCGGTGCTCATGACGAGCTAGCCACGGTGGCCGTGTGCTCATAACGAGCTGAGCTCGTCACGGCCACACCCGTTTCTATGAACGTTCAGCACAGCAGGGGAATTAGCCCCACGTGCGAGCGTTCGGACCGTTATGACGAGCTCAGCTCATCACGAGCACTGTGGCTCATGACGAGCTCAGCTCGTCATGAGCGTCCAACGGGTTAACAGTTTTTCTTTCTATTTAAAGTAATATTGTAATACACATTTGTAATGTGGAATAACTGAATTGCATGGAAACATTGTCCCCTTTAGCAACTGAAAAACTTTAAATATGGAGAAGGAAAATATGTGTTTGAGTCTGGTGGCTTAGTGGACTAATGCATCCACTGCAGGGGCCTGTGTTTGACCTAATGGTCACAGGTTAAAATCCTAGCTTTTATCCGTTGGAGGTCGATAAAATGAGTACCATTGAGTTGGGTAACAATAAACATCTGTAATTCAGCGCCACAATACCTACGGTTGAAAGTGAGCTTTACAAACACACATGTTATGTTACTACCATGAACATCTGATGAGTAAGGCAATTTTCAATTTTTGGTACACTGTGTCATTTTCCAACGCTCTCTAATTGAGTCTTAGTACTTTACTCTTTTGTAGCCTATCCACTTCATTGTTTGGTGCGCGTGGATCTCGGCCCTTTCTCTGAGTAGTATGAATATAAGCCTGGGGTTACCTGGGGAGTAGCAAGGGCCTACAGAGGATAATATGTTAATGTGCTCTAATGGTAGGTGTGGCAGCACTTACCTGTGACTGCAGTTTCACCATGTCGGCCTCCATCTCACAATTCGACTCGTTGAGATCACTGATCTCCTTATTCAGCTGTTTAATTTCTTCATCATTTTCCAACACTGGAGATAAAAACAAAGCCTCTTTTATTTCTGCTCTAGGCTTACAAGTAAGAAAAAAAATACCGTAGCTTCTCATTAACAGACTTTTCAGTTTTGTTTCGCATGTAAATTGACTCGATGACGTTCCTGGGAACAAGAATCCTTGGATATGAACGTGGTTACTCTGATGCTTTTTGCCGAAAATAGAACAAAGAGCCTCTTTGGTGAAGCTGTACATTAGAGCACACTACCTCAAAATAAATGACATTACAAATTACACTTGTTTCGAGCCACATAGCCTCATGACAGAGCAGCCTTTAAATTGTTATGGATGGAGAGGCCTGCTGTTTCTATCCATGCAACCACCTGCTCACAAACATAAGAGTTGTTTTGCTGAAAGTTCTCTAGCCGGCATGGGGGAGCATTTTTGGGGTAAATGCACAGCACCGGTCAAGCTGCCATGTCTTGGAAGCAAATTTCCTTTATTTGTTTTTGCAGAAACAGACCTGCTTAGTTGGAGTTTGTTTCAGCAAAACAAAAAGATTAATGTCCATGACATACGTGATGTTTTTTGTCAGGATGTATGGGTCTTCTCTGTTCCTTTTTACTGTTTGTGGCCACAGTGCCTTTGATGAGTCCTGGGCAGGATAGGCAAGCATTAGCAAAACCAACAGGTCTTGCTTTAGAGAGCTGTTGACTGCTATTACCTTTTGATCATGCCTTACAGCATCAAAGCAGATACTGTACAGCAAGAAGGAAAGATAAAAAAAAGTAATAAGCCCTAGGATGCGACCGCTGGGTTGTGTAATTTTTAAATGGCATGCACGCGTTAAACATGCATGCACAGATCTACAAAATGACGCAACCTAAAGGCCACGTCACCACACTTTTTTTTAACGTTAATGGGGACCGGGTAGTGAGTCTGCAGGGGCAGCCACGTCTAGTGGTGGAGGCGGTGGTGGATTAGGCAACATGGAGGAGAGCCGGTGGGCACAGAAGCACACGGGTGAGAGGGAGCAACATGGGGAGGCTAGGGCTAGTGGGAGCTCTAGCATACGAGCAAACGAGAGCAACATAATTGTGGATGGGGTCTACAGGCACATGTGTGGAGAGTGATGTGCAGTGCACAGAAGCTCACTGGTGAGCGTTGGGAGTGTGGGACAGAGGTGCACGGGTAAAGAGAGCGAGATTAGAGAATCGCATGAGGGAGACAGCTTGCAAAAACATACACTCTTGTGGCGTGCTTCAACAAAAAGAAAAAAGCAACTCTAAAAATGCAAGCAGTGGAAGGGAACACGTACTTTGGCCATGCTCCAAGGGAGGGACAAACACAAGAAGAGGAAGTGAAGTAGACATGCGCTGACAAACCAGCAAGAAAATGAGAGTGATAATGAATTCAACCAACAGCAAGCAATGGGTAGGCTCTAAACCCATTATAAATTAACAAAATGTCAATCGAGACCTAAATCGCTTAGGAATGCCTGTCCAAAATATGGTGAACCTTCTTACTTTTGTACTATAGCTGCCTTTGGCAGATTGACTGCAGCAAAGGACTTCCAATGGCTCATAAAACGTTGATCAATCCCTTAAGATTTACCAAGACTCCTTTGAAAGTTGTACCTGTCGCTAATAGGAGGCCGCACCATGCATTCACCACCAGCCCATAAAAGCCTCATGTTACTTGCAGTGTACTCATGATCATTTGCTCTAGAACCTTCCCACTGCTGGAAAATGCATATGCTTTACTGTTTTTACATTTGGCCCTACATCAGGCGTGGCCAGCATTCTTCTATACTCAATAGATATATACCATCTTGTCCAGAAAATCATTGAGTATATATTGATTTATAGACGTGACACAGAACCCCAATGAGTATTCGAGAGCCTCATGCTGCTGATCTTCAAGCTGTGCATTTTCTTAATAAAAAACAGATTTTACATTTTAATGTTTAGTGATTATTTTATGTGATTTTTAACGTGAACTGTGCAAGATGAATTGTCTGAAGGCATTCAACGGTTCCACTGATGTCGAAGGATACGAGGGGCTCAATGACAAGTATATGTTTGGAATGCTCAACAAAGCAAATGGAGTGGTGGTTCCAGAGCATCTAAGTGTAGATGGGTGAGTATTTTATTCTTTGAATTAGGTACTTTAGTGTATTGAGGGGTAGCAGGTCTGTAGGAGTCAATTGTGTATAGAGGGGGAAACTGTTTTATAGAGGTGTCAGACAGTGTTGGTGAAGTGCGCTGCATCTTGCAATGGATCCAGTGTTGGGTTCTTGTCATAATGTTCAGGAAGAGTATGCTGATTGTAAGGGAAAACTGAGTAAAGAATTGTGGCAGCTAATGAGCTTTGCAGTCTTTGTGGCATAAGGCTTGTGTGGAAGATGAGTCCAATATCCTTACCATCAGTGGTCCGAAATCTTGTGCTTAGAAGCTCATCCCCTGAGAGTTTTCCCTTTCTTCCGGAAAAGCTGACTCTTGGACACCCAGATAAACTGAAAGAAGAACCAAGACATAGTTGAAGCATTCCACAACTGCTTGTAGGAGTGACACAGAATGAAACTGAGTTCACATTAGCCATTCTTCTAAAAAAGGTGCCCTCTCAAATTGAGCACATTCAATTACAAAACAAAGAAATGCCCTCATTTCTAAGTATGTGACATGGAGATAAAGCCAAAACTAGGAGCATTTTATTCATCACAGTTTTCTTCTGGCCACTGTAATGATTACATAGAATCGGAATGTGTTCAAAATGTTGTGTGAAACTGCATTATTTTTTTTAACAAAACTAGGCAGTTACATTTTTAGAGGAAAGTGTGCTTTTCCTGTATCTCAGGGGACTAGATGAAGCAAGTGCATACCTCATGTTAAACTAAATGTATTGTACGTTATTGGGAGGAGACATGTTTCAGCAGACTTAAGTCTCTCAGTAAGACATTTTCTGCAGCAGAGAGCATTCCACAGGCAACGATGTAAAAATTGAGAATGTTCCTAATTTTACTGGCATAATTTAAATTTCACCCACGGTAATGTTCTTGAGGAATTTCTGAAGTGATGTTCACAGTGTTATCTTGCTGTGTTCCCAGCATTTGTGTAATACAGGGTGACAGTAATGAACAGATGCAAATTATAAACACCTTTGTAACAAGACGTAAGCATGTAAAACTAAAATAAAGTTATATGTCGAGTGCATTTAAAGGAAAACCAAATTTAAAAAACACTTCCCTAAACCATTATCGACATGTTTCACCTGTAAAATTATCCATGCACTTAATTTCTGCATGATTCATTAGCATAACAGTATCTTAAGCCAGGAATAACCAGTTTTACATAAATAACAGATTTAAAAATTGCGCAATCAGCCGAGAACTTCGAGAGTCACCTTATGGAGTGTGTCTGAAACGTAATCCTTTTTTTATCTCACATTCAAGCAACTTCCACAATGTCTACCTCTCACTGCTTCTAAACATTTTTTGCTATCAAATCCCGACTGTGCAATTAATAGAGTAGAAAGAAAGGTGTGTAGTTATCCAACAGTATGAAAAGTATTTAGAGAAAGCAGGCAATTTCTAAAAGTGAAAATTCAAATGAAATCAATTCTCACTGTTTCAAGTACACCAAACTTTATCTCAAAATTTGATATACATTGCCTTGTTTGAGTTTGGTTATACTTTAAATTGAAAGCACAAACAAATTCTATCTACATACAAAACAAAGCAAAGTTATTTTCTGAAAATACCAAACCAAAGACCCTCAGTTGCAAAAAATATGCTTTGGCCCAACAAAAGTCACCACACACATAACTCCAAGTAGAGTGAGCCTGAATACAGTGTAGATAGAAGGAACATGTTTGACTGGTATTTTATTCTTTCTCATAATGCTTGCATGATAAACCGTCATGTGAAGCCTGCATACTTGGCGTACCTGCGATGTGTTAGGAAGCTACCATTAGCATGGCCAGAGCCATCGCAGCCTGGCGTTGGACAGGATGGGCCCTCATTCTTCAGCGATTTCCAGGAGAAGGCAGAGCCATTGAGAGATCCTTCCTTCTGGCGCCGGGCAGCCAGCGGGCATCCTGAGGCACTGCGGTGAGAAGCATATTTGCCACTTATGTGGCCGAGCCCATCACAACCTGGTACAGGACACCTAAACAGTGAACAGAAGTAAAAAAAAAAAAAAAAAAACATATTTAAAAGAAAATCACAAAACTGTTGCATATTATACAACATTAGCAGAGTCTGTTTTATATCATTGCTCATTGACAGTGGGACTCTATAAGCAGGGAAATTCTACATCACCCTCCTACACTATACTGACTTACTGTAGTCTTGGCAGTCTTTGCCTAGAGAGATGCATTTATTTTACAGCATGACAATCTATAAGATGGTTTCTGAACAAAGATGCACTCTGATGCACTTTTAGTATAAGTAAGCTGTAGAGGTCTACATGCAGATGTTTATTGTGAAAAGGTGACAAGGTCAACCATAGCACTCAATGTGTAATCATAGAAAACATATAAAGTCCAAACAACAGGGACTTGTGTTGAGAAGAGTCTCACGGATTGGAAGTGATTTTGCCCGATACAGGGGCTTATCAAGGTCTGCTTTTAGGTATATATCACGGTGATCATACTCAGTCTCTTAAATGTTGTCCCCACCGTATTGGAACCGTTTCTGACATACATCAGAAGATCGTTGTCCACTCTAGATTACATACTTTTTGCCTCGTTTACATTGTTCTTTGCTGTTCACAACTTTTCGCATCATTGGCAGCATATGACCATACTTTAAAGTGCTGCTCTCTGAAACAGAACAATACATCTGTTCCCACTTGGTTTCTGCATATTCTTCCAAGAATCTCAATACCTATTAAGCCTTGAAAAGGTCACTGAATGACAAAACACGTGTCGGCTGTTATCCAGTATTGGGAACTCAAGAATATGAATTTGTGAAACATGAATGTACTGAAGATCATTTAATCTACATATCGTTACAATAAAGAACATTCTCTTCTCAACACAAGTCCATACTTTTTGGACTTTAATGTTTACTATGATTACGCATTGAGTGCTATGGTTTTCCTTGTCATATGGTTGTCACATTGAATCTTTTAGTCCAATTGTGAACTCACACCTTTGGTAGTAGGGTGTGGGATAACCCCAGGAGCACCATCCCAACATTTCTTGTGGTTTTCATCTATTGCTGCATTCCCACTACAATTTGTACACCAACAAGAGCTGCGATTCTTAGTCCACTACTACCCTCTTTTGTAATTGTGAAAAGGAGGTAGGACAAAGGAACTTAACTTAAAACAGCTAAAACTTAATGGTGATAAAACCGAGCTTATGCTTCTCGGCAACCATCTAAGCTTTCAATCAAGTACCACGTAGCCAGCATGTATGGGCCCGGTACCGACCCCAAAAACCGAGATAAAAAGTCCCGGCATCTGGTTAGATCTAGACCTCACATTTAAAGCTTAAGCCAGGAAGACTGCTGCATCCTGTTACGGCTTGCTAAGAATGATCCTCAAAGTGCATCCTATCCTGCTCAAGCAAAAAAACTGCTGGTCCAGGCCCTAATTCTCTCAAGGATAGATTATGGCAATGCCCTCTACCTAGGTGCCCCAAACACAGTGGTCATGAAACTGCAGATTGTACAAAACTCTGCAGCAAGGCTGCTCACGGGGAACCACAACCGTTGTTCAGCAAAGCCTGCGCTATGTGCCCTCCATTGGCTCCCGGTGCAAAATAGAATCAATTTCAAAGCCCTCTGCGTTGCCCACAAGTCTCTCGAAGGGAGTGGAACACCTATCATCAAAACCTTGACCCGCCCTTATAAGGCTAACAGAAGACTTCGCTCAGATGAGCTCCACCTAGTAGCGGTAGCCAGGATCAAGAAGGCTAGAAGTGGCGGCCGGCTCTTTTCATATAACGCCTCCAGACGCTGGAACACCCTTCCGCTGTACCTACGTAGGGCATCCGACCATCTTACATTCTGGAAACAGCTAAAGATCTGGCATTTTCCGTAGGGGTCATGTCAACTCTAGTTGTCGCTACAGCACTGGGATGCTCCCGGGTAGCCATGCACTATATAAAAGCCTTTTTTCATTTCATTTCATTTCACTTACAAACCTAGTGCACTACAGTCATAAATACACTACAAATTACAAAGTCAATAGAGGTTTTCGGAGCCATGGTGGTCAGAAGACGGAATATAGGAACTTTGTGGCGGCCCTGCCATGTAAAATCTCCTTGTGCACATGCGATTAAATGATTCCTGATTACTGCACACAGAAACAGTAATCAGAAACAGAACAATGGTGACTCATGATGTAGAAATAACCTAATACTTCTCAAACCAAGTTGCTACCAGCCAAGAGTCCCTCCTAGCTGTGGTTGAAATAAATTGAAGGATGTCATAGGACAGGGAGGAGCCTGGTTTTCAATCCTTGCAGCCTAGGATCACAAGTAGTCTCTTACAGCAACTGTGATGGGACAGTGGCCCTAATTTCTATCTACTGTTATTGAGATGTGTAGATGATTACCAGGATCCTAAATGTCTGGTTTAGAGGAAGCTCCTGGTACCACAAGGAGATCAACCACACTCAAGCCCAGTGAACACTTACTTCATCAACTCAGGATCTTCCTTGTCGTCCTTGGTCGGAGTAACCTTTAGTCCACCTTTCTTGGCACGAGGGCAACCTGACAAACTACAGAAAAAATTAAACAATGATAGTGGTTATAGTCAGTGATTCTTCAACATGCATTCAGTCGATGCTTCTACGTGATTGTCATTCTCTTGCATAGCGAACAGAAGATAATGTTGTATCAAGGTAGCAAAGCCAACTTTCGAAAGCCTTTTCAAACAATATTTTAAATAAACCATGTTTTTGCACATGTCGAAAGAGGCACAGAAATACGGCAGAATAAAAATTTTGCAGCACAAACTTCCACTACTTATGTTGCCAACTATTAGCAATGGTGCCACTTGATGGTTAGGACTACAAACAGTGTCACATGTTTTGAAATGTCATGATTCTTGCATGAACCTTTCTGCAGAGAAACCTTATTCCATATGAACCTTGCTCTATCTTTAACTGTCAGTCTGTGAGGATCCGAACCTGTGCATGGTTTCAATATGAGTCCCCCGTAAGAGCCCGAAGAGTTTCTCCTTGGGATTTTTCATCAGTCCTCCCCTATCCCTTAGAATTTCACAACGTCTGGTCCTTGATGAACAGGCCTCCAAACATTTTATTGTGGGAGCTTGATGCTAACATTCTCAACAGGATATCATTCACTCTAACTCACTGTGGTTAATGGAAGAAAAACGCAAATTCACAGAGTTCATTCTCTAGCTAAATGGGCAGAAATTAAATAGCACTTTTCACCACTTTCAATTAGTCATTACAATATTGTGCCCAACGTACATTCCCTTTATCACAGCACTTATAGAAGTGAAGATTGTGAGAGTACACAATCTTGGTATTCTCCCCCATCCTTCATCCTAGAGGAACTTTAAAAATTGAGGCCTTATTCTGATACTCAGTTAATGCCTGCCCCCTTGTATGTAGTGAGGTTCTGCAGAGGGTGCCCCCCTGAGACAGTCACTGAGGAAAGTCCTCTGTTTTTTCTCCACTGATACCCTAATGGATTTGGAAGTACATGTATAACCCATATGCCAATAGTGCTGCTTCTGGCCCACCAATTCTGATACTAGGTCCCCGACAAGAGCAGAATATTTGAATTCCCATAGCAACTTCGGTACTATCTTAAAAAGATGGTCACATATTCTCACATGCCTTTTGTTTCTGAGAAGGCTTGTGGAAAGTAGGCGGTAAGAGGCTTGTTGAGTGCGAATGCAGGAGCATAGTAGTACCATAATGTCTCTGTATTTGTGCCAAAGTTATAGTGCATATATTTTTTATAGATTGGCTGCATGTTTGTGTTACAGAGGCATAGAATATATGTGTGTACCCTAGGTGCGGGGTGTGTGTGGGTGTATTTTCCAGCGGTGTGATGTGTGGTTGTTCAAGGGACACACAAATAGGTTCAGCTCATTAAGTGCACCGCAGTGTGTGTCTTCTAGAAATATGGTTGTGGACTGCTCCAGAGACTTGGGGTCTGATTTAAGGTTTGACGAAACGGTACTCCGTCCATCAGGGTGACGGAGGACATTACCTTTGCCAACCTGTCAAACTGCCGTCCTCCAAATTTTAAGATAAATGTACACTGAAAGCAACTGCCCTCATAGTCATTCCTTCAATGTACAACAATATTTATGGACAGCCATTTACCAAACGTTTCCAAAGTTTTTTTTTTCTTTCTGTTCCTCACTGCCAGGTTTTTCCTAATGGGAATGAACAGAAAGAAAGACATTACACCGGCCACAGTAAGTAGGGCGAGCAGTGTAATACCTCTTGATGGCCTCTGCTACGTCAGGCAGTTGGAGTAAACTTTCAGTCGATAGAGTAAACATCAACGGAAAATGTAAGGTCCAACCGTCTCTAAATGAGGCACGCAGACCGAGGGTTTTGCGGACACAGTACTCCAACAAGTTTGCAAGTACCCTGTCCGCCAAACTCTAAAACAGGAACTTACAGCCTGATTCATCAAGCTTAATTGCACTCGCAAAGGGCCAGATTCTGAGAATCTGGCCCTTTGCGAGTGCAATTTTTGCATTTGGGATTCATCATCCCAAATGCAAAATTTGCTATTAAAGAATTCGCATATTTGCGAGGAATTGCATTTAAGGAATCTCTATTTGAGATTCCTTAAATGCAATTCATGAACCATTTTAAAATACCGAAATCGCAATTTTTGGCCGCTATTTACCGCGAGGTCAAACCTCGTGGTAAATAGCAAAAACTTAGAAAAATGCATTTAAATGCATTTTTCTAAGTTGCATGTTACACACACACATGTGCTTTGGACATGTGTGTGCGCAACACCAATGTAGATTACATTTCAGTGGTGCTACAGGGTGTCCTTTGGACACCCCTGGCACCCTTGAAATCGCTATCTTATTTGCTATTAGCAAATTGCTATTCGCAAATAAGGAATAACTCCCCATTCATTCCTATCAGCCTTTAGGCCCATAGGAATGAATGGGGAGTTATTCCTTATTTGCGATTAGCAATTTGCTAATCGCAAATAAGGAATGTGTAGGAATCGCATTTCTTTATGCAATTTCTACATGAATCCCGTTTTGCAAGTCCTTAATAGCGATTCCTTATGAATCGCTATTAGGGGCTCGCAAAACGGGAGATTGATGAATCAGGCTGTTAGTATTTTAATAAAGTAACCCCAACAAATGTATAAGAATTGTGCATGCATGAAACTGCATCTCAGGAAACATAATTGTTCATGCTCCAGTTGATGTATATGCTGCTGATAAAGGTGAGTGATTTATTACAATACCCTGTATAAAAAAGACAGTTATACCCGAAGACTCACCTTCTATGCGATGCATAATTTCCTGTGATGTGACCGGAGCCATCGCAGCCGGGTGTAGGGCACCTAAGGAAAAACACACCGAAGGATTTAGGAGGGGTAAGGTGCACAGTATCGTAATGTGACTGCATTCAGCATGAGGCCATCAAATCCTGCCAAATAGAGATGGCCATAACCCATATTCCTAAATTCCCATCCAACTCGGTTTCCTTAGCTTTTTTTAAAGTCACTCTTCCCCACACCATAGGGAAAATGTATTCTACAAACTGCCTACTGATGCACCGTGGTGGGCATATTTATTACTGCCAATAGCTAAACTTTTATTAATGCTTTTGGAGTTGTAGAAACTCTTCAGCTGAGATTGGTGTGAGGGCTTCTTGAAGAAGAGCAGGTTGAGTGGTGGTCTGACTAAGCCTGGTGTCCCTGAGAACTATGCCAGCATTTGAACATTCTATGTCTGATATGTGTGGAGTCTTTGCTCGTGCACCTGTCAGGATCTGTATTTTAGAGGCGAGAGGATCAGATGTGATGACCCGCATTCTGCACTCAATACGACTTGCAGGTCCAGCAGTTGCAGACTCCATAGTACCCGCACTACTGGTACCATACAGAGAGAGAAATGCTGTGCTACATGCACTGGAGTTGTCAAACACGGCTTGCAGCACAAGAAGAGATAATCCATTGTCCAACACCAAGCAACGGAGGTGGTGGCGTCAGAACCTGAGGCCTCAAATGTAAGCAGGGCCTGACTGGAGTGCCAAAAGCAGCCCATGAAAAAATGCTCAAACTAGCCCCGCCCCCCCACATGTCCTCCTTCTATCCATTAATACAATACAATTCTCCCTCTATTCTTTTTCCCCTCTCTCTAATCTCTCATTCTCTCTCTCTTAAAGTCCCCTGTGCTGCCTGCAATTAATTTCGGAGAGCTAGGTAAAGTGACAGAGACACCAACAGTGGGCTCCAGCCACCCGGATAAATGACTGATGGAATAAAAGGCGAGTCCACCCCTAACTGTAGGGATCTCTGTACATCATCCCAAGAAAATTGTGGATCTTCGGCCACAGAAATGGTGGATTCTGTATCCCAGAAGTAATATTATGCTCAAGCTAATGTGCTCTGTTGCCTCGACCACAGAGACGAGTGGATTGGTCACAGAGATGAAGGCTACCAGGTCATACTCTGTCCCTTTAACAATAGAGGTGAAAGACAATATGTTTGTGATGAACCCTTGACTCACCTACTTCTACTGACCCTAAGTAGCAGCATTAAAGTACATCACCGAACGAAAATTTGTAAGCCCTATACTACAACAAACCCAGATTTCAAGAAGGCATGCAGGTGTGCCTGGTACTTTTGTCAACATATGCTGCCTGTGAGAATCGGAGTTGGAGCCTGTGAACAATTCAGGGTTAATATAAAATACATCAAACATACAGACTATTGCAAAACAGGACCCAGCATGCACGTATCTTGTGAGGGACAAAAACATAGATTGCTTTTGACTCATGTCCCAGGATCTGTTCAAGGATTATAACAGTCTGAGGTCTGTTATCTGAAGAAAAAGTCAAGATATTTATTGGGAAATAATTGGTTATGTTTTGCTAGACGATCCTGGCACATGGTCTTTGGCAACGCAGGAAGAGTATTCCCAGTGTTGAAGTCCTGCATGTAAGGAAGTGAAGCGTAAAGAGATGTCTTGGGCGTACTCAAACTGCAAAAGAGAATCTTGTAATTTGGGGATATTTGCAAATCACTGTGAGGAACGTAGTAAGCCAAATCTACACTGACCTAGAAATGAATGACAGGTGGTTTTCTGTTCTTTAACCCCTTCCATGCTGATGATCAGCATTACCTACCCTGTGCGGATGACAAGGTGAGCTCGTCATGTAACATGGTATTTATGAAAATGCCGCACACAGCGGGATAAACGGCCGCACGGAACAGGTTAAGAAATACAGGATGGAGCAAGACTTCCTTTAATGGCTCTGCTCAGCCCAGTAGTGTAACTGAATATACAAATGAACATCACTGAGGCATGCATTACTACTGAACGCCTACTTTCATGAGTGTCCTTTGACCAGACTAAACTGTCAACTGCTTCATCCTTCTTTTTCTTAAACCCACAATGTTTAGGGGTGAGACAAACTCAATTCAACCACAGACTGAATACACAGATCAATCACAAACCAACACTGGGATCAAAATCTTGTTTTTACAGGTAAAATGTATGTGTAACCAAATGGTACTTTGTGAAGCCACTGTGGTTCCTAAGACTCATTAGCCAGTTGTCACGCGCAACTGGACCCCTATACCGCACCTCCTTTTGAAGCCATCTTGATCCTAGCAGTGTAATCCAATCCAATGGTGAGTGAGATGTTCTATGGTGTAACCCAATGGGTTCTCTACCTTGTGTGCCTGTGTGGCCCCCTCACATTTCTCCAATCATGCACTAGATACAAACACATAAATCATTTCAATTCATTTTTTGGGCACTAATTACATGTGCCTCAAAGTGTGCTTATGTCACAGCACATTCACTACAAACCCAAATCTGCAACTGAGTCTGCTCTTGGCAGTGACATCTTAAAGATTTTGAGAGCTCTGGGCAGGAAATATTTTAGGGACCCCTGTTTAGTATAAATTCACATTTTACTACCCTTTTTTCCTAATTCAAGCCCTATGTTGCCTAATCATATTTAATTATACGTTGAAGAATAAGATACCAAAATATACAGAAACGAGCTAGAGAGAAAGTTCATCAGGGGTCCCTTGGAAGCGGACGGCTCTGGGCAATTGCCTACTTAGCCCACACCTTAAAACGTCTCTGGCTTTTGGCTATCCAAACTCACTCCTGCGGCAGCTGCTTGTTTTTCTGATTCTCATTCTATGGCATTCTCCAGAGTGAGTACACAGGGACCCTTACGGCTATGCTAATCATAAGCACACTTTGTTGGATCTTAGTGAAGATTACAAAAACAAGCTCTCCGTCACAATGGGAAATAAAGTTCTCACTTGCCAATTTACTGGTAGAAGGACGTACTAGCAAGAAACAAAACTTAATTTCTAGAGGACCTGCACATGGGAACCTTCATAGGCCATACTCATCCCTATTTGGGTGAAAGACCCTGCCATTCTAAATACATTCAACATCTAGTCCAACCATCACTTTATGGACTACGGAATTGGTACCAACACCCAAGAAAATAACAAGACTGCTGGGTGAAAATGTTTCACCTAACACACTTTGAAAAAGTTTCAGAACAATTTGAAAATCTCCTTCGAACTTACAGCTGAAAAAGAGGAAATACAAGGACTAGGGAACATGGCAACCTATTTGGTCCAGATCATCAGATACTAACCAGTGAGCCCGCACATCTCTTTACCTTACAATGTTACAAAGTGGGACGACAGCAGAAGAGAAAGTAAGAAAGTAAAAAGTAAGCTGCCAACGGAAAATCTGCCCACAACCCAACTTCTCCCATCAAATCTGTCGCAGTGAGCGGGCTGGTTGCAATATCATGGAAGCTTTGGGGTTACTTTGGGGGTGTAGTTTTTTTTTAGTATCACAACTCCCCCACCACACCCATCCCAAGCGGTGGTGAAATAAATCTATCATTCTTGCCATTTCTGTTTGCCCTTTTTCATGAGTTTCCCATGATTTGTGCTTTTTGTCTGAAGAGTCAATTTATCAAAAAAATACTTATTTTTCTAACCAACTGGATTTCATAAGCATAAGAAGAGAATCCAGCAATTTAAAAGAATACTATTCCAAATGTTGTCAATTTTAATGCTCACTTTATTGTTGTGAGATAGATGAATTTCTGAGGGGACCTCTGGGATTTGAACCTGTGGTATTTGCATTAAAATAGATCTCACAGGCTTTGCCTCCTTTTTTACCCCCAAAATTCATATTTAAATGGTTTTGCATGTTTGCATTGCAAAACCCGTATAATTTGACTTTGAGGATGGTATGTCCATGACTATTTTAATATGGACTTTGTTATTGGTTCCATCCTGGATAGCCACCATGGTTATTCCATGATTTACCCCTCAAATTGTGACAAGGACCTGGGTCGGAACCGTGGGTCCAGATACAGGAGCCTGAGTAGGTAGATTTTGGTTGGCGTGACTAAGAAAAGAGGAGGAGACAGAGGAAGAAGCTAGAGCACGGCCACATGGCGAAAGGAGATTCAAGTTTAGCGCAAACATACTTGAGGTCAGCAGAGTGAGCAGCCATGAGGTTTCTGAGGCTCTTGTCAGCAAGAGGGCAACCAGAAAGACTGAAAGAGAAGAGATATGATACCTGGGTAAGCCAAAAAAAAGGGGGGAGAATAGACCAAACCATCAGCGCTATTAAAAAATAAGCCCAAAAAATAAACCCAAACGCTGAAGACCTGTAGCTTTGGAGAATACCATAGGGAGGGACAAACCTTCGATGAGAGGCGTAGTTTCCAGTGATGTGTCCACTGCCATCACAGCCAGGGGTTGGGCAGCTGAATAAAAAAGATGCAGAAAGGGTTAACTCCTTGTTTCAAAGATGCGGTTAGCCTCAAAGACAAAGAGCTCAAATTAAATATTTAAAGGGGGGTGGAAAGTTTTACAGAAGGGGAACTTCAGCAACAAATACCCGCAGTTGCAATAGGGCACCTGTCACAGGTGATAACTCTTCCCAACCCATTGTTGCTTTATGAAAGAGAGGGTTTAGAAAGCACATTTTAGTATCATACTGCCCAATTTGGGCCTAGGGAGACAGTATGCTTTCTTCAAAGGGCTTTTGAAAATAGTGTGCATGCATTGCACTGATGAAACTCTAACTCAAAAGTCAACATTTTAAGAGGACTTTTGTGTTTAGGTAATGTGGGCTCAACATTTCAAGAAATTAAAACAATCTTTGTTCCCATACTACGGAATTCCACCTTTCTAACCCTTTTCTCCTGCACAGCTATAGACTTGAAAAGCTGAGCTAAAGCACGCCATTTGTAAAGTAAAATTGGGATAAATTAGAAAGACATAAACACAATACATTCCTCAGTAGGACTGACAATGGCAGGCATGACCTTCATTAGACAGGCCCGCCAGTGGCCAGAGACATGGATCATTGGGCAGAAACAAAAATTACCAATGACAGGACTACTTGTCAGAACCAACGAGCCAATAAAACAGTTACTGTGCAGAACTAAAAAATACCACAAAAATATTTAATGTTCAGGGCCAACAACGGTCCACTATATTTAAAGGTCAGGACCAGCAATTGCATACTGCAATAGTTAAAGGTCACGACCAACAATGGCTGTCAACAATGTTCAATGGTCAACGTTGCTAGGCAGAATCGACAACGACCTCTACTTACAATAGTGGTCGGTTTACTAATATGACTATAGCTACTTCACTATTACTAGGTAGGGTCAGTCATGGCCAACACCGTTTAATAGGTATGACCAAAGAACACAAACATGACTCATTAATGACTAGGGCCAATGGACAACACCATAGGTGCGATTCATACTCCACAGTAGAATGGGTTTTTTGTTCTGTAAGGACTTGCTTCCTAAAGGAACATTTGTTATATTCCAGAATATTTTATGCATTTACAGCTCAAACATGGCATTACACAATTTCCCAGAACGAGAAAAACATGGTTGCCACCTGTAAAGGTAATCCTTTGGAGTGAAGAAGGTATGAATTATACCACATAATCTTTTTTTTTTTTAACTGTGGCATAACACTAATACAGCATTGGTAACTGGCAATATATACCAAGATTAGATATCTCAAGGGATGACCTTAGTGCTAGCCTTGTTAAAAAAGCCATATTTTCTAAGTTTGTATGGAGTATCAACTTTATAGACGCGCTTGTAAGCATATCTAACAATACATGTGCATACAGAATGTGATGCATTTGCCTTCGATTTTAGGGGCTCCCCTTTAGTTTCTGTTTTATCCCATCACTGTAACTGAGCGAGACAAATTGATCATTGCCAAAGGAATCCTGCATCCTTACTTATCAGGCTATATCTGACAACACTCCACCGGTCTTGGTCAAACTCAAGACCATCATTAGAAGAAACAGAGGTCTGAGAAGCAAGGAATCACTTCTACTTGAGGCACCCAAGTTCAAATAATCCACCACCAGCAAACAGTCCTTCTTGGTGGCTGCATTATCAACAGACTTGCTTTTCACTCCCCTCAGGACAATAACTCCTTTACCAGCCCTCAGAAAACAACTCATAACTCATTTGTTTAAACGGTTCTTGACTAAATCACCTACTGCTATTTCTGGCTCTCACCTGGAGAGATAACAATTACTATCCTATGACAATATTCTTTGATTAGACTGCTTCTCCAATCTATCCTGGGTGATACTTGCCTTTTTAATTGGAGGCTATCTGCAGCTAACCGTTCCCTTTACTGATGTAATTCCCGTTCACGCCTCCTTGATTTTGAGTTATATGTTAAGCGCCCTCATACCTTAATTGTTCTGGCTGTTATGCAAATCTTAAAATAATAATATTTACAACTTGTGTATGAGGTGCAGCTTTCTTTAAAAAAATGCAGTTTTCTTTAAGAGTGGCAACTACTTTCCAACACATGGGCAACAGGAACATAAAAAATAACTAAAGGAGTGGGTCCAAATAAGAGCTGAAATGAAATCCAAATTCAAGTGGCAATGTTATAACAAACATTAGTGCCATTTTAGGGAGCCAGAAATGGCTTTTGGGTTATTCAGTCTCGAAGTTAGAGTGCACAAGCATTTCAGGTAATGGAATCTCAATCTATGTTTATCTGTGGGTCATAGTGTAGGCAGAGGAAAACAATATTAATCAAATTACCTTACATTAGAAACATTGATGCCTGAAAGAGAGGTCATATAGTGAGTATCTGTGGTGTAAAATCTCCCACACACCTGTGCAAGGTGAACCATGGGGTATATTGCCTCCAGGATCTGCCAGACTGTTTTCAAACACAGAAGCGCCCACCCATAATAATCACCCAGATACATAATGTGGTCAGGTGCAAGCAGACCTGGGCTCCCAGGTCCCCGCAGAAGGCTGTCTCCTGAAACTGCCAAAACGTATGTACATTTTCTTTTTGTTTGCAAATTATTACAACTTACTCATTCAGGAGGGATCCTCCTGCTTTCTTTGCTGCATCGCCCCCTTTTGGACTGGGGTACCCCCCATCGTGTATCGGCCGAATATCCCGCTGTGCAGCAAAATATCTGGGTGGGAGAATATCAATTTTTCACGTAAGTTAAGTGGGAGATCTGTGTGCTGCCAGTCAGTCAGTTCAGGAAGCAAAGGCCCCATCACAGGGCTGTGCTATCTTGTTCTGTATCACTTTTCATTTGGGTTCATGACAAGTTACCACATATGGAATTGCAATTGCGAGGGACCAAGCAACTGCCTAAGTACAGTTGACAAGTCTTTACGCATTTTTAGCTAATTGTACGGCACCCGTGGTCATGCATGGGCCCACCAAAGCTAGGAAAAAACCCTGAAGGATTCATTTGAAAAGAAACCACTTCCTTGGCACAGTGTCTACAGAAAGTACAGACTAATATGTGGGCATTTCAAAACCAAATTAAAGAGGGGGGAGGATGAAACTATGCTGTGCCTTTGGGAATAGAGCACATATTTAAAACCACAATGTATGTAAGGCTAAAGATAAATGGTCTAATAATTTTTGTATTTACTCTGTTTGTGACTTATGATACCAAGTTAATGTCTTGTGGTGGATACTGGCTCAAAAGAGAGTTGGTAGAACATAGTCAGAAACTTCCCCCGTGTGTTATTCGCTATGGTAACCATACTGTGACTGACTGGGATACCTGGCATGCTCATAGGCAGTTGTGAAGCTACCAAAATATGACTATAGAGTCTTACTTGGTGAAACTCAAAGAAGAACAACAATAGCTCAAAGTTACATAATTATCTGAGCAAGCCAAGACTCTGCATTTTACGAATGTGCCTTTCCCTCACAATACCATATGAGGTGAACATGCATCTTCTTCATTTGAGACTTGAATGACGGCAAGATGTGTCTGCTATTAGTTTTTTTAAAGATGGACTGTTGGGCGTGAACATCACAGTTGGAAAGTGAACAAAGCACATATTAAGAGTTCTTCTAAACATACTTGTAATGTAGAAGTAACACAATTGTATGTCCTAAGTCAAAAGACTGTGACTCACGAGAGGAGTTCTTTCTTGTTGTCCTTTGACATGAACTTAAGCTTGAAGTTGGTTAATGTCACTTCGCCTGGATATTTACGGTCCTCAAAGTTCTCCTCCTGCATTTCCTGATCATCAGCCTCCGAGGAAGAGAAGGAAGCAGCTGCTTGTTCAGACTGTATGGCAAAAAGGAGCCAAGGCAGACAGTGTAGAGTTGGGTGGGAGTGAAAGACAGTAAGAGACAAAGAGACAGAGAAACAGAGAGGCAAAGAGAAAAAAGTCAAGTAAAAATATTGCTTTAATTGGAAAATCTGAGTAATTTGTTAAATTCCAAACTCAGACCAACAATAGCTGTATGGGTTGAGTAGTGAGCATAAATGCAAAGGGCAGACTTCGTCATACCTGTTTTTCTCCATTATTTTGTTGAAGGTATCTTTATTCCATGTATGATTTTACAGAGTAAAATAGGCTTAGACACTGCTCATTTGGTTTCCTAGAGACCCTAATTTCTCTTGAAATTGAAAAATGTTTCTAATAACTTCAACTATGAAGGTCTGCTCTTTACATACAGTGAAGATGTCTTTAATGTGTGTGATACACTGGACTCGCGCCTTATGTCCTGACCATTTCTTTGCAACCTAAAACTTAAGTACAATGGAGGAAAGCTTCAAACATGTCTATATTTCTTATTTTAAGCAGGAAAAAATAAGCAAACCTATGTACACAGGCAGCACACATTCCCTGAGCGGGGAGAGGTATTATGCACTCTAATGGAGATTAGTTTAACAATGTTCCAAGTATTTTTATGCTCACTGAGAACCTGAGCCTAAGTTTGAAAGAATATAGGACCAAAGAGGACATCAAAATACCTCCCTATAAGCATGTTTTAAATCCAGGTGAATATTGTTCATCTCAATGAACAGAGCATAAGAGGCAGTCAAACTAATCTGATGACGGAAGTTATTTTGAAATAATTGTAGGTTGGTGACAGTACTTCCTGACAATCACTCTAGCAATCGAGATGTTGCAAAATCTTCCTACCTCTTCCGGCTCCTCCTCTCGCTGCCGGTGTGGTTTGGTGTAGTCAATGGGGCCGTCCCAGTCATCCTGCCGCGAGGTCTGGCTGGACTGCGGTGAGGTCATGGTACTGCTGCTGGCACTGGTGCTGTTTTGGCGGTGGGACACATCCGGGGACTTCATGCTGGGGCTGCTACTGCAGCTGCTGCTGCTTGGAAAGGCATTGTCCCGTTTGCGCTGCTTGTTCATGCTCAAGTCAAGGGTACCATTCTCATCCACTTCAATGTCTAGAGACTGAAACGTCAAAGGGAGATCTTCAGTTGGCCCCCAATCCCTGCTGTGCTATTGTTTGCTACATGTAAACCCACTGCACATACAAGTTAAGGCACAACTAGTACCATTCATCCTATGAAACTGAGTGGAGGCGTTCTTAGGCCATAATGTTCTTTATTTGCATGAATGATTTCACCGCATACTCAATGTTGGCATTCATAATACCATGAGCCGATTCAATCGAAATAAAAATTAAACTGTACCCAGAAATTAATACGATTACAGGCCTTACATACTCCTCTTTGTATGTGTACCAACACTGTCAACAGCTCGTTACATGCCCCCAATCATATTCCCTGGCCATTCTTTTACTAAAACCACACTCCCTTGCTAAAAAATTATTGACTTCCTGCCTCACTATTAGTCTACTTCTTATATGCCATCCACACTACAATCAAACCGTTTCTTTATCCGTGCTCTAACATTATACCGGGACCATCAAATCACAACGAACATTTATGGAGTCACAATAGAAGTTCTTGTGTCATGGGCAGTGAGATCACACCTCCTTGTGATGAAAACCAGTTACCCATGCGCATTTAGAAAAATTTAGTCACTTTTTACGGTCTGATGCTGCTTCCTTCTTTCCCCTGAGAAAGGGCATATATTTAACTTCAACACAGTCTTCAGAGGCAGCCTTCAGAGGCAGCCTTCAAAGCCATGAAGCAAACAAAACATCTATGTAGGAAGTAAGTACGAGTTCCATGGGATCGTAAACTGACAGTATAATCAATAGAGAAAGGAAAACTCACTTTACATAACTAATTACAGCTATCGGCATATGCTGGAAGTAGTCGGATCGAGTAGAATACAATGTCAAAAAATTAGCAGGGTGTTTGCCACCACAAACTTTCTCCTAAAATGCAAGATTAGGCCTGAAGAAGGAGACAAATGGATCGCCGGTGCTGTTCGGTGGCCAACAGTAAGATGCCTCCACCATCAGCCTCCCTTTGTCAAATAAGATGTTATATCCTTCATAGAAATGAATGTGGTAACAACAGAACCACGGCTGGGTGATGACATCAGCAAACAAAGTATCTATGTGAACATCACTATGCCCCTCTATCAGCACTGACCTTCTTCCACCAAGTATCTACAGAGCAATGCTTTCTTTACATATATATTGATAACAATCATACACATGCACACACTTCAATGTACTAACATCACAATACTATAGCCCCACTCTTTACTCAAGAAGCTCTCAAAACGTGAAAGCTGCTTAAAATGCGAAATCTATTGGTCCAGTTACCCTTTCTACGTCTGTGCCAGAGCTCAGGTATCTCGCTATAAAGTCTGCCCAATATACAGATACTTCGTATGAGCTCTACTCTTGGACACATACTCTGCAAGAATGCAATCCCTTCTTCAAGACACCAAACGGAACGTTCTCCTTCCAGCTCAAGCTGCTTCATCAGATGCTCACACACACCCTGATGCTTCCTAGAAGGTGACCGTCATTCAAAGCAGCCTCTTAGTATTTCCACAATTGTTTATTGTGCTTCTTTAGGAGCTACAACCAGATAGCTTCCCAGTGGAATAACCCCTGGGACATAGAACATTAGGTGACTTCTAGCCCAGCCATGGATCCCCAGGAGTTTTGTGTCTCGCCTACCTTGCCTGGATGATCCTGCTTTGCACTGAGATTCTCCGGCATTTCCCAGCAGCGGGTAGACAGGTTGAGGATGGCAGTGGCAGCCATGTGCGCAGCTTCAGCATCATGCGTGTAGTCGAAGCCTGTGGAGGAGGAAGAGGTGCTCTTCATGTAACTGCTGGAAGGGCTGTGGCTGGGGGAGGGGGCCTTTGGAAAAGATTTGGCTGCAAAAAAGAGTACAGAGGATTGGTACAGGATTGAAAATCCTCAGTCCGTTTCCTCAAGTGTACAAAGGCCCAGTGAATAAAAATGGGCCCAGGAGTAGGGAATTATGTCCCCAGAAAAAGATTGTCTGTGATTCTTGAGAAGATTTCTTCCCAAACAAGATCACACAATCAACACTTCTTTCTATTGCTTCATTTCGGCAAAGTGGGTTCTCAAGGACAGAGGAATTAATTGCAATAGTTTAAACTAAGACACAAGGGAGGTGATAATCATGGTCATTTGCTGACCAGGTTTGATATAGAACTATGAGAACCTGAGCTTTCTGGTTAGCACAGACCTTTATGTCTGTGCGCGTGACTGTCTGCAGATATTAATAAATACCCTGCTAAAGAGCCCTTGGCCCATCTAACCTCCATGGAAAGTGTGCCTCTCTTGGGAGAAGGTGCCTGCTGTACCAGACTCTCTATCAGCTTTGGGAATAATGTTTCTACTCTGGTCAGCTCTCTACCCTGGCTTGAAAGTGGTTAATAAGTGTTCCTGTTTTTAAGTAATGCCGCAGAACGCTTCCAGGCGCTTAGGGTGCAGTAAAAAAGGAGACATAGATGGGAAACAGAAGAGATATGTGACAAAAGGGGAGGGGTAGCAAAGGTATAGATGACCACTGGGAATATGAATGCTTTCATTTTTATGCTTAACATGCCACTAAAATTTGTAGGTATCCTGCATTTAAAAATGTAGAATCTTTTTTAATTTTCAAGTGCAAAACAGGTGAAGTTCTGCAAAGTCTCGTATCAAAATACAATCTGCAGTTACGTTTTACATCATTCCTCAAATTTCCCTTATGTTTTCTTTTTTAGAAACTGTTACCTTTTTGAAACATGCACTTACCTCTTAATTTTCGAAAAGTGACTGCATTTTAATTTGACTATTAATTGGTTTTGCGCCTTTAATTCAGTTATTTAAAAATGTAATCACTGTTCAAATTTGGAATCTCAGCATTCAATTTTTCGAAATGGGCATGATTTTGAAACTAATTTTATCTGTGGCGTAATGCGTATCTGATGAGTTCACTGGATTGCTTTCCCTCGTGCAACTCGATGTCTTTATGCAAATAGTGACAACACGTACATCTTTTAATATATTGATCAAGCTTCTGTTTCAGAAAGTTTAACTTGTAATCAAAACCACAAAGAAAACTAATTTAATAAAAAAAGTAGGATCCGTGGAATTTGCACCGCTAAACAACGCTGTTCTGTTGAACACAGGGGGCATTCACGTTTCGTCTTTTTATGTGTTTTTATGTTTTAATTAACACATTTCTCTACGCTCAGCCTCGCAGTCGCTGCCTGAGAAAATCATTTCAAAATAGCAGGAGATTTGGAGCCTTCCTCTGCATCCCTTTTAGCATTGATCTGCTTTGCTACCTCATTGATTCGAACTCAATGTCTCGATGTGTTGTTAATTTTCTTGTATATTGTTATTATTTTCCTTAACCGTTGTGAGTGAAAAAGGACATGGATTTTCAAGAGTATAAGAAAAATTTCCAGCCACCCTCAGGTACATTGCCACAATTTTGCATGGATACCTCCGTTATGGTCTGAGCAAATTATATTTCAGTAAGTGGCGAGTCAGCTAGAGGGGCTTATCCAAGGGGACTTTGCTGAAATTCGTTTTGTCAGGACAATTACTTGGAAATCATCTGTTCATATTGAAAATCACACCACCTATTAGGTGCATGAATTGTTTGGCTTGGAAGAGAAATGGGTTTTCCATCAGTCTTAACCTAGGACGACAGTAACGGTTGCACAGACTGCCACTGTACAATGCAATGGTAGGATCAGGTTTGTTCGAGCTTTAATAAGGGTGACCACCGCTTGGCCGACAGGAAGGGGGACAGCTGGTGTGTCAGGATCATGGAATGGGATGCTAGCGAGACCCTGCTATCTTTGATGAGAATGTCAGCTGTAGCATTCAGCGGCCCATGTTCTCACGTAAAGATCCCCAAACAGGAACTGGAGTCAAGCTTTATTTTTGTCTGGAATTTTGCATTTCCCTTCGAGTTTTTGGGAGGGTTCAGAAAAAGGAAATAACTGATGCAAAACGCAAACAACAAGGGTTGCTCTCTACTTTTCTGAATGTAGAACATCCTGCAGTAACATTTTGAAAGAACCTGTCTTGGCCTTCCTTGCCACGAGTCAGTTTCCGACCCCAACATTTGGCCAAATTTAGGAGGTAATTTCTAGTTGGGTCCGATGCATATTTGTGAGGATCTGGGATGGTGCCTCCTTAGGCCAGGGAAGGCTCTTAACACAAGAGGAACAATCCTAGTTGGCTTAGATTGGGCTCCTGGTAGGCAGTGGTGGAACTAAGGCTAGTTGTGACAAATGTCAGATCTGCAGGTGAAGGCTATTTGTGGGTTGAGGAGACTCACAGATGGCAAGAGTTGACATATGGCAAGCTGTGTAGACCTCCGACAAGCTTGGTGGGCATGGCCGTTATTGATAAATTAGTTATTGGGCAGCGGGTACCTGTCAGGCCGGCTCCTGGAGAGTTCAGAGTGAACCTTCAACTCTCACTCACATTAATCATCAAGGAAGCTCTGCCTTCTGGAAAATTATGATAAATAGCTGGTGGAAAGAAGCATTTCAAGGTATAAACATCTGCTCCATGGAGTATAAAAGCAAGCTGTGGAAATTTCGTGAAACACAAAAACTCCAGCAAGCACATTTGGGAGTTTCCTTATTTAATATTTTCTACAGTATGCAAAGGCTATTCAAATTAAACTAATGTGAGTGTCAAAAACTCACGTTGGTTTCTATGTTTATCTTTCAATGGGTTCTCAATACGGACTCAATTATATATTCTCTGACATTAGTGTTATTCTTCCCATCTCCATCACAACACCCCTCCTATAGATTAATTGCGCTGGTTGTTTATGTTCTTATAAAATATGATCTGTGCATCAGGTGCTTGGAGAGGTAAATGGAAAGCAGATTGCAGGTCCCAGAAGCTCGGAATGCAACTGAAAAGCTATTTAATTGGAATTTCCTAATAGGAGGAAATTAATAGTTGATGGCCCTGCTCTTTAGAGAATGCAGCAGAGGGGCTGCATAGTGTGTCATGGGTTTGAAACCTTTAGTACTATGTGAATCGTGTGATTTTCTAGTATTTGGATCACACTGGTAAAGTAAGAGAGCACCCTGACAAGCGTCAATATCCCCTCCATATGGGGAGATCTTAAAGTGGATCCCAGTGTGAACCTGTCGGCATGGATGGAGGTTCATTGTGTGCTAATTCTTATAAAGAGAGAGACCCAAAAATTCTCCTAGCAACTTCTTAGAGGCACAAGCTTTCCAAAATCTACCTATTTTTTCAGAGTTACTGTGGAAACCCTAAGGGGTACAAATCCTGGGCTGAAACAGGGCTTGATTTAGCATAGGTTGTTTCCATAACATTGTTTCACTAAATGAGATGTGTTGCGGAAAACACATAAAGAACTTGTTCTCAGCGTGACACTGTGGTAACAGCCTTATAGCAATGAATTGAAAAGGTCATGGAGCAGAAACTGGGAAATAATCATATTGCAAGAGCAAAAGGAAAGTTGTAAACTAAATCTAGTGCTACAGCGGTAAGAGATAGGAAAGCAGTGTTAACCATATATGCTGCTAAAAGCTATGCATTTGATTAAATTCACTTTGCAGGAGAAAGTTCCCAAGTAAATCTTCCAACTTACACTTAAGGGACTTGGGCGAGGCATCACTTGGCAGAACCTTTGGGGCGATCAGGCGCTTGCCAAAAACCTGAGCATCGAAACTTGCATAATCGAATGTGACCTTGGAATACTTCTCCAGCTCCTTGGCCAGGTTGGCCCTGGGGGTGGCAGGGACCACGTTTGGGCGGTAGTTTCCATACTGTGGAATCTCCAGCTGCTTCACGAAGCACATGGGCCTGAAAGAAGGGCACAGAAAGCAACTGTTAATAATACTCATCTCTTAGATGAGATTGCAAACTGTCGTAGGGAGCTCATTAAGGTGGCAATAAATACATACATTGGATGAGTAGAAAAAGCATGTTGCCCTCACGCTTATAATGAATGTAGATTCATCCTGACTGGTGGAGGTGAACTTTTGGAAGGTAAAGGCTCTTGGTAGGTCAACCCCCCATGTAGAAGAAAGGCTGAAAGACTGCTCCCTCGGGAAAGCTGTGCCTTTGCCTGTCAGTCAGCACCACATTATTTGGAAGACCACTACTCCAGAAGGAATGGGTAATCCATTTCCATCATATGAAAAATTGAAAATGTGAACACCTTTAAGTTGGAGGTAGCCCTTCGTAGGTACAATTATGGAAGAGCACTGTAGATGAGTCCATGAAATGATTATATTGTTTGGGACAAATACTGAAATCAGTAGTAGGATTTGTACAAGACGGGTCTATCTCCACGAGGGGTAAGCTAGTGGAGCAACCAATAGACTACTTGCAGAGACAAACAACATGGTGTAGTCTCTTGGAAAAAACACTCACTTTAGCCTTTACCTGTGAGACACCACAGTTCGTAAAAATACGACCATTCTAGACTTTCATATGGAACATTACATCTCTTCGAGGTGGCAAACACTGCTGTGTACAGAACACCTTTTTTTTTTAATCAAAAGCAACTATTCTGGCCTTTGCAAAAAAGAATACCACATTCCCTGAAAGAGATCACAAATCCGTTCTATAAAACACCACAACTCTCGGAGGACAGACTGTCTTGGCACTTTGCCTGTAGTGCACTGTATCTTTTAGAGGTGCCAACTAGCTCAACCTTTGTCCACTCAATGCCATGTCTATTGGAAGGGACAATCAGTCTGGGTTTCAAAACATCAAGTATCTTTGAGACAATCACTCACTGACCTTTGTCTATACAGTGACATAACTTCTTTATGGGGCAGCCCATAGAAGCTAGTCATTAAATGTTTTGGGAGCCAATACATCCTTTAGCAGTTGTATGGGGGTAATCGAGATTACATCAGTACCATTCTGAGCATAGCAGCTAAATAGAGCCCCACTTTCAGTATCTATGACTGTATCTGATTACTGCAGTATTTGTATAAAATAATGTCTTGGGAATATTTCAAACAGGTGGAAACCAAAAACTTTAATGTATTTTTCATATGTTACTAAATTAGATAAAAGTAAAAGAATGTGTGGTAAGAGTTTTCAAATTAAAAATGAATTTGAAATATTTTCATATTTTCTGAAAATTACTCAATAAACATGGCAGTTTAGGTGAGCGTAACCACCCAGGTTTCGGCTGTCTTACTACTCATTTTTTGGTTCCAAATTTATCTCAAAATGCAGCTATTTTTCACTACTTGGAACAGTTGAAAAACAAGTGAAGCAATCCAAGAAGTACTGCTTCACAAACATAAGAGAGAACCGGAAATGCCCAAATCTTAAATAATGAAGATGTGTTTAGTATGCACGATTTGGAGCTAGAGAGACATAAATACTGTCATCCAGTGCCAAGCTTCACTAACATTAGAGAAATAGAAAACAATCTAACTCTCGCCTTACCAGCCACTTAACAAGACCAGGGTAAAACTGGAGGAGAGTGTGTGTAAGTTTGGACTTTGGTCAATGACTTGTGGTTCCATCCTGGCGGGGGAAGTAAGATAGGGATCATTCGAGTCATATAAAAATTGACTACATCCAGCCATCAGGAAAAGGTTGTTACGCCTCTCGCTTTACTTTAAAAATACCAAAACAGAGCAGACCAAATCCAGAGGCAATTAGCAGCTAAGTGGTGGGTATCCCATTTAATACATATGCCAGGAGTACATCTCACATAGGTTGTGTTAATTTCCAAGTGCTAGCTTCACAGGAGGCTGACTAAGGGTCAGTCAGTGCTAATGTATTGAGCAGTAAGTAAGTGAACAGAGCTGGGACAGAGAATTTTCACAATTAACCTTGCAATGTGTGGCCATACTTGATGCTTGTAAAGGCAACCTCTACGATATGGTATCTTCTTGCTGCTGTTGCTGTATGTGGCTGTTAAGTTTTACCTTAGCTTGACACCATCACTACTGTAAGATTCGGTTGCCACAACACCGACAACACGGTAGAGAGATAATAAAACATAAGCTGCACATCTTTGGAAGCATTACTGTTGTGGATAGGTAGGACAGAGCAGCTTTTCAGCTAAGCATGATTTGGTGTTCAGTCTTCTAGCCCAACTGAAATGGAATTCAGTTTTGTAAATGTAGCTTTTGGTAAATTAATACGGCAGAACTACACGTTCTTAGTTCAACCTGCCACCTGTTCGAACAAAAAAGTATTCAAGAAGACTAACAGATTGGTAGCCATTAAAAAGCCGTAGGCAGTGGGTCAATTGCCACGCTTTGTTGAATTCCCAGTCTTGTGCAAGCGACCTGCAGATCCATACCTGAGTATCCTGTCCGAGTTGGAGCTACTCTTCGTCAGATCTCCTGGCTGTGTCGGCTGCTTCTCGTGGGATTTGGCTAGTTTTTCAGCAGCTGCAATAGGACACCCTGATAAGCTGTAAGGAATAAGAGCAGAGTTAAAGGAGAGCAACCTGGGTCCAGGAGGACAATCATTATATTCTGCAGACAAGTGAAACATCAATCCAAGGGGGAACTGTGAAATAAACTCTCCATTGCCATAATCCTGAACCTTAATCTGGGCCACACTGCTTCTCCCTAGCACCCTCCTGCAAGGTTTCCTGCCCCCCATCAGCCACTCATCAACCGCTATTTGTGGATAAAGCAAAGCAAAGCAACTGCCCTGGTAAAAATGTCAGTTTACCAGATGCAGGTGGTTTCTACTTGATTGAGTTGCAGTAGCTGGGGTTTGTTTACTACAGTATGTGTCTTTAGCAGAAAGAAGAAGGGAAGATCAAAGTTATCGGGTTAAGAAATAACTGAAATTAACAGACACATTTAAAACGTTCCACAATATGCCTAGAATTTTCTTCACTGCAGCTCTATATGTCCAGCACAAGCCACATCTAGTCAGCTGAAATTTCCATCAGTGCTAGTGATTATAAACGCCCAGAGGATGGTTCGTAAAGTCCTAAAAGCACTTCAGAATAGCTGAAGATTGTCACACCTCCTACTCACCTATGTTCTTTAGCTACTTTACACCCTTGGATCAGGAGTGAGATATAGCATATGTGTACATGAAACAAACTACAAGCTAGCTCACCTTTCACGGTAACGTAGTATTTGAGGGACACAAATAATGTATCTAACATATGTATTACTTAATGTACCCTGCAGTGGTAAAAGAACCAGAAAAAACGTTTTTGCGTTTTCCCATTGTTTTGTTTTTCAGGTTTAGTTAAATCTATAGTTATGAGAAAGAAACGCTAAAAGTGTATATGATATACTGACAGATTGAATAGCATTTTTTCAAATACCGTACCTTCTATGCGTGTTGCGATTACTGTTCACGTGTCCTTGTCCCGTGCATCCCCGCGTTGGGCACTTTAGCACATTTTCATGCATGGCCAAGACTGTACAGAGTGGAATATCAAATAAGATAAGATTAAAACTCAGATGTTCTCAAAAATACGAACTGTATAGTGACATTTCCAATCTCGGAAATTTGGACAGAACATCAGAGAGATGCTCAGAACTCCCATTGGAATGCAATGAAGAAAATAACTGTTCCACTAGGAAAAAATAATCACATATCAAATAACCACGGTAACAGATTTTTATATAATTCTACAGAACTAAGGTATTAGGCTAGTATACAAAACCTAGAGTTGTTGCTAAATCCAGAGGAGACTCCATAAATGAAATGTCATCCACCATACTATCCCTAGTGTGGACGAAATTACGCCAGGGGATTCTCCAACAAATCCACCTCATCCACAAATCAGTGGATATTCCATTACACTTCTCTTGAGCATGATTTTACATTACTTTCCTGTCCTCTAAAATCTCCTGACCCTGCAAATACAATTCTGCAAACCTTGGATTGGTTTCCTGCATTGCCAACACTGTTTTGTTTATGCTGCTTGTTCATTTCTAGTTATCCAAGCCAATTTCTGTTTTTTATCCTCTATTTATCAACACAACATATACGAATCCTTTCTTGCTTCACTATTTTTAATTGTAATCGCCTGAATTACTGAAACTTGCGAAGCTATCTCAATTTTTACAAATTATCTGTCTTTTTCATCCACCCTCTTTGAAGGTCTGTAGATAGCGGTTCTCTCTCTCTCTGCTCATCTCCTGTAGCGCTGCCTTTATTTGTTGGACTGCAACCTTTGAAAATGACAGATAAGGCCATTTTTTTTCTCCTCCTATTGCTCCATTACCATAAGTACACAATATTGCTTTCAGTTTGTATGCTAGGCACATCCGCTCTCTGATCATGGAAGCAACATAAGGCCTTTCGTTCACTACCTAATGCATGCCGTACATACCGAAGAGGTTGTGAGCACGTTCTCTGCTGCTAATGATCCAGGTTGGAGCACTTGGATGTAGGTTTCAGAGCACTATTCGGCATCGCATGTGAACTCATTGGACTTAGCTAGCAGGCTACCTATCGATGATGCCATTGATTCAACCAGAGGAGCCCTCATTCTTTCCAAGGGCCACAATCTGTATGAACTCGAGGATTCCTCCAAGTTTACCAGTGGTCCTCCTGATCAAGAAAGAGAAGCCATTCAACAAGGGACTGGTTGGCCTCTTGAGAAATCTGGCTGGTAAGGTTGGGACAGAGCCAGCCAGACAGTTCTAGTTGCAAGTCAGATTTGCTAAACAGAGGCACTGGTATGTTGGGAATTATAGAGAGCTCAATCTGATTACCCTTGTATGGAAATACAATTAATAATATTTACTTGCGATTATTACAAATAGAAAAGACTAGTAGGAAGGATTCAATACACGTTTTACAGTGGCTTGCCTTTTGTGCCACTTATTGAGTGGGACTATCATCATATTGGTCTGCAGTGTTTGAACTAGGTTTGGAAAGGCAACCAGGAAAAAAGGGGGTGCAAAAAGTATTCTTTGCTTCATGCAGAAAAATATCTTTAGATACCCTGGATGATCGGATAAATGTTGCTCCAAATTGGTGTAATATACAGCCATGTCGTCTAGGGGTGCACCCTCGCTCCAGTCAGCAGCCCTATCCCCTAGGACAACAGACACTAACAGAAGGACAAGGCACAAGCGCTAGTAAAACTTAGGGCAAGCTTGAACCTCAGGGGACCACCAGGGCCTCAACATTTTGTATTATAGTAATGACCAACTAGTCGCTGAAAAAAATTATGTTCTATTGCTGGGTACTAATCATTGAAAAAGGCCCCTGTTCAGAGTCACTGGGAGGTAAACCGCATAGGGTTCTCTCTGGGGCCTAGGCACGTACCAAGGGAAAAGGCCTGTTCTGCCCTATTACATAACAGGTTTTCCTTCACAGCACAGGAACAGGCATGCTAACTGGCCTCTAACCACAGCCTCATTTGAGTCATAGGTATGATTCCAATTCTAGATTAGGTTGTCTTCTTTTTCAAAGAACAATATGGGATATTTGTTTGTTTGAAGATTTAGAAAGACTACTACTTGAATACGGTCTTTTGTAAAATTGTCTATAATCATTTCTTTAACATTACATTTCTGCTTTTTGATTTTCGTAATCATCTAAAAATTGTTTAGATAACTTTCAAATACTTTTGAGGTGATTTCTTGTTGATTTGCCGTTCTAAGGTCATATTTCAAATGAGGGAAAATATATCGGATTTTCCAAAATTTTGCACCAACCTTGTCCTAAAATATAATAGCTAATAAATACGAGTCCTAGCCCTCTCCAAAGCTACAGTGAGCTCTGTCAAAGAACTAAGCAGGCAGCTTCCCACGGAAGGAGTTGTCGCTGGCATGTCCAATATTAAAATAGTAAAAGGATTTAAGTATACATGCAAACATTTTAGAATAGGAAACAGGAGATTTTGAAAACAAAGATTTGGGGAAGGTATTTTACCCATTACATTTTATTCAAGCAGAGGTAAAATTACAGGTGGTAGACAGGGAAAATAAAGCTAATTGTAGCTTAAACAAATGGGTAGTAGTCTCCCGCCTGAATCAGGTCTTTTGGCATATGTGGTTATGCTTTAATTAAGTTCAAGTCCACATTAACTCATATTCGGCAACAAGACTATTCTACGTAACTTAAAATAAATAAAACTGATGAAGCACCTTCCTTTTGCAATGTACGACGTCAGATAAGCCAGTGACTAGGGTTGCGACCTGGCGGGCTTTATACAGACATGACCAGTATTTCAATATCCTAGTCAGTACAAAAAATAGAAAAATCATCCAAAGCTGGTATTATCCCCACCCCGCCACAATCAGGGGAAAAATAAAACAGTAAATGTAAGAACACTTTAAAATGTGTTCTAATAACTCCTGACTGATAATTAAAGCAAACAAAGGACAAAAAGGGCAAGTTAAAAATGTGATAATCCTTATATATTGTAAATTGACACCTTTACTTTTTCAATAAAATTATTTTTTAAACTGAAAATGAATATACCGACTTCGTATAAACTTCTACTTAGAATCAAGAAACAGGTGCTCCACTTTGTTAGAAGTGGGCAGAGGGCCGGTATTTTAAAGGTGGCAACCCTTCACGCGACCCCCTCGAAGCCAGGGGTCTGTCAGGCGAGTAGGCCCACCCTATCCTCCGGAACAGCCCTTCAAGCGACCCCCGAAGCCAGGGGTCTGCCAGTCGAGCAGGCCTCCCGTCTCCTCAGTGACAGGGCCCGGGAACAGGCCGCACTCGAGTGACGCAGGAGCGGCAGCTTTCACCAGCGGGCTCACACAACAACAACTCACAGAGACAAGGAGGTCAAGGGCAGCCAGAGGTAAAAATTCTCGCTCCGTATGAACGAGGCCTCCCTCGACCCCCAAACTGCTGAAGCGGCAGGCGGGCGCGCAGGCCCGGGGGTCGGATCCTAGTATAGGCCTCTCTCCCCGGGGCTCGGCCAGGGCCTGGGCGCCGGGAGAGCCCCCGCGTCGGTCAGACAGTCAGGTCCGTCAGGTGCTTAGGGCCTTACCAGAGCGTGGAAACCGTCGCCAAACTCGAGAGCCGGGAAGGAGAAGGTCTGGTATGAAAGCTGCGCACAGGCCTTTCCTGCACACGAGGGCCCTGTCACAGCGCTCCCCGGGGATGCAGGCCTCTCCACACCCTGCTGCCGACCCGCAGCTGAAAATAGTCCCAGCACCCCGACAAAATGACCGACACTCTTCAAACTTTTAATACAAGCAGGGATCACTGGAAAACACTTACAGCCAATCTGAGCTTGCGGTGTCTGGACTAAAAGGGAAACATTTTTTCCTCAAAAAACCCACCCAGATTGTTATGTTAGCAGTTGTTGAATGCTATCATCGTTTGACTACATATTAGTGTATGGGGATCTGTTCACGTCTTTCTTTCATACATGCCCGATTCAAACGGGAGGCTTCCGACTTTTAAGACACAAATATTTTTATTTTAGCTGCCTCTCCCTAAAATTGCCTTTGATTTAATGAATGTGATTGGAGAAAAGTAAGCCCAAAATTTCTGTTTTCAAAATCCCCCTCTTCCTAGTTTTATAATGTTTGCATGTATGTTTTTTTAACATTACCTACAGCTATCCAGGACCCATATTTGAGATGCCTGGCTAGCAATGGACATATAGTTATCACTGCCGCTTAGCCAAGATTTTACTGCCACAGACATTTATTTTATGTCAGAGACAGTAAAAATATTGGGAACATCAACATATCCGGCATTTTGCGCAAGGTGTGAATGTTTTAAGTTGGGATGCGATAAAATGCTAAATCTTTTAAGATATCATAGGTGAGTTTTCAAAGTACAAAAGAGTAAAGTTTACAGCATTCCAGGTTTTGGACCAAAAGTTGATTTATTGACAACAACATTGAAATCCTTGTGTTTTTTATCTGTTTGGAGTTTTATATAGGGCGAACTCGACCCGAAGATATCAGGTATCCGAGCGCTTTACATGAGCACCAGTTTTATTACAGATGGACACTTTCATTTTTGTTAGGCGGGGGAGATTAAGTGATTTGGCCAGAATCACAGGTTGTGAGACTTTTTCAAAATTAATCTGGCTGATCGAAAAATGTCAAGTGTAAGATTGCCGTACTGTGAGACTTCCTACCAATAAATGAGATTTTAGGTGTCTTACAATAAAAAGTCCAAGCTTTCATGACAATATTTGCAACTCCTATTAGAAAATCAGGCAAAAAAGAAATTTTGGGTAATTTTATGAAGCCATTTCAAAATACCACAATACAATAGTGCAACATGTTATATTGTTGAATGTTCAGTCCTATGAAATCTTTGAAAGCATTCAACGCATTCATGTTAGTGCACGGTCTGTTTGGAATACGTAATTGATTTTTCATTGCCTGCACAACACCAGAGTTAATACTCCATGCAAGGAACTGAGGTTAGTAGAGTGTCTGTTGCTTCCACTTTTTGGATTGTACCTTCCTTTGTGGACAGCCTCTAAAACTCAGCGTAGCCTACTCACTTTCTGGAGGTATCCTATCCTTGTGTGGGCATCCAGACAGACTGCGGTGATGAGGGTACAACCCAGTGACGTGGCCAGTGCCGTCACAGCCTGGAGTAGGGCACTTGATCTCCCGTTTCTCAGGTCTTGATGGATCTAAGAGGAAAGAAGGGTGGAGTTTAGAGTTTGAGAACAAAGAAACTGTCAGCATAACAAACAAAAATTTGCAAAGACAGTACATTTTGCTTTCTCCTTACACTTTCTTAAGGCTTTCACATTATTATGATGTGTTTGTGGAAACAATACATATGTACTGAGAGACAAAAAGAACTGCTATATCCAAGGATTTCCTACTATCTGAAACGTTTCAGTGAGCATGACAAAGGTTCTAAAGAGATGCGTGAGCATGACAAAGGTTGTAGTGAAACCCACCAATGGAACATGGTGGGAGTTAGATTCACAAAAGCACGAATGGGTTAGTAATGAGAACCACAAAAAAAGTATGCAATGAGGCTGATGAATTGGACAAAAATCATAATGATATCAACAGGAATGCAAAGGTTCTAATAAGACCGATAAGTAAAAACATTTGATAAAGTGAACTGTGGGCAAAGCAAATGCGATAATATGAGCCAAAATATAAACATAGGCTGACATGAGTTTTCTTTCTGGAGGCTTTTTCCTGATGAGACCTCGCTTATGCATGTATTTAAATAAAATGAAAGCCACAAAATCACTCTGGTGACCTACCAAACGAAAGCCAGGTCAGAGTGAGGAGTTTGTTTGAAACAGGAGGCCGGGAGAAATACACGACACTGAATATTCAGTTAGACATGTTTTTGATAGTTGCCCTTTCATATGAAAATTGGGAGACACAGTGCAAGAAGTACTGTGGGTGACAGTGGGGACTGATGTTTGGTACACATAGAAGTTATAATTCTGTATTTTGGGTTTTCTTAAAGGAGCCTTTCTGCATCTCACTAATCTGAAGGTTTTGAGCAAAAAATGATTCTCTAACTCTTTTTTTGCTGTATTCCCCCTTTGGTACAAATAGAACCCAGTTTCAGCATGAAAGAGCTTCGGGCCTCTAAGGAATGTTCATGTATTTTGTATGACTAATAAGTGGTGAAATTCAGTTTAGTTCACACATGAAACATAGTTCAAAGCATTCTCTTTACAGACAGCCTCTTTTAAATACCTTTCCTGTAGTAGTTTTTTCGTATAGCTTCCATGGCTCGGTTGTGCTTGTCATCTGCCTGGTAGTGCTTTACGTGTTCCACAGGCAATCTTCCTGGCTCCCTCACCACTTTAACCTGTTCGGCTTTCAAAGCAATTGCCTGCTCTAGTAAGCCAAGGTTCCCCCTGGTCATCATGTCATACATTTCAGACTCGTCCGTTACCGCAGATTTTTGAGAGTGAGTGTCATCATCCTTGTCATCATCTGATCTCACCTCCACAACAACATCATAACCAGGTTTGGGACTGAGCTGCCCTTCATGATGGATTTTTTGAGGGTCCTGTGAACCATGAGGCATTTCCTCACAGATCAGGTCAGTCCTTACATCTTCTTCCTCCTCGTCCTCTTCTTCCTCCTCCACTTCATCATCCTCCTCCTCCTCCTCATCCTCCTCATCATCAATGTCATCATCATCGTCCTCTATGGCTTCCTGCAGCTTGCATTCCTCCTCGCAGCCCACCTCCTCTCGAGGTTCAAGGCCAGGCTCACTGCTCTGCTCACTTGCGACCTCAATGACCTCTTCAGCATCTTCGGTTTGGATGATGATTTCTTTTTCACATTCCTCAACAACTTCTTCTCCCACCTCCTCATTTAAATGTGGGACTGCATTAGAGGCAGGTTTACACTCTTGCAGTTCACTTTCGGGCAGGAACCCTTCTGTGGCTAGGGTTTCTTCTGCTATTTGGCCAAGGTTCAAAAGAGAGTTAGCAATGATTTCTTTGTAACTGCTGTAACTGGCTTTTGGGGTGATTGTAGTATTGGTGGGTGCATTTTGTTCATATGGTGATTTGGCTGGACTTGTCTCTGCAACGACAAAGGAGAGTTGAGCATCATATTTTAGCAAAATGCATTAGCTTTATTATACTTTCTGTTTTGATGATGTCAAACATACATGTCTACAGTTCGATAAATTATACACCACGTCAAGGGTTTTGTGTTAGGGTTGTGGAACATTTGCATGGTAATTTCAGTGATAGCCTTTCAACATTTTTAATTGATTCTAAATCTTGTTTCCTACTTTTTATCAACACTCAGATTTTTATGGGGCAAAGGGGCTGTAGATCAAGTCTGTAAAATGTGTATTAGACTACTTTGTGAAATGTATTTTGCTTTCCTGTGATTACCTTAAAAAAGCATTGTGATCCTATTCAAGAATGTTACTCTAAATTGTAAGCAAGTTCTTCTGTTATAAAAATACCACTTGTCTGCATAAATATAATAGTATTTTACTAAACTTCCCACCTT